>NW_020954739.1:116349-168878 GCF_900497805.2 Vombatus ursinus | reverse complement strand
GGTGGGGTCCGCACAAGGGAGGAAGGTGTTAGAGACTTGGAGGCAGGGTGCAGGTCAGAGGGGCGGGGCCGAGCCGGGCTGGGGTGGGGGTCGGAGTGCTAGGGCAAGGAGTGGTGCTTCGGCCCTCCGGCTCACCTTGAGCAGCACGAAGAACTCGAAGACTCGGCGGAAGGCAGGCGGGAAGAGGCGCGAGTAGGTCACGGCCATCTTGAAGAAGAGCGCGTGGAAGAGGCGGTCGCGCACGTTAATGAGCGGGTTGGGGTTGGGGTTGAGATTGGGGGTGCGCGCCCCGCGAGGGGTCCCGGCCCCGCCGCCTCCGGCCGCCGCCCCCCCGGGCCCGGCCCCGCCGGCCGAGTTGGCAGGGCCGCTGCCCGGGGCGTTCCCGGGGCCGGGCGGGGGCGGCGGCAGGTTCTCCGACATCCTCCGCTGGGCCGCCGAGGCGCTAACAGGCCGGGGCTCCCGGAGGCGGCGGCCCAGCCGCCATTGGGCCCCTCCCGGGCCGCAGCGCTCCCGCCGGGTGCTCGCCCTCGCTCTCACCCCTGCCCCGCGCTCCGGCCGCTGCCGCTTCTCCTCCTCCGGCCGCGCCGCCGCCTCCTCACGGGCACCTACAGGCCACCATTCACCGCCTCCGCCGCTGCGACCGCGGCCCTGCTGCTGAGACGGCTCCGCCCGCGGGGAATCCTGGGACGCTGGAGGAACGGCCCCGCCTTCCAATCGGCCCCTGCGCACTTCCCTCCTTTCCCCTCTGCTGCCCTCCCCTTGGGTCCCGGCCGCCTAGGCGGGACCAAGCCAAAGCTTCTTTTGCATACTCTCTCCCATGAGACACCGCGCCATAAGCCTCGACTCGAAATTTTGCAAATACAACAGCATTTTTAATGCAACGCGAATAAAGTGGGAAAATTGTACTTTGTAGTTGTACATTGAGTTATTCTGAAAATGGCTTCGTTTTGGGAAGAAGTCAATCATAGTCGTCTTAAATATAAAATGGCTCGGTTACTCGGCTTTAAATACTCCAAGTTAGGAGCTCAGAATCGTGCTCGCTTCGGCAGCACATATACTAAAATTGGAACGATACAGAGAAGATTAGCATGGCCCCTGCGCAAGGATGACACGCAAATTCGTGAAGCGTTCCATATTTTGCTCCACCAATTTTACACATATAGCCTGGTAGACGAATGGGATTTTAGAGCTAAAAAGTGACTTAAATGGAAGTCATCTATTCCAAACTCTTCTTTTTATATGCTATATATATATATGTATATATACAAAATATACACATACACACACACAGAGACCGGGAACAGTCAGCCTATGATAAGTGAAGGAGAAATGCAGCGACCACTGGATCTTGCCCACAGCTTCCAGATGAAGGTGGGAGGAGAATCTCTATCTTCCAGATGGCCACCCTCTTTTATTGTATTACAGAGACAGGGTGAGTGTAGTGAGACAAGCACAGGGCAAGGAAGGAAGGAAAAAAAAAAAAAACACCCTGGAATCGAAGTAAAGTAGTGGACTTGAAACCCAGCTCAACATTTACTAGTTGTGTGTCTGAGGGCAAGTTACTGAACATCTCCCCAGCCTCAATTTCCTCATCTGTCAAATGGGGATAAAGTGCTTGCCTCAAAGGGATATTGCAAACATGCAGTTCAATACATTTATTAGTGGCCTACTGTGTGTTGGACCTGAGGGAGGGAGCTGGATGCAACCACATGGCTAAGCATTTATTAAGCACCCACTACGTGCCAGGTGCTGGGATTGTTGTTATTGTTCAGTTGTTTGAGTTCATCGGAACCCAGTGGAGTTCTTCCATGGGGTTTTCTTGGCAAAGATTCTGGAGTGGTTTGCCATTTCCTTCTCCAGTGGCAAACAGAGGTTAAGCGAATTGCCCAGGGTCACACAGCTAGGAAATTTCTGAAGGTGGATTTGGACTCCTCTTCCTGACTCCAAACCCAGCAATCCACTGCACTGCCTAGCTGCCGCAAGGTGCTGGGATTACAAAAAAATACCTGATTTCTTTGATATATATGGAGCTCTAGGATCAGGAAACTCCTTCTACCAATACAGGTCAGCACTTTCTCGTTTCTAATCTAGAGAGCTGAGAGCTAAGTGACTTGCCAAGGGTCATAGAGCCAACATGTGTTCCAGAAGCAGGACTTGAGACCCACTCTAGAATCATTGTTATACTCTCTTATTGAAGATAATAGTAGTTAGTCTAATGTTACATTGCCCCTTGATGTTGGCAAAAGAGCTTTATAAATATTACCCTGTCCACAACCTCAGGGAAGTAGATGTTATATTATCCCCATTTGACAGATGAGGAAACTGAGGCAGACAGAGATTAAGTGACTTGCCCAAGGTCACACAGTTGACATCTGAAGCTGGATCTGAGTGGAGAAGTTGCTGATTCCAGGACCAGTAATCTATTAACTGCTAGAGCTGGCTGCTTAAATACAAAATCATTTGGCTGGATCAAGACATTAGAAGCTGGGGAAGGTAAGGAAAGGATACGGTGTTTCTACAAGGCCCAGACCCTTGCCCTCATAGAGTTCCCAAACTCTTAAGAATGAAATGAGAAAATTTGAACCTTAAAGCCATGGGCGATGTTACAATTGCTTTCTATGTCCTGTGCCTCTGCCTTCTTCCAAAGCATCATCTCAAAATAGGCTAACTCTAGGTTGTCAACAGACTTTTGAATGCAGGCCAGACTGAACCCGTCTCTAACCTGGGAATGGCCAGAACAGAACACAGCAGGCTAGAGACAGGTGTGTCAGACACAAAGTAGCGATATGATTTATTTCAGAGTAAGGAAATGATGTATTCAAGGAAGCCCCCCTCCTGAGAAGGGGGACTTAATAGTTTGGGGTATAGGCAATGCTTATATACCCAAGTGGGCTGGACTATGACATAATCATTTTTAGGTCTTGAGCCACTGTTCCTGTGGGAACAGTATTGTCCCAAGTGTTGGGGGTCATGATTACTGTGTGGGGTACAGAACCAGAATTCTGTGACTGGAACAGGAGTGCAGTACAAGGAACAGGGATTGTGAGCATGTCAGAGATGTGATGGATATTGGCTCTCAGGTCCCTGGGAAATAGAGGCAGTGAACACCTAGTACAATACACTTTGCCAGAGGGTGAAGGATTATTGTTATGCCAAGCTCAGGGCACAGCCCACTTGCTGGGCCTTAGCTCTGGGAAACAGGATATCTCCAACATATTTTGACAAGGTCCTCCAAGGCCAAAACCTGAAATCTGATCAATGGCCCTTTATGTCAATCCCCTGAAGACCAGCCTAGCTAACTTCTGAGAGGCCCTTCACCAGACTGTCATGACAGTGAGGAGTACCCTAGCTAACTCCTGACAACCAACTGGTAAAGAGGCTGTCCCAGTGGGATCTGGAAAGCATAGTGGATTTAGGAATGGAAGGTCTGGGTTCACAACCTTCACTGCCACTTACAAGCTCTCTGGTTTTGGGAAAGTCACCTTAACCTCCCTGGACCTCAGTTTCCTTATCTATAAAATGAAGGCTTGGACTAGATGGTCTCTGCTGAGGTCCATTTCAGCTCTAAATTCTATGAGCTCATGGATCACTGAAGTGATGCTGCCAGCCAGACACTGAAGGGAGAAGAGGTCCGTGGACATTTTGCCAACCAACCACACACTAGAAGGCTCCAGACTGCTCAGGGAGAAGAAATTGACCCAGGAGGAAACTAGGCTGGGGGCAAGCCTGGGGTTCTCTAAGAGGTGATTCTTCCTGGGCCCTCTCCCATAAGACACCAAGAGCATTTCAAGCCAGAAAGGACCTTTACAAAACCAGTCCAATTCTCTCACTTTGCGAGGAATGGGGGACATAAGCTTTTATGGCCTCAACAAGGATTAAGCCAGCTGACTGTGTTTCCAGTGCCATCTTGAGGCTACTCCAAGCCTCAGGGTAATTTGCATGACCCTAGGAATTAAGCCTCTGGATGAGGGTGAAAGAGGAGAGTGGAAAAGCTGTCTTGCAGTTTAACATGAAAAAAAAAACAAACCTACGATCTTGGCAACTGGTCCCATCACTTCGCCACAAATGGGGCAGAAGAAATGTATGAAGAGTCAGATTTTATAATCTTGGGCTTCAAAGATCACTGCGGATGGCGACTGCAGCCATGAATTGACCCTTGTTCCTTGGAACGACAGCTGATCAGCATACCAAAAAGCAGAGACATTACTCTGCCGATGGAGGTCCATATAGTCAAAGCTTTGGTTTTCCCAGTAGCGATGTGTGACTGAACTATGCACAGAACGCTGAGTGCCGCAGAATCGGCGCTTTCAGATTGTGGTGCTGGAGACTTCTCAGACTCCCTTGGACAGCAAAGAGATCAAATCAGTCAATACTTAGAGAAATTAATTCAGGCGATTCACTGGAAGGTCAAATACTGAAGTTGAAGCTCAAATACTCTGGCCATATAATGAGAAGACGGGACTTGATGGAAAAGAGTCTGACTTTGGGAAAGATTGAAGGTGAAAGGAAAAGGGGATGGCAGAAGATGAGAGGGATGGATAGGCGTCGGCATGGGAACAACCAACATGAACGTGGGCAGACTTGAAGAGATAGTGGAGGATAGAAGGACCGTGGCAATGGTCCAGGGGATCATGAAGGGTAGGATACGACTGAACAGCAATGACAACAAAAGAGAAGAAGAGGGGGAAGAAGGACTGAAAGAATGGCAAGTAGAAAGCAATGAGAGTGTTTTTCCAGGAGATAAAGGATTAAGCGAGAGGTATTGGTCAGGTAGGGGTCACCCTGCCTATACTCCAGGGCAAGGAAGGGGTGAATGGAATTCAGTTGTCCTGATTCTGCTAGGAATGAGGGCTGGGGACTTTCAGTTGAATAGGCCAAGTTAGAAGCCTTCACAACCAGTCTGGGGAGGGTTGCAAGTCTAACAGAGGGATGTGTTAACTAGCCCAGAAGCCTATTTGCCCTAGCTAGCTCAGACTTACAACACTTTTCTGGAGAAGTGGAGGCAGGTAGAAGGCATAGTAGTAGGATAGAGGTGTTGGCGGTGGTGGTGAGGAGCCCCTTGGGGCTCCAGTAAGAACTGAAGGGAGTGACGGTTGAGAAACAACTCATCTGGAGGATTTCCTGCTCATATGGATTGGGCAGGTCTCTCTCCACCTGGAATCTGCCTTACTCTTCCCAGATCTCTGCTTGTCCAAATCTTCCCTGTCTTTCCAGGCTCTGCTGATGTGGCATTGCCTCCAGGAAGCCTTCCCTGATCCGCCAGCCAGGAAGGATTTTGCCTTTATAACTTTGCATCTGCTCCTCTCCCATCCTGCTATTTCATATAGTTATTTTTGTCCTCATTTTATGCTCCCTCAGCCCAGAAACTACCTGAGAGCAGGAACGCATCCCTCTTCCTGGATTTACTCCACACCTAAGGCCCCACATGTAGGAGGCAATGCTGCTTGTAGAGAAGCAGCTGGATGTCAACAAAAGGGCTCTGAATTTCAGGCTCAGACACTTTTTGTTTGTGTGACTGTGGATAAATCTTTTCCTTTCTCTCCATCTCAATTTCCTCCTCCATGAAATGGAGATGAAAATATCTGCCCTCTCTCTCAGAATTACTGGGAGGAACCTCTCGTCCCTCCCAGGAGAAAATGATAAATGGAATCGGCATCCAAGCTGTGACCTAGGTCAGAGTGACTCATTCATTTGTACAGAATTATTGGCATGCTGTCTCCTCCCTTAGAGTGTGAGTTCCTTGAGGGCAGGGGCTGTTGTTGCCTTTCTTTATATGCCCAGCACTTAGCACAGTGCCTGGTGTATACAGTAAGCGCTCAATAAATGCTTGTTGACAGACTGGTAATGGTATGACAACCAACCACCCCATCCCATAGCTAGCAAATTCGCTTTCTCCAGTCTCCAAATCTTTGTGACTCTTGAGTCAAAGATCGTCTAGGTTAAAACTCCCTTCCCCTACCACTTACTATAACAGCAGCTAGCATTTAAATAGTGCTTTGAGGGATTTACAAATGTCATTTGTTTCTCACAAGCATCCTTTGAGGTAGGTGCTATTAATATCCCTATTTTGCAGTTGAGGAAACTGAGGTAGACAAGTTAAATGACTTGCCTAGGGTTATACAGCTAGTAAGCATCTGAGGCTGTATTTGAACTCAGGTCTTCCTGACTCCAGGCCCACTGCTCTATCTGCCATGCTACCACTATCTAGCTGTCTCTTCATCATCCTCCGTAGACGTACCCCTCCACAGTCCTATCCCAAGCTGCCCTTCCATTTAATTGTATTCCCGGGATCGATTGTTAGCAACTTGCCCTTCATATTTTTTTTTTAAATGAAAAAACATTTACTGAATTCCTATTCCTACTAAGTTCCATGTGCTATGCTCAGAATTGGGGATGGATGACAACTACAGAAAGACAATCTATAGTCAAGTTCACACTTGGGGCGGGGGGGGGGGGGAGACAACATATTAGAGGGCAAAGTTGTTGGGTAAATGAAAAGACTTTTAAAAGTTCTAAGTCTGGGCAGCTAGGTGGTGCAGTGGATAGAGCTCCGGCCTTGGAGTCAAGAGAACCTGAGTTCAAATCCGGCTTCGGACACATAGCACATACTAGCTGTGTGACCCTGGGCAAGTCACTTAACCCCAATTGTCCATCCAAAAAAAAAAAAAAAAGCAACAACAAAAAAAAGTTCTAAGTTCTAGAAGTCATAAGGATGCACCAGAGGGGCATATTGCATAGCCCAGACAGGCATCTTTAGATTGTCAAATCAGACAATATTGGGATACTGTAGGGCATACAAGCCAGGTAAATGGTAAAGCTAGTAAGTCCTTAGAAAGCACAGATGGCAAGGTTTGTTTCACAGGCCATCTTACCTGAAGGAAAAGTTGGTGATTTCTATTACCCCAAGTCACGTGAGCAGTCTGGATTCATTTCTAAGTGATCTGGAATAAGAATTGAGCAAGTCAGAGTTCATTTGGATGTGACACAGATGAGGATATCTGCCTTTCTCTTATTGTCTCTACATGTGAACAATTTCTACAGTTGTTTATGGTATAGAATATAGTATTTTTTGTTTATATTATTGAAGAAAAATAGCACATAGAAAAATTGAGAAAGGATATGAAGAAAAAAATTACCAAAGATAGCCATGGAAGCCATAGCTCCATCACAAGGGGGTAGGGGGAAGAGTAAAGAGAAAATGCTTTGGAGATTACATTGCAGGGTTAAAGAGAATGACACTCGAACACCATCTCTAGGTACTGATTGAGTCTTCTCACTTCTTTCTAGTTGCTTCTCTGGCTAATCTTTGAGCTTCAGCATTGTCTTCAACTTTTGAACGAGCAGGTACATACTTCTACTCAATGTCCATGTCCCGAGTCATATTATCTAGCTTAGTGAATTGGTCTCAGTGACAACATCTTTATTTTTACTTGTTTTCCAGCCATTTTCTTTCCAGCCATCCATCCATTCATTCATACCTTTGGTGATAAGTTGGTTATCTGTGCACACAATAAGTCTGTCCTTATTTGGGTCTTTGCTTGCTCAATCCCTTTGGCAGCTGCTTCTAATGATGCTCTTTGGTCTGTCTGTCATCCAGAACGTGTACCACTTATGTTCAGATCATGGTCTGGTCCCCAGTAGACGCCAATATCTCCTTGCACCCCTTCTCTTCCATTATTTTTGTAGGTACCCTTGACGTACACAGTGTTGGGGTCTGATCCCTGATGTGGTTGCCCGTACTGACTTTCAGAGCCTCTAGTCTGCCAACCATAGTCATGGCTCCTCGGACTGTGTTTCCGATTCATCTCCGGTCTTTTCCAAAGACAGGGTGAAAAAGTAAACTAAGTCAGACCTTCAGAGATTGTCAACCTGCCCTTCATATTAAAAGTCTCATGCTTCTTCCATCTTTCCTTGGTAGATGTTTTCCTTGAAAGACACCACATCCCTGCCCGGCCCATTTTCATACAGGATGCCCTTCTCTCATCACCACACCCACACACACTGGACCAGAAAGTAGCGATAGAGCAGGTACACTTCTTGTTCCCCACAGCCACTTCCATATCACCCTTCTTCTGACATCGCTCTGGAACCTCCAAGTTGCACTCCATCCAGACATAGAACTGTATCCAGATCCTGGTGGCATTTACCTAACAGGTTATTCTCCCTCTTTTCTCCAGGTGCTCAGTACTTGACTCACAATCCTCTCCATCCCATCCCCAGGCCCTATGCTGGGGGACTTCAATATACATGTCGATGCCCCTTCAAACACTAGCTTCCACTTTCTCAAGCCTCATAACTCACATTCCACGTCAGCCTCGCAATCCGGAGCTCTGAATTTTCTCTCTGTGACCCTAGCCCCCTGCCCTTCCATTTCTCTCATACCTCACTCCTCCTGTGGTAGAAGAAATCTCCAGCAGGGTCCCACCGTGTAGGCGGGGCCTTTCAGTGGAAGCTGTCCCTGAGACTTGTTGATCCCATGAGTTAAGGCTCAAACTGTTGATGGGTCTTCCAGTCAACTGGGGATATAAAGGACCTAGAGTTGGAAGAGACTTCAGAGACCATTAAGGCCAACCCCCTCATTTTACCTTCAGACTGCTCCAGTCAACTGGACCTGGAATCAGGAAGACCTGAATTCAAATCTAACCTCAGATACTTGCTGGCTCCGTGACCCTGGGCAAGTCGTTTAATCTCTGTCTGCCTTGGTTTTTCTCAGCTGTAAATTGGAAGTAATAATAGCACTTACCTACCAGAATTGTTGTGAAGGGCCAATGAGATAATGTAGTTAAATGCTAAGAATACCAATACTAGCGTAACCATGCCTCAAAACCCATTTTACAGATGAGAAAATTAAGGTTAGAATGAGGACGTTGGGCTAGATGGCCTTTAATGATCCTATGATCCTTCTTGACCACAGGTTGCTTTTGACACTGTCTACCACACCTTCCTCCTGGATTATTTCTTCTCCCTTGGTTTTTGTGACCTTGCTCTCTTCACAGCAGAGAACACCAGTTTTCCTCCTACCTTTCTGACCATTCCTTCTTAGGCTCCTTTTCTGGATCATTGTCCAAGTCCCATCCCCTTAATGTGGGTGTACCCCAAGGCTCTATCCTGAGCCAGTATCTTTTCTTTCTCTGTACCCTCTCTTGGTGACTTCATCGAGTCCCACACATTTACTCATCCTCTATTTATGTATCATCGGTGTTTTAGCATTGTGTTTGTTTTTTAACAGTTATTTTTAATTTTCAGTTCCAAATTCTCTCCCTCCCTTCCCCATTGAGAAGGCAAGCAATAGGATACCCATTACACATGTGAAGTCATCTTTGCATTTCATTGAATCATAGCTTCAGAGTTGAAAGACACCGTAGAGACCATCTAATTCAATGCCCTCGTTTTACAGATGAGGAACTGAGGTCCGAAGGATTGAAGTGACTTGCCCAGGGTCACAGAGCTAGGATTAGAACTCAGGTCCTCTCTAAACCCAACACACTTTCCACAGTACCCCACTTTCCCCTAAATGATCTCGTTCCTATTTCTCTCTTGAGTTCCGTTCCCATATCACCAGCTAACTGCTGGAAACCTCTGTCTGGATATCCTACATGCATTTCAACCGTGTTGTGTCTAAAACAGAATCCATTATCCCCCCCCCCCCCCAAATACATCCCTCTTCTTAATTTTCCTAGCTAGGTGGCACAGTAGACAGAGCATCAGGCCTGGAATCAGGAAGAGCTGAGTTCAAATCCAGCTTCAGATACTTACTAGTTGTGTGACCCTAGGTAACTCATTTAACCTTTGCCTCAGTTTCCTCATCTGTATGTAGGATGGAGCTAATAATAGCACCTACCTCCCAGGGTTGTTATGAGGATCTGATGAAATTCTATTTATAAAGCACTTAACACAGTGTCTGACTCATTGTAGGTGTCATTTAAATACTTATTCCCTTCCTTTCCCCGTTTTTGTCAAGGGTACCACCCTCCTTCCAGTCAGCCAGTTTCACAACCTCAGTGTTATCCTTAACTCTTCACTCTTTATCAACCCACATTTCCAATTAGTTGCCTAGTCCTATTGATCCTACCTTCACGACGTATCTCATCTATACTACTAGATCTATCTATTATACTATCAGATCTAGCTGATTTATACTACTGCGATAGCTCCTGATTGATCTCTGTGCCTCGGTTCCCCTCCCCCCCTTCCCCATGCATTCTCCACAGAGCCGTCCAAAGGATATTGCTAAAGCAAAGCCCTGATCATGGCCCTCCTCTGTTCAGCTGCTTCTTGTTGCCTTTGGATCATACCCCCTAACTTGATATTCTCCGTGGTTCTGTCCTAGACCTTCTGTTCTCTATCATCAGCTTCCATGAGTCTCTGGACTGATTTGATAGTACTTCCCATTATAGATACTCTATATTTCAGTCACACTGGCCAATTTGTTATTCCTTGTATGGAGCATCTGTTTCCCACCTCTGGGCCTTTGCTTGAGCTGTGCCCAATTTCTTGGATGCCCTTCATTCCTCACCTCCATCTCTTGGAATCTCTAGCTTCTCAAAGCTTTAGCTCAAATGCCACCTCCTTCAAGAAGCCTTTCTTTTTTCTTTCTTTTTTGCTAGGCAATAGGGTTAAGTGGCTTGCCCAGGGTCACACAGCTATAAGTGTCAAGTATCTGAGGCCAAATTTGAACTCAGGTCCTCCTGACTCCATAGATGCTGCTCTATCCACTGCACCAAAGAAGCCTTTCTAATCCGCCCATTTAGTTCTGTCTCCATCTGAAATTATTTAGTATTGCCTTGCCTATTCCTTGGGTTTACTTCCAGCTGAAAATCTTTCATCACTATGATCTCTGTACGTACTATATTCTACCACCACTCTTCCCTGCCCACCACCCAGCAAAATGTAAGTTCCTTGAGGGTAAGAACTTTTACAGGTTCTGTCAGTATAACCCAAGTGCTTACTACAGTATCTGGCACACAGCAGGTGCTTAATAAATGTTTATAGATTTGAATTTGCAAAGCACTATGTAAACTGTCATTATTATTTATTGAATGAATAATTCAATAATAAACAAAACAAAGGAGGCCTATAAAGACCAAGAGAGAGATTAGGAAGAGGCAGAGGAGGAAGGAGTCCAGGCATAATGCTGGCCTCTGGGAGCCCTAGACCATGAGTCAGAAGGCTTGGGCTCTGCTGGAGCAAACTAGTTAATCTCTCTCACCTCAGTCTCTGTCTCTCTCTCTCAGGCAATGGGGATTAAGCCACTTGTCCAGGGTCACACAGCTAGTGAGTGTTATGTGTCTGAGGCCAGATTTGAACTCAGGTCCTCCTGACTCCAGGGCTGGTGCTCTATCCACTGCGCCATCTAGCTGCCCCCTCAACCTCAGTCTCTTATAAAATAGAGATAATAATATTCACACTGTACTTGTGGGAAGGTAGGGGACCAGGAAGATAACAGTGTCAGATCCGGGAAAGAGGCTTAACTCTGAAGCTCTCTTTCTCTGTTTCTGTCTCTTTTTCTCCCAACTTCTGTCTCTGTCTGTCTGTCTGTCTTTCTCACACACACAGTTGTTGCAAGAAGGAAAAAAAAGAAAAGAGGAAGAGAAAAGCAGAAACGTGAGGAGAGAGAAGAACTGGGCAATCCCATATTATCTCTCCCTCAAGAGTCCCTGGGGTTGCCCAGGCGGCTTGAGTCCAAGAGCTTCTCACTCTAGGGGAGCTCCACCTTTCCCTGTTTGGTCCCTAGGGTGGGTGAAGACAGCTTCCTGATTCTGCTCCACCCTCCTTGGGGCCTTCCCTCCAAGGCAGACAGTGCTACTATGGTCTGTTTGTAAAGTTCTCTTTCCTAGAAGAAGCATCAACTCATGGGGGAGGGGGTGGGGTGGGGTGGGGTGGGGAGAAGTATCTCTCCATTGTGAAGGGGTGCTATGTCTTTTTATCTATTGATGTCACTTTGTCTCTTTATTTTTTCATGTTAAACATATTTCTACATTAGTCAAGTTGTGAAAGAAGGAACAGAACAAAAGGGAAAAACCATGAAAAAAAACAAACAAAGAAGGTGAAAATAATATGCTTTGATCTGCATTCAGACTCCATAGTCCTTTCTCTGGATGTAAATAGCATTTTCTGTCATAAGTCCTTTGGAATTGTCTCAGATCATTGTATTGCAGAGAAGAGCTAAGTCTATCAAAGTTGATCATTGCACAATGCTGCTGTTACTGTGTACAACGTTCTCCTGGTTCTGCTCACTTCACTCAGCATCAATTCGTGTAAGTCTTCCCAGGTTTTTCCAAAATCCTCCTGCTCATCATTTCTTACAGCACAATAGTATTCCATCACAAGCTTATATATATATATATATATATATACACACACATATATATATATACATATATATATATATATGACAGCTTATTCAGTCATTCCCCAGCTGATGGGCATCCACTCAATTGATAATTCTTTGCCACCACAAAAAAGAGTTTCTATAAATATTTTTGTACGTGTGGGTCCTTTTCCTTTTCTCTCTGTCTCTTATTTCTCTTTCTCTCTACCTTTGTCTTTTTTCTCCTGTCACAAAGAATTTGAGAATTGGAAGGGACCTCAGCAGACATCTAATCCACCCTATACCCCCACCTCCCCCACCCCTGCCCAAATCTCCACCATAACGGATCCAAGCTCTTAAGGAATCTGTATGGTGTTTCCCCAGCCAGATATGGTGAGAGTTGATTACTCCATTAGACTGCGAAGTGGGAATGTTTTTGTCTCTCTTTGAATCTCAGTGTTCAGCACAGTGCCTGACACACAGGTTAATGTTTCTGTCTCTGTCTCTCATTATATCTCTATTTTTTTTTTCTCTATCAAAGCAGCCACCACAAGGAGGAGGCCGAAAGAGTCCAGAAATCTCCTCAGCCAGTAAAGTCTTGGCCTTCTTGCCAATCAATGTGGCAAGTCAGGGACAAAGTATTTCAGAGTACAAACTCATTTGTACTTTGGGAAAGGATAAAGGGAGATTAAGAACACCAACCTTGAAAAACGAAAAGAAAGAAAAAACCCCAGAAAGGAAAAGACGCTTGCTGAAAGTTGGGCATGAGATACAACGAAATCAGATCATCACAAGCACTGTGTATGAAACACCTAGCCGCAGCAGCCCTTTTTGAGCTGAGGAATACGGGGTCAAACCTGCCAAAGTGGCAACTTGGGATTTATATAACAGTAATTAGAAGACCTGGAAGGAGAGAGCTCTCCCCCTGCTTAGAAATGGGCGAAAGGAGCCAGATGGGGAACAAGATGATTTTCTCCCTTTCCTCCTGAGATTTTGAAAACAGGACCCACTGGAGACTGCTTACCTAAAAAGTCATTTGGGTGTCCTTGGGAGACACCCATAGGTCAGACTGGAAGGGGAGAAACTGAGATTTCAGCTTGTGCATTTTAAGAGCAAACATCGTTAATTTCATTTTCATTGTAGAGAAGGTTCTGAGGAGGTTGAGAATGCAGCCTCTCTCTGCTCCTAACTTTTTTTTTAACTTTAATTTCCCTTAAAAAAAATTTTTTTTTTCCTTAGCAAAATGCAGCCTGATCGAAATACAACAAGTAGTCTTTTGTGTCTTGAAAAAATGGGAAGAAGATAAGATTCTCAGTAAGAGGAGAATGAATATGAGCCAAATCAGTTATGGATTGTTGTTAGGCTTGTCAATTCTCGCACTGGGTTAGAACATAAATTTTAAATTAATGATAATAATAAAATATATTGATAATTTATATGTAGTTTATAATTATATCTATAATTTATATATAAGTTATTGTCATAATTTATATTTAGGTTATAATATAAATCATATTTCTAAATTATGTGTGGATTATAATATAAATTATATTTATAATTTACATATAATTGATCATTAGAAATAAATTCCTAACTCCAAATTCTAAATTGATCATAAATTCTTAGACTAAGTTAGAATAAACTCAGGGCTAGGGTACGGAAAGAAAAATTCGAAGGTCTGGGACCTGTCAGAGATGCTGAAAAGGAACAGAAAACTTGGAACAACTGGGTCCAGGTCTCACCTGCACAGAGCCTGTTCTCAGAGGTTCTATACTCTGAATGACTCCTCCAGCCCTGTCTTTGACCCTAAATACCGGTGTAAAGAAAATCCTCTTGTGGAATGAGGCAATGCCACCTCTCTACCCTCCCCCCTCATTTACATGCAGCTGAAACCTGAAGTGGACAACAAATAGACATAGAATGGAACAGAGTTGACACATTTCCAAAGTCAACAAGCATTTATTAAGCACCTCATGTGTGCCAGGCACTGTGCTGAGCATTGGGGATACAAAGAAAGGGAAAAAACAATCCCAGCTCTTACGGAGCTCCCAGTCTTCTGGAATGATCACCTCTCATCTTGTCCAGCAGGGTAAACACCATACTGAAATGCCTCAGCACCCAATGAGCTAAAGAAGAAATAGAAATGGCATTTAAGCAGATAAAGGTGGAAACTGAAGCTGGACCTAAAGAAATCTCTGCTGGGGAACACCTAGGTGTTGATTTTCAAGGTATCTTAAAGAGGGAAGATTCCAAAAAAAATGGAAACAGTTAAAGATAGTATTGTAATCACTACGTGAAATAATGACAGAGAAAGATGGACCCATGGACCTATTTATTAATTTCTACAAAATCTTGCATGATAATATGATAATTATGATTTGATGATAATATGAAAAGAGAACAGGCAGACTTTTGCAAATTATTTTTCACAGCAGTCCATATCTTCATTGTGATACAATTGAGAACGCATGATTCTTCTGGGTTTATTGTGTGTTGATTTAAACAAAAAGAAAAACAAAAAACAGGAGTAGCTAAGTGGTGCAATGGATAGAGCACTGGCCCTGGAGTCAGGAGGACCTGAGTCCACGTCTGGTCTCTGACACTTACTAAACTATATGACCTTGGGCAAGTCACTTAACCCCAATTGCCTCAAAAAAAAAAAAAAGAAAAGAAAAGAGAGAGAGACTTTTCCTTCTGCTCTGTATGGATCTTGCATGGATGTGTAGGTATTTACATATTTTCTTCCTATTATAGTCTCCCTAGACGCTGAGCTCTTTGAGGGCATGAACTGTTTCTGTCTTTCTTTGTTTCTCTTATGCTTAAAGCATAGTACCTGGCACCGAGTAAGTACTGAATAAATTCTTACTGACTGATCAATTCACAATCCGAACAATAATGTGCTGTTGTTCCGTCAAATCTGACTCTTCATGATCCCATTTGGGGTTTTCTTGGCAAAGATACTAGAGTAGTTTGCCATTTCCTTCTCCAGCTCATTTTACAGATGAGGAAATTGAGGCAAACAGGGTCACACAGCTAGTAAGTGTCTCAGGAAGAGAAGTCTTCCTGATTCAGGCCAGGTACTCTATCCACTTTCACACCTAGCTGTAGTGGATCCATCACCTACTGGGGTTGATTTTTTTGAACCCAAGTGTAGAGCTAAGCAGCTAGGTAAATACAAGGAGAGTGCTGGGCTTAGAGACAGGAAGGCCTGAGCTCTCCATTTGCTTTCCTCTCACTCTTCCTAACTCTCTGCTGTCTGACTTCTAACTTCCTCATTCACCTGAATGAAACTGCTTGATCTAAATCTCTCTCTCTCTCTCTCTCTTTTTTTTTTTTTTTTTAGGCAATTGGGGTTAAGTGACTTGCCCAGGGTCACACAGCTAGTAAGTGTCAAGTGTTTGGTCTGAGGCCAGATTTGAACTCAGGTCCTCCTGACTTCAGGGCCAGAGCTCTATCCACTGCATCACCTAGCTGCCCCCCAGTGATCTCTTAACTGTCAAATCTAATGGCCTTTTCTCAATTCTCCTCCTTCTCTACCTCTCTATAGACTTCGGCACTATGGATCATCCTCTTCTCCCTCATGCTCTCTTCTCTCTGGGTTTTGGGGGCACCGGTCTTTCCTGGTTCTCTTGCTACCTGTTCTGATATCTTCTTCATTTTCTTTGTCAGATTTTCATCCAGGTCATACCTACTAACCCTGGGTGTCCTGCAGAGTCCTGTCCTAGGCCCTCTTCTTTTCTCCCTCTATACTATTTCACTTAGTGACGTTGTTAGCTCCTATGATCTTGATGCTGATGATCCCCAGATCTACTTGTCCCAACCTAACCTCTCTGCTGATTTCCAATCACATATCTCAGCCTCTCTGTCAGACATCTCTAACTGGATGTCCTGTCGACATCTTAAACTCAACATGTCCAAAACAGAACCCATTATCTTTCTTGCAAAACTATTTCCCCTTCCACACTTGCCAGTCATGGTTGAAAGGACCACCAGCCTCCCAGTCAACCAGACTCATAACCAGATGCCATCACTCCTTACTCTCTTTTCCCCCACCCCTGTATCCAATCATTGTCATGTCCTATCATGCCTACCTTCGAAACATCTCTTGTCTATGGGGGACATCTATGTCCCCTTATCTCCTCTGCCACTACCACTTAGACTATTGCAATAGCTTATGGTTGGTCTTCCTGTCTCAAGTCTCTTGCCGCTTCAATCCACCCCTCCACTCATCTGTCAAATTGATCTTTCTAAAGTATAGGTCATCCCCCTTACTCCATAAACTCCAGTGGTTCCCTATTACCTCCAGGATCAAATATAAGTCTTCTGCTTGGCTTTTAAAACCCTTCATAAACTGACCCTTCCTACCTTTCCAGTCTCCCCTTCACATTCACTTCAGTCCAGCGACTCTAGCGTTCTTACTGTTTCTCAAACAAGGCACTCCTTCTCCTGGCTGTTTTCTCTGGTTGTTCCCCATGCCTGGAAGGCTCTGCCTCCTGGCTGCCCTGGCTTCCTTTCAGTTTCAGCTAAAGTCCCACTTTCTTCTGCAAAAACCCTTTCCTACTTCTCCTTATTATTGGTGTTTCCCCTCTGAGACTATCCTCAATTTATCCGCCTTCCATCTTGTCTGTACATAGTCATTTGCATGTTATCTCCCAGGTTAGACAGTAACCTCTTGAGAGCAAAGATTGTTTTGTTTTTGTTTTTGTTTTTGTTTTTTACTTTCTTTGTATGCCTAACACTCAGCACTGTGCCTTGCACATAGTAGGTTCTTAACAAATGCTGGTTCACTGCCTGACTTGCCTTCAAGGGCTTCCATTCAAATGGAGGAGAAAACTTGTAGATGTATATATAGGAATATGGAAAGAGAGAGACTAGAGCTGTGATTTCTTGGGTGTATAGGGAACTCTCTGGGTGACAAAACTGCAACTTACAGTCTTAGAGGGTTAACTAAGGGCAGCCAGGTGGTGCTGTAGTGCACAGAGCACCTGGCCTGAACTCAGGAAGACTCATCTTCATGAGTTCAAATCTGGCCTCAGACACTTACTATAGCTGGGTGATCCTGGGCAAGTCACTTCACCCTGTTTGTCTCAGTTTCCTCATCTGTAAAATGAACTGGAGAAGGAAATGGCAAACCTCTCCAGTGTATTTGCCAAAAAAACCCCAAATGCGGTCACAAGAAGTCAGACCCAGCTAAAAAAGCAAAAAACAAAAAGACAAAAACAAAAACAAACAAACAAAAAAAAAAGACTGAGCAACAAAGGGTTAACTAGAACACCAAGAGTCTGAGTGATTTGCCTGTGGTCAGAGAGCTAATATGTGTCACAAGTCCAACTTGAACTCAGGTCTTCCTGGCTTCTTGGAGGCTCTCCAGTGAGCTCTCCAGTATCTACAGATATAGGGTAACCTTGGGGAAGAATTCTCTAGAAGCTGGGGTGGACCAGGAAAGGTAGATGGAATTGCTTCCGCTGAAGCTTGAGATCCCAAGAGATGAAAAAGAGAGAGCAACCCACAAAGATATGAAATCAAGAGATGGCATGTCCTGTGTGACAAACACCAAGAAGGCTGGACCTTCATTCCTGACTTTGTTCAATGGTCTCTGGTTATTTACATCACAAGAGACAGAAAACAGGGACCGTTTGCTTCACCTCAGAGGTCTTTGCCAGCGTCCCAGAGAACGTTCAATGCCGAGCCCTAGAGGACGTGGGATTGTCTGGAGATCCAGCTGAGGTCCTCCAGATGTCCTCACTGGCAAGTGACAGTCCATCTGAGCTCAGAAAACTACAGAAACCCCCTAGTGAGCATCACAACAACTAAAAAACTGACTGTGTGAAGAGAACTACAAATTTCCATTTTGACTCTTACGCCTGTGAAGCTTATATGGTGCTTTCTACACAGCCACCTGGGAGGCAAGGAGTTTGCAAGTGCCTTTTATATTCATTTTACAAATGTGGAAGGGTATGGGTGAGATGGGAATAAGTGTTGATTAAGTGTCTACTATGCATCAGGCACCGTGCTAAGCGTTTGCCAATTATTATCTCATTGGATCCTCAAGACAGCCCTGGGTGGTAGTTGCTCTTATTATCCCCATTTTACAGAAGAGGACACTGAGGTAGATAGAGGTTAAGTGACTTGCCCAGGATCACACAGCTGGTAAATGTCTGAGGCCAGTTTTGAACTCAGGTCTTCCTGATTCCAGGCCCAGTGCTCTACCTACTATGCCACTTAGCTACTGGATACAGAGACCCTAAAAAATTGACACAGTTACAGTTACAAAGTGTATGAGGCAGGATTCAAACCCAGGTCCTACTGACTCTGTCTGGTTCCAGCTCCATCCCCCTCACCACACACTCCATAATATACATTACACAGATTACAGCACGCTGCTGGATAAGCATTCTGTGAGTTAGTCCAGAATAGATGGTGCAGTGGATAGAAGACTTGACCCGGAATCAGAAAGACCTGAGACACTTACTAGCTGTGTGCCCCTGGGTAACTGATTTCACCTTGTTTGCCTCAGTTTCCTTATCTGTAAAATGAGAAGGAAATGGCAAACTACTCTAGTATATCTGCCAAGAAAACCCCCAAATGGGGTCACCAAGTGTCGGACACAACTGAAAACAACTTGACAACAACATACATATCCCACGTGGGATAGCCAGGCATCAGGAAAAGCTGCACCCCAGGAAGAAGGCTTGCCTTCCCCCTTCTCCTGGGCTGTTTGACTGCTCTCCCTCCTTCTGACAAGATAAAGGACCAGTCAGCCTTCCCGTCTCCCCTGCCTCCATTCCCTGAACTCCCCCCAGACACTGTCATCTCAATGACCTGTGGAACCCAAGGCATTCTGGGCTTTTCCATCCAGCGCGGAGCTGAGCTTTCTTCCCCAATTAGCACATGAGCTCCTGGAGAGAAGAGATTGTCTTAATTTTTTTTTTCTCTCCCTATCTCCAAGGTTTAGCATGGTAAGCATTTAACAAATGCTCATTTATTCATTCACTCACTCCTCATCCCTCCCTGGGCTGGCACAGCTGAGAATGGACAGTGAGCTTCCGGGCTTGCTTCATACTCCTCACCTACTGTGTCCCAACCACACTGGCCGGTTTCCATTCCCTTCATGTGATGCTCTCTTCTCACCTTCTTACCTTTGCGGGCATTCGCTCCAATCCTGGAATTACTCCTCCCTTGTCTCTGCCTCATAGAATCCCTATTCTCTTACAAGGCCCACTTCAAGGACCAGCTTCTACATGAAGTCTTTCCTTCCCTCCCCCATCCCCTGGTGCCCCTCAAAAAATTTTTGAGGCCAGATTTGAACTTAAGAAGGTATCTTCCTGACTCCAGGCCCAGCGTTCTATCCGCTGAGCCACCTAGCTGCCTTTGGGTTGGACTAGATGATCTCTAAAGGCCTTGTCAGTACTGGTTTTTTTGTCATGAAAGTCTTGCCCAGCTCTGACATTCTGGGTTCTAAGGGCCCTTCCAGCTCTGACACTCTGTGTTGTAAAGGACCTTCTCTCTGACACTGTTCTAAGGGCCCTTCCGGACTCTGACATTGTAGATTCTAAGGGCCCTCTCAGGCCTGAATTCTCTATTCTAAGATCCCTTCCACTTCTGACATTCTGTGACCTGAGAGCTCTCCCAGCCTTGACATTCTGTTTTGGAAGGTCCATCCCAGTATTTTCTAAGGACGCTTGCATTCTTCATGTTTCATAATTCTCAATGGCCTTCTGTAAACTGTTCTGGGAACTAACCCTTATTTTTAACCTTGTTCCTCTGAGAAAACGTGCTCCAAATCACAAATACCCAATTTGCAAATAGCCTTTTGGCAAATAGCTCTTGTTGAGTTCCCAGCCTCCTATATTGTGGCTTTACTTTGTGGACTCCCTATTGGGTGGGAGGCTTACCCAGCCAGCCAGTCCTCTTGTTCAGAAGTAAGAGGGGTCCTGAACATCCCATCCTCCTCCCCCTTCCCCCCACACCTCATTCATACATTCTTTCCTGCTGCTAGCCAGCTCCTCAGCCCTGACATCACTGGCCTGGCATCTGAGTCACTGGAGAGCCAGGAAACCCTGGGGCTCCCAAGTCTTGCGTCTGGACTCTAGCTCCAGGGAGGGGCTGGGGGAATTCTGAGCTAAGGATTCCCAGGGCATGGGAGTGGGGAGGGGGAGAAAGGATACAGAACTGGGAAGACCCAGAAAAACCTAGATCCCAGGCCCCTTAGGTAGTATCAGTGAGGGCAAGGGGGAGGTGAAAGTAGAAGCCAGGCCCTGACCTCAGGGGAGATAGGGGGGTGTGGAATTCCAGGGGAAGGTGCTTCCCGCCTAGGACTCTTATGTCAAGGGAGAGGTACAAACCCACAGATGGGCCTGTGTGCTTGCCTCAGCATCCAGCCAGGTGAATGTATCCAGTATGGTGAATGTAGGAGGGCTGACAGAGCACTTTCATGTTTATGTTAGTGCACACGTGTTCTAGGGTGTCTGTGAGTGTATCTACATGTGAACACATATGAATATCTGAATGTAACTATAGACCTCTACCTAAGAGAGTACCTGAGAGGGACCTTATCTGTGAATGTGTCCTAGGCTATTCCTCAATTAATCAATCCATCAACAAGCATTCATTAAGTACCTACTATATGCCAGCCCCTGTGCTAGGGATACAAAGAAAGTCAAAATCATGGTCCCTGCCTTCAAGGGGCTTACATTATAATGGTGTAGAAAACATGCAAATAACTACATGCATCTAAGATAGATACAAGGTAGATGGGCAGTAGGGCAGCTAGGTGGTGCCATGGTGCATAGAGTGCTGGGCCTAGAGTGAGAAAGACCTAAGTTCAAATGTGGCTTCAGATGCTTCCTAGCTGCAAAACCCTGGGCAAGTCAGTTACCCCGTTTGCCTCAGTTAATGGCAAACCACTCCAGTATCTTTGCCCCAAAAAAACCAAACACCCAAATGGGGTCACAAAGAGTCCAAGGAGACTAAACAACAAATGGGAGGTACTCAGAGGGAGGACACGAGAAGTGTCAATACTCACTAAGTCCTGGCAGGGATAGCCCTGGCTTTTTTCACTTGGGGAGACAAGGTTCCCACACCTGAAACAATGAGAGATTAACACACAGCAGGAGGTAAATTGCATGGGAGGACAGCTGTAGGAGTATGTACCTTTCTCTGTACACACACCACCCCTACACCAGATCTGTATCTGATCTGGTCATCCAAGGTTTACATCTGTGCAGATATCTTGTGCGTTTCCTTCTTTCCAGGTGTTTGGCTGTGTCTTCAAGGCAGTCTGGTTGGCTGGGTGTTTTAAGTCTGGGTCTGTGTATCCAGTCATTGTGTTCAGGTTTCTGCCGAGTGTGCATGCATGGAACTAGGTGTGTGTGTGTGTGTGTGTGTGTGTGTGTGTGTTCACGTGCATGCACTGCAGCATCCAACCAGGTGTGTCTGTTGGTGTCTGTCCAAACGTGTGTTTATCACTGGATGTGCCCTTCATCAGTCCATCCAGATGCGTCTGTTAGGGCCCATTCAGATATGTCAATCACTCTGCCTAGAAATGCCCATCCAAGTTTGTCCCTCGGTGCCCATCCAGGTGTGTTCCTGTATAAATGCTCTGGCTGGATGTGTGTGTGTGTCCATCTGCCCATGCCTCTGTGTGGTCATGTGCCTACGGATGTCCCTTGGGTGTGTGTCCAAGGTGTCAGTCTGCCTGAGTGTATGTTAAGTCCTGGCGTCCGTAGGAGTGCCCCTGGCCAGGGTCCCGAGCCCTGGGAGTCCAGGTCGGTTCCGATGTGACTCCATCACTAGGGGTTGGGGGCGTGGGGGCGGCAGTTGCACAAAGACAGAAAGGGGAGGGGTCCGGGCCGGGCGCCCCGGAGGCAGGGGGCAGAGGGGCGGCTGGGGCGCCGGTAGGGGGGTTCAGGAAGCTCCCACCCCGCAGGAATTCGAAGCGTTCGGCCCTTATAAGGGCATTTCCACTCGCGACCAATCCGCGGCCGGGGGCGTGGCCGGGTCCCTAACTCTGGAGCCGAGAAAGAGGCGAGAGAGCGTCTTTTCGTCTGTCCTGTCCCATCCAGCCCGTCCCGTCGGCTCCCGTCCGCTCCCGGCCTGTCAGTCAGTCACCTCCGGCCTGACCCGGCCACGCCATGAGCTCCACTCAGTTCAACAAGGGCCCGTCCTACGGCCTGTCGGCCGAGGTCAAGAACCGGGTGAGTGGCGGAGGAGGACCCCAGACAAGGATGGAGAGAAGGGGAGGGGGGCTGGTGGGAGAGGATTGCTATCCCTTGGCGGGGCTACCCCTGCCGGGTTTGGGGAGTAGCGGAGCTCGGGATGACCTGGGGGTACCTTCTGGCCAATTTCTCCCTCCTCCTGGCTCTTCCCAGAGGAGCCTCCTGCCACCCCAAGCATCTTCTGGAGGGGGATCTGGTTTGTTATGGGCAGTACTCTCATATCAGACCCATTTGGATTCCCACTCTCCCCCTTCCAGGAAAGAGGTTTTCAACTTCCCCAGAACCCTCCCCATCCACCCATGTATCCACGTCTCAAGTTGAGACCCCTCTCTGAGGCATTTCTTGTTCCCCAGCTCCCCAATTCCATCTAAGAGGAATTAGAGAAGGCTAACTCGCTGTGTGACCCTAGGCAACTTCCTTCCCTTCTTTGGGCCACGATCTCAGTATTCCAATCACTCAAATGAAGCTAGGTGAAATACTTGGTCTCTGAGGTCCTTGCGTGTCTAACTATCAGGATCCTATCCCGAGGCTAGAGAATGGATGGGGTGGGGGGGAGAGGAGCACGTACGTAGATATAGGAACTGGGGGAGAAGGTTCTCATCCTATCAGATCTCTAGGGCTGAGATGTCTGGTGGCTGGTGCCCCACCCTGCCCTCCCGAGCTACCCTACAATAATTTCCGTTTGGCTCAGCTCTATATAAGGGTGTGTGTTTGTATTTGTTGGGGGTGGGGGTGGGGGGTGTGAGGAGGAATTTCCCTTAGCCAAAGCCTGCACCTGCTGGCCACCTTAAGGGGGGAGGGGAGGAGAAGAGGGGGTTCAAAAAGAGGAAGTGGAGGTGGGTGGAGTTAGCCACCGCTTCTTAGACAGAAGCCTCCTGCTCCTTCCCCATCTCTTCCTTGAAATTTAAAGGGACAGGAGTGGGGTAGGGTGGAGACTCAGAGGGCGTCTCATTCTAAACTTACCCAGAGCTTCTCTCTCTGCCTTTTCCCTCCTATCCTAACCTCCCCTTTCTGGGCCTCGGTTTGGGCTCTATAATTCCCAAACCTCAAATTCCACAACCCTAGCCCTCCAGAAAGGAGGAGGTTATAAAATTTCAGAGCTGGGAACCCTAGGATACAGAAGTTTAGAACTAGAAGGGACCTTAGAAATCATCAATTCCAACTGCCTCATTTTACAGGCTAGGAAACTGAGGCTGGGGCTTGCTCCCGAATTGGAAAAGGTGGGATTAGAACCTAGTCCTCCTGATTCCTAGTCTATGGCTCCTTGTGGATATCCTTTGGGGGGGGAACAGAAAAGGAGTGGTCTTTTGATTTCCACTCTCCAATCAAATGTCCAACCAGGGACCTTGGTGTCTCAGGCAGTACTCTGCCAGCCATATGAATGGACACACACCTACATGTTGAGCCATTTGGGAATTCAGGAGAGGCCTGGTTGAGGTGCATTCTGGGATTGCATCATGCCCCACCTCCATGGCTGGGGTTGAGTCAGGAATGGGCATCTCAAGTGGCACCACGGAATGTGGCAACATAGCTGTTGGCAGAGCCCTGCAAGGCCCCACACGCCAGCCTGAGGGTTGGGGGAGCCCCAACAGCCTGCTTGGACATGCCTGCCCCTGCTGGCTGCCCACAGGAAACATCGAGGACAAGGCTGAACTCTTCTCCCTTTCAGGCACCATAGAAACAATCTAATTTCAATGGGCTATTTCTTCCCACCCTGAAGAGTGTGACTAATGTTGGGGAAGAGGCAAGAGGTGCCACGCAGACCTTTCTTAGCCTCCAGAATACAAGAGGAGTATAAAGCCAGGGACTTGGGTGGGAGGGTAGATTAGGCCTGAGCAAATGGCTCCTCACCTCCACCTCGATTTGCTCTTGGGTAAAGTAAAGATGTTGTTTTCTTTCAGCTCTGACCTTCTGTGTTCTAAGGTCCCTCCTAGGCCCACATCTGGTGTTCTAAGTTCTCTTCCAGCTTTGACATTTTATGTTCTAAGGTCCCTTCCAGCTCTGGCATTCAGTGTTATAAGGTCACCCGCAATGTTCTAAATTCTCTCTTAGCTCTGACATTCTATGTTCTAAGGTCCTTTCCACCTCTGACGTTCTATGTCCTAAGATCCCTTCCCACTTGGACATTTTAGAAATCTAATTTTCTCTTATATTTCATTAGCCTCTGGAAAGTATCGTCAGTTAGGACAGAGGTCAAAGGCTTAGCTGTACTCCCAATTGTATGGAATCTTCTAGAAAATGATGCTCAAGGTGCTCCAAGCTATGGTGGAGACATGAGTTCTTAAGATGCAACAGAACAACCTGCTTAGAACCTACTGAGCTGCCCCCACACCCTCCTTGGAGCCAACCTTTCAAAGATGACACTAGGCCATATGGGACAACAGACTTAATAACGGCCCATTGCCGTTTGGGGGGAAGTTCCCAATCTGGGGTGGGGGTGGGGTGAGAGCAGACTGAGACACATTGCTACTACATGAGGTGAGAGGGGCTAGGTCCTTTGGGAAAGGGAGAAAGACAGACATGGTCCGGTGAGGCGGAAGAGTTCCTTCCAGATGAGGGGGAACAGAGAAGGCTGCCTGAAGGCAGTGGTACCTGAGGGAGACCTTGAAGGACAGGAGTTAGGGAGTGGGGCAGAAATGGAGAGGGGAGGCCGTCAAAGGCACATCGTCGCGAAAGATGTGGGGTGTCTCAAATAGCAGGCTGAGATATTTGAGGCAGGCTGAACTATTTATATGGTGTAATAGAAGATTTGGGGTGGTGAACTAGGTGTTCCCTGAGTCAACAGCTATTTGGAGAACCCCTTCTACTCCATCATCTTTTCTCCAGAGGATGCTCTCAACAATCTGTACTGAGGGGAGGAGGAGGGACAAGGAGAGGGGGCTAGCTTGACCTGGGCAGAACTCCTACTTAATGGCCCAAGAAGAGTCTCACTCTTACCCCTTCAACAGAAGGAGACTTTCAGCTTCTCAATGGGACTTCCCCAGCTTGGAACTGGAAAACCCGGGTTCAAATCCCAGCTCTTCCACTGACTGGCTGTGCAACCTTAAGCAAATTGATTAACCTTTCTGAGCCTCTGGTTCCTCTGGATAAAAGAGCAGGCAGGACTCGATGAAGACTGTAAGATCACTTCCAGCCCTAAATTCTCTCATCCTTCAGCTTCTCTTGCTTGGGACAAGAAGCCCACTGAGGCTGGTTTCAGGGCTACTTGGCCAGGGAGTGGTCCTGGACTCTGGTGTCCCTGCCCACTTGGTCAGCCCAGCCAGCCCCTCCAGAATGGCTTTGATGGAGCCTGTCAGGCTACTGGCAGTAGAGTTGAAACCTCTGGGAACAGCTGCTGTTCATTTGCAAAGAAAATAGCCAGCACATTCTTGGCATTTTGCGGTGACAAAAGAATCTGCGGGCGGGTCTGATCCCAGGGAGAAAGCCTGAGGATCCTGGAGGTGATGTGGGGAGGGGGAGGAGATGGAGAAATGGGTCCCAAGAAGCAAGCCTGGGGCTTCTGGGGAGGGGGGGAAGGGCAGGCAGCTGGTGTAGGAATAGCTGGGAGCCCCGAGGAGAAGGCGCCTAGCCCAGGACCCAAACCACCAGCCCCAGAGTTCAGGGTTCTCTTCCTCTGGGGGTCTTCAAGCAAAGGCTCGATGACCACTTGTCAGGCAAGGTGTGAAGGGGAGTCTAATTCAGTAGATGACTTCAGAGGTCCCTTCCAACGGTGAGATGCTGTGACACAAAGGGACAAACCCATCCCAAAGAGGGAGAAAGACTGGCTGCTGGTCCAAGGGCCCAAGGGAGGTTGTCTCAGAATCTTGGAGTGGGGTCTGTGGTTTGGACAGGAGGAAGGGATGTTGCGTCTGGTGCCACGGCCAGAAGTGGCCACTCCAGCTGTGTGCTGTCCAAGTCCTCCCCGCCCCCACCTCCTCCAACACCCTAGAGCAAATCTTTAGCCCTCCCTCAGCCTTCTCCCCTTTCCTGATTCCTTTGGGGAGATGGGAGCGGGAAGGCTGCGGCCTCGCTCAAAGGGATCACAATCCACCTTTGCGTGTCTGGAGGGGGGCAGGATCCAATCTTCCTTCTGTGGGTTTGTCCAGAGAATCCTGGGTCTATTGCAAGCCCAGGAGGGGGAGAAGTCAGTCAGCCAGTGACTCAGCTAGCATTCATTTAGTGGTTACTATGTGCAGGCACTGTACTAAGCTCAGGGATGCCAGGGAAGGCAAAAACATAATCCCTGCCCTCAAGGAGCTCACTGTCTAATGGGATAGACAACATGCAAATGGTTATATTCGTACAAAGTACATGCCTTGTAAATGGAAGATAATCCCAGAGGGAAGATACTAGAAGGAGGCATCCCTGTGGAAGGAAAGATTTGAGCTGCCTGGGAAGTCAGGCATATACCACAACTTGTTCAGGCATTCCTCAATTGATGGACATCCCCTCAGTTTCCAATTCTTTGCCACCACAAAAAGAGCTGCTATAAATATTTTTTTGTACATGTAGGTCCTTTTCCCTTTTTTATGATCTCTTTGGGATACAGACCTAGTAGTGATATTGCTGGATCAAAGGGTATGCACAGCCCTTTATAGCCCTTTGGGTATAGTTCCAAATTACTCACCAGAATGGTAGGATCAGTTCACAACTCCACCAACAATGCATGAGTGTTCCAATTTTCCCATATCTTCTCCAACATTTATCATTTTCCTTCTCTGTTATATTAGCCAATCTGATAGGTGTGAGATGTATATTTGATTCTAGAGGTGATTGGAAGCCACTGGATATTATTGAGTAGGGGGGTGAGGTGGTCCAACCTTTAGGAAAGCTACTTTGACTTTTGAATGGAGGATGGATGGAATGGGGAGAGACCTGAGGCAGGCAGACCTCCCCACCAGAGCCTATTGCAATGATCCAGGCATGAGGTGATGAGGGTCTGCACTGCACTGCAGTGTCAGAGGAGAAAAAGAAGTCAATATAATTTAATGGAAAGGTTACCAAACTCAGAGTGAGAGGTGACCTGAGTTTGAATTCTATCTCTACCACTTAGTATTAGTTGTATGACTTTGGACAAGTTACTTCCCTTTTCTTCCCTTTCCTCATTTTCCTTATTTCATAACAACAATTCTTCCATCTCCTTCACATTATCAAATTGCTAATGTATGTAAAGAGTTTTGTAAACCATAAAGGTGCGCTCCCTCTCTCTAACACATATATATATGTGTGTATGTGTGCACGCATACGTGCGCGCGTGCGCTATGATTTTGATCCAAAAATCTGGGTTGAGTACTAAGGGGAGTCAGAGGGAAGCAGAGAGGACCTACAGACCACCCCAAAACATCCCCCTCCTCATTCCTTTCTTTTCCTGGGGTTTGTGATTAATAATTAACTCATTTGGAAGAAAAAAAAATCAGTTTTAATAGCTGGAGAAGCTTTACCAGCCATGTAGTTCAACACCATCATTTTACAGAGAAGGAAACTGAGGCCCAGGATTATAGACGGTGAGCTGAAAAGGGATCTTAGAGGCCAACTAATCCAACCCCCTTGATTTTCTAGCTGAAAAATTGAGAAAGACCTACTCCGGGTGAGACGTGGAAAGACATTGAACTGGAAATGGAACGAAGATACTGTCCGGTCCAATCTCTCCATTTTACAGAGGGGAACTGCTGAGGCCCAGGGAGAAAAGGCTGTCCCTGAATCACACGGAGTTAGTCGCTGAGTCAGGACTCGAATCCAGGACTCTTGACCCAGTTTGTATTGCCTTAGTAGATGGAGAGAGTGCTGGGCCTATAGTTAGGAAGACCTCCTGTCTAATATGATCTCAGATACATACTAGCTTTAGAAGAGGGAATTCAAAGGTCTTCTGGTCCAACTGATTCTTTTTTCAGGGGAAGAAACTAAGGCTTGGAAGACTTTAGATACTTGCTCAAGGTCACGCAGGTGATAAATAACAGCTAACATTTATATAGCACCTACTATGCACTAGGCAATATGCTAAGCGCTTTACAATTATTATCTAATTTCAGCCTCACCACAACCCAGGTGTTGTTATTATCCCCATTTTACAGATGGCAGAATTCAAAAGATTCCAAGGCCATTATTCTTTCCTCCACCCCGTCATGCCCCTCCTGCCCTGCCCCCCCCAGGGTCAGTGGCATCAGTGTCCCTGGGCCCCCTCCCTCCGTGCCATCTGAGCTGCATAGTCCAGGGGTTATCAGGTAGATCCTGGAACCTAGCTTGCTTTTGTGTTGCTAGGCTTCAGGCCTAAGTCCTGCTTTCTTAGCTTTTTTGTGTGTGGGGATCAGGAAGCAGGGCCCATTTCGGGAGCACTGCCTCCTCCCCTGCTCCTTCAGGGCCCCTACTCCACCCTTGAGTCTCAGATGCTACTTTCTCCTCAAGGCCAGGCACATGCCCACATACTCAGGTAATCTCGGGAGCGGATTGCTTTGCCATGGGCCAGTCAAAGCTTCCCCATGGTATGGTGGAATATATGGGAGGGGTAGGGGTCTGGAGATTCAGGAACAAGTCTCTACCTAGCAATTATCGGATCCGGTTCCCTTGTCTCTCGTTGGAAGGCGCTAGAGCGGCCATCCAGCGCACCTCACACTCAGAAGGGTTCCTCAGTCTACAGCCCCCACGCCATGGCTGGTGTCAGTATAGCAAGGCCTACAAGGCTTGAACCCCAAGGCCGGAGAGTTCCAGTTCTATGTGTTCCGCGGGGAGCAGGGATCAAAGGCAGGACGCACTCCAAAAATTCATCTTGGTTGGTTGATTGCTTGATTGAACTAAGAGAAGTGGCTTCAGAGAGCCAGATTTTGACTCTTTGGAAGAAAAGTTTCCTAACAGTATTGTCTAAAAGTTGGAATAGAATCCCTCTGCAGGTAGAGAGTTCCCTGTCTTTGGAGGTATTCAAGTAGGTGCTGAATGATCACTTATCCCGGACATTACAGAGGAAGTTCCCGTTTCATTCGATTCAGCAAGCTTTTTTTTTTTTTCTCAAGCTGTGGCTCTGTGCTGGGCATTATACTAGGCACTGGACGTACAAAGACAAAAACTCACTTTTTTTTTTTTGCCTTTGTTTCCTCAGTGCTTAGCGCAGTGCCTCAATCATAGCGACTGATTAAGTAATGCTTATTGACTGACTGACTGACTGACTCCATTTTACTCTTTGGGCATACTAGGAAGTACTGGGAGGCCCCTTCCAGCATTGAGCTTCCAGGGGTCTAGATTCTGATGCTGTTTCCACTCAGCTGCCTCTCCTTCTTCTTCCTCTGCCACTAATTAGCTTTGTGACCTTGATCAGATCACTTCCCCTACTCCCTTCTCTGAGCGTTGATTTTCTCATCTGTAAAATGGGCGGAATAATCTCATCCTTGTCCTGTCCTGAGCCACTGAATGAGAGGAAAAAAATGGACACGGACGTGTTCGGCAAGTCTGAAAGGACTTTGTAAAGAGTGGAGAAGTACAGGCGTACAAGGAATCTTTATGAGTATTCGTCGCTTTGAGGTCACGGGATATGGAGCTGGAGGGGAACTTCAGGATTATCTCATCCAACCCCCCCTCATTGGACAGATGAGGAAGCTGAGGCCAGGGGGGTGGTGACTCGGCCCCCATCCCCCGCAGAATAATAGCAAAACTACTATTTGCCCCCATATCTCCTGACGCTGGGTAACCAGGCAGCCTGGGCTTTCTCTAAGCAAAGTGGAAAACGACATTGATTCCACAACATCTCTCCCATCCATCTCTCCACAACCATCACCCTCGTCCAGAGTTTGATCATCTGTCCTCAAGTCTACCATAACAGCCTCCTAATTGGTCCTCCTCTTTTCAGTCTTTTTCTTGATGCCAAAATGATCTTCCTAAGCCACAGCTCTGACCGTGTTAACTCCCCTACTCAAAAACCTTCAATGGCTCCCTATTGTTGCCTCTAGGAGAGACTACAAACCCCCTAGCCTGGGATTTACAGCACTCTAGAATCTGGCTGCTGTCTCTCTTTCTGACTTATTCTACACTGCTGTCCTTCAAACTCTCTATATTGCAGTCCAGTTGAACTACTAACAACACCCCAAATTCTGTGCTTCTGGCCTCCAAGCATTAGGACCAGTTGTCCACCATATCAAGGGAAACATGCTTTCTCTCCCCACCTGCCCATCTTTCAGTCCTCGTCTCTAGGCAAGGCTCAATTCAGAGGCCACTTCCTCCAGGAAGCCCTCTCCGCCCTCTTCCCCCTCTCCCTTTCTCAGTTTCGTTTGTGTAATGAGACAATAGGCCGATGACAGCTGAAGGGGGCAGCTGCACTTGGACTAATCATAAATTTAGAGCAGGAAGAGACCTCAGACACCATCTGGTCCACACCCTTCATTCGAAGGATGAGGAAATGTGGACCCAGGGAGATTAAAGGGCTTGTCCAAAGTGACCCAGGTAGTAAGCTGGGATTGGTATCCAGGCCCTCCGGATTCAGCCTCCTTTCCCCTGTACTGAACTGTCTCTTATATCGTATGGGCTTAGCACAGTGCCTGGCACACAGTAGGTGCTTAATAAATGTTTACTGAAATGAATGGAAAGATTTTGTATTAGAGATCATCTGATCTGGACCTCTCATTTGACATAGGAGAAAAGTGAGGCGCAGAGAGTTTTAATACATTGTTTTGGGTGATAGGCGGGAGGGGGAAGGGAAGTATGTAACAGAGACAGAATTTGAACCTGGATCCTTTGACTCTAAATCCAATGGATTTTACCCAAGAACATTATTAGGCTAGTAGAAAAATTTGGAGCCGGGGCAGGAATGACTTGGTGTTAATAGGAACGTAAAATTTAGAACTATAAGGGACTTTGTAGATCATGTAATCCAATCCCTTCATTTTACAAATGGGGAAACTGAGACCCTAAATGGTTGGGACTTACCTGAGCCTCCTGCCAAGGATGGTCCGGGAGTCTCAAGCTTCCAGCCTAACTTTTCCCCATGCTCTAGGGCCAGGTATAGTCCTAACAGTATGGCCTGGGCCTTTCTTCTTAGCTCCAGTCTAAGTATGACCCACAGATGGAAGGCGAGCTGAGGGGCTGGATCGAGGGTCTCACCGAACTCAGCATTGGGCCAGACTTCCAGAAGGGACTCAAAGATGGCGTCATCCTATGCACGTGAGTAAGCACTGGGGCTGAGGTGTTGGAGGGACAGAGGAGGGATTCAGGGAGGAGCCCCGGTGCCTCCATCTCTACTCTAGATGATAGGGTGCCTTGGAGAGGGATCTGCAACTCAAGGTCTGGCCTACCTCTGACCTAGAATTTGTAGACTCATCAGGCCTAGAACAATGTCAGAGCTATAGAAACATCAGAGTTGGAAGGGACTTTGGAGCAGAGAAGAGAAAGTTAGAGCTGGGAGGGCCTTTAAAACACAAACTGTCATAGATAGGAGGGCCTTAGAACATGGAATGTCAGAGCTGGGAGGACCCTTAGAACCCAGGATGTCAGAACTGAGAAGGCCCTTAGAACCCCGGATGTCAGAGTTGGGAGGGCCCTTAGAACCCAGGATGTCAGAACTGAGAAGGCCCTTAGAACCCCAGATGTCAGAGTTGGGAGGGCCCTTAGAACACAGAATGTCAGAACTGGGAGGGCTCTTAGAACACAGGATATCAGGCTGGGAAGGCTCTTAGAACACAGGATATCAGAGCAGGGAGAGCCCTTAGAACCCAGGATGTCAGAACTGAGAAGGCCCTTAAAACCCCGGCTGTCAGAGCTGGGAGAGCCCTTAGAACCTGGGATGTCAGAACTGAGAAGGCCCTTAGAACCCTGGATGTCAGAGCTGGGAGGGCCCTTAGAACACAGGATGTCAGAGCTGGGAGGGCCCTTAAATAACATTAGTGCCTGCTGGGACGGGCATTAATATGATCACTATTCCTCCTTCCCTTTTACCCCTCCCCTGGTACTATCCCTCCAGTCTCATGAACAAACTGCAGCCTGGCTCCGTGCCCAAGATTAATCGCTCACAACAGAACTGGCATCAGGTGAGATGGTCCTGGGGTATACCCAGGGGAAAGAGAGGGACTGGTAACCCCATCCCTTGTCCTGACACTCCCCTTCCCCCCTCCAATGAAGGATCTTCCAGGCCCCTAGCTTAGCCCCCAGTGTGCCACAGTAGAAGGGCAGAGAATCAGAAGGGGAGGGGCAGGCTCAAACACTCACACAGGGAGCCCCAGAACTCAGCTCAGTTCTGTTTCTTATCTTCTGCCTCTTCCCCTTCGTGATCAGCTGGAGAATCTCTCCAATTTCATCAAGGCCATGGTCAACTATGGCATGAACCCTGTGGATCTCTTTGAAGCCAATGACCTCTTTGAAAGTGGGAATATGACCCAGGTTCAAGTGTCACTTCTGGCCCTGGCTGGCAAGGTAAGACACCCCTTCAGGGGAGCATACATCTGGGTCTGAATGGGTTCTGTCTTTGTTCCCTGCTCTAGAAAATGGGGATCCTACGAGTTTCCAAGGGACAAAAAGTCCTGGACTGGGGAAAACTGTCGGCTGTGGTCCCATATCTGCCAACAACTTGCTGTGTGACCTTGGATAATTTATTTCATCCCTCTGGGTCTCAATAATCTGATTGCGTATTATCTATGGATGCTCTACTTACCTATGTGGTCATCCTATCTTCCTGACCGGACTGTAAATGCTTTGAAATCTAGGACCTTGTCTTGTTCTAATGTCAGTCTCTCCCTCAGCACCTAGGACAGGGTTTGATGCTCAGAAGGCTTGTGTTTATTGAATTAAATTAAGTTGAAGAGAATCAACATCATTGAATTAGATGGTCTTTTAAAAAAGTTTTAATTCATTTTAAAAATTTTGAGTTCCAAATTCTCTCCCTCCTTCCAGCCCCTCTCCCACCCATTGAGAAGGCAAGCAATATGAGATCCATTATACATGTGAGGTCATGTAAAATATATTTCTATGTTAGCCTTGGAGCAAAAAAAAAAGAAAAGAAAAGGAAGATGAAAGATGGCTTTTCAGGAATGTTCTAGTGCTAGAATTCTATGTTCTGTGTTTTAAGGATCTGCTTAACTCAGACATTCTAAGGTCCCTTAGAATAGAAATTCAGATCTGGAAGGAGCCTTAGAATACAAGATACAGAATGTCGGAACTGAGATGGCCCTTAGAACATAGAACATCTAGGGGCCCTCTCAGCTCTGACATTCTGTGTCCTATATTCTAAGGTTCCTTCCATTATTTGAATATATATATATAATAATTATGTATTATATAATATATACTATACATTGTACACACATATATCTATATATACACAAACATATATGTATATATCACATATACATAGAATATATGTATATAGAATAATATATAATGCGTATATATATATTTAGTAAATAGTATTTTATTTTTTCCAATTACATGTAAAGATAGTTTTCAACATTCACTTTTGTAAGATTTTGAGTTCCAAATTTTTCTCCCTCCTTTCCTTCCTTCCCCTCTCCCCATTACAGCAAGCAATCTGACACAGGATACCCATGACATTCTGTGTTCTCAAGGCCCTCTCACTTGTGATGTTCTACATTGAGGTCCTTTCAGCTTTAACCTTCTGTGCCCTGTTTTCTAAGGTCTCTCTTGATCTTAATATTCCACATCTTAAAGTTTTTTCAACTCTAATATTCTGCGTTCTGTGTTCCAAAGTCTTTCCTGGCTCTGACGTGCTGTGTTCTAGGATTAGAAGGCAGAATGTTGAAGAAGGAAGAGCAGCTCCCATCATTTGGTCCTCTTCCTACTTTTACTGAGCTGGGAGCAGGAGATGCAGGTGGTGGAGATGGTGGAGCAGGACTATTTTGGGCTCTGAGGTTGGAGCTTTCAGGGGCTCAATCTCCCCTAATCACCCTTTCCTAATCTCTCTTCTTCATCTTTGTTCCTCCTGGCCAGGCCAAGACAAAAGGGCTACAGAGTGGCGTGGACATTGGGGTCAAGTACTCAGAGAAGCAAGAGCGAAACTTTGATGACGCCAAGTTGAAGGCTGGGCAGTGTGTTATTGGCCTCCAGGTACGAGATGGGGCTAGCCTGAAGCACCTTCACCCTGGATGCTTGTCCTCAGGGTGAGGCTCCTAGGCCAGAGAGAAGAGCTGGATGTGTGTTGTCCAAGTCTCCCCAGTCTGGCACCCCCTCTCCCAGTCTTAGAGGGAGCAGGGCTTGGGGACATGGGCCCAGGAATCCAGATGGCATTGGGCCTGGCTGCTCAGTTCTGCTTATCCTGAACGGAGCCATCACCAATCTCTAGGTGGCCCAATGGCCCCATTTCCTTCCTCATTCCTTGGTCTTGTAAACTTTGGTCTGATTTCTCATCTTTAGGAGCCTGGGTGAATTTGAAAGGTCCAAAGAAAGCCACTCTTCTCCCCCACTTCCACTTCCAAATCTCACCCATAGCACCTGAAATGCCATGATTGGCTGGTCATTCTTTTGAGTTCAGCATTGCTCCCTGAAAATTCAAGTTTCCCTTTGAGAGAGAGAATATGTGAAGGGAAGGAGTTTATCAGAAATGTTCCTTCCCAGTAACAGGAGAGAAGGACAGTGTGATTCCTGGGAGCCCTGAGGGTGATGGTACAAAGAATAGAGAAAAGGGAGATGAAGCAGGGAAATATTCAGAAGGAGAGAGTAAGGAGGATGCTTCACAGGGGAAGAGAGATGGATGTAATGCTCCAAGAGGAATGAGGGGAGTATTCTGGGAGAACGTGAAGGGGATAGCTACCCAGGCTGAGGTTAGATGGTACCCAGGGAAATTAGGTTGGGAGATTTTCAGTGGAAGGTACAAATGGTGTTGTCAAGTAAGTGTGTGTGTGTGTGTGTGTGTGTGTGTCAGAGAGAGAGAGAGAGAGAGGAGAAGAAGAAGGAGAAGGAAGAGAAGGAGAAGGGAGGGGAGAGGAGAGGAGAGGGGAGAGAGCACAGGGGGATGCTGGACATGCTGCCCAGGAGACATACCTGGATGACTTCCCCATTTTGTTCTGGCCAGACCCTGTCTGAAAGTCAGGTACCTTCCCTCTCCTGGGAATTCTACCCAAGTAGGAAACCCATAGAAGTTACAGGGGGTTAAGCAGGGCTCTTGTGTGGGAGACAAGCTCTCAGGGCTTCAGCTAAGAGCCTGAGCCCTAGTTTCCAGGCAGCAGATGATGGCCCACTGGTACCCTAATGACCCTACTTCCTTCTGACCACAGATGGGCACCAATAAATGCGCCAGCCAGTCAGGCATGACAGCCTATGGTACCCGGAGACACCTGTATGACCCTAAGAACCAAATTCTGGCCCCTATGGACCACTCAACTATCAGTCTGCAGATGGGGACCAACAAGTGTGCCAGTCAGGTGAGTGGGAACATCTAGGACTCTGAAATGAAAGAGAGGAGCACCACAGGTAGAGCGGTACAATGGTTAGGGCACTGGTAGCTGGAAGACCCAGGTTCCAGGATAGGCTCAGAGGTCTCCTCTCTGGACTTTAGAAGGAACACTGGCATGCAAAGAGCCCTGAATTTGGGGTCTTCACTGTGATTTGGATTAGCTGTGTGACCCTGGGTTGTAAAATGAAGGCAGCAGCTGGTCTTGGAGAAGATGACCATGAAGTCAGCAAAAGAGTTGGATCTAAAGTCAGAGGACCTAGTTGTGCTCTTTATTTACTTACTACGGGGCTTTCATAAAGCCCCTTCCCCTCTCTGTGCCCCAGTTTTCTCATCTGTGCAATGAAGGAGTTAGACTAGAAACTCCCTAAGGTGTCTTCCAGCTCTGACATTCTGTTACCGTAAGAATTCATTGGAGCTTTCTGGCCTCGGGTCCTATTCATGGCGGGGGAGCCGGGGCTGAAGCCCGAGGCTTCCAAACTGGTTCCTGTCCCTTTAAGAAGGGATGCAGGTTAGGGCGGGAATAAAGCCGAGTTCTCTAAGCCTGCTGGGCTGGTTAGAGCTGGTTCTTTGATGCCAGCCAGCCACTCCCTCCAGCTTTTGTTTCTTGAAGTGGGGGGGTAGGGCTCACTCTACACCCAACAGGTGGGCTCAAACCCCTCAGTTACCAGGTAACTGAGCAAAGCATCCAGGAGCTCACTTAGACAACCAGAACTTAGGAGCGCGCTGATCTGAATTCAGGGCTACGAGGTCTGGGGGTGAGCCTTGCCTCTGTCACTGTCTCATCTGGGCCTTAGTTTCCACATCAGGAAAATAAGTATGATAATAACTTGCACTACTGCCTACCTCATAAGGCATTGCCCTGAAATGCCAATGAGATAATGAAAGCGATAACTCATAAAGTGCTATATTTGTGTCAGCTTATTATTGACCCCTAGAATGTCGGAGCTGGGAAGGTCCTTGGAACAGACAATGTCAGGGCTGGGAGGGCCCTTAGAACAGAGAATGTCAGAGCTGGGAGGGCCCTTAGAATCCAGAATGTCAGAGCTGGGAGGGCCTTTAGAACACAGGATGTCAGAAGGGCCCTTAGAACACAAAATAGAGAATATCAGAACTGGAATAGGTTTTAGAACACAGTATTTTAAAACTAGTAGAGTCCATAAAACATAGAACAGCAGGAATAATAATAGCTCGTATTTACTTGTGCTTTAAGCACCTGACATATATCCTCTCATTCGATCCTCACAACAATCTGTGAGGTTGGTGCTAGCATTACGCTAATCTTACAGATGAGGAAACTAAGAAGGTTCAGTGACTTGCCCAGGGTCACACAGCTAGTGTCAAAGGCAGGATTGGAACTGGGGTCTTTCCCCCTGCAAGTCTAGTGCCTAGCCACTGTACCACCTCAGGAAGGGCCTTAGAACTCAGAATTTCCAAAGTGTGAACATAGAATATCAGAGCTGCATCGGGGGAAGGAGCAGGGGAACCTTGGAGCACAGAGGGTCAGATTTGGGAGGGACCTCAATTAATAAATCAGACAGTCAATAAGCATTTATTAATTATTTACACTGTGCTAAGAGATTGGAAGACAAAGAAAGGCAAAAAAAAAAAGGTCCCTCCCCTCAGAGAGCTTATGTTCTAATGGAGGAGATATGTAAATAATGCCGTACATTCAAGATATAAGCAGATCAGGTAGAAGGCACTCTCAGCAGGAAAGGCACTGGTGGGGGAGGCGGTGAAGACTTGGGGGCCAGAAAGACGGGTCAGAGAAAGGCTTCCTGCAGAAGGTAAGATTTGAGGAGAGTCTTGGAAGAGCCAGAAGGGAGAGAAGAGAAAGCACAGCAGGCGTGGGGGACAGCCTATACAAATGCATGTAGAGAGGAGATGTCATGTCTGGTTGGAAGAACTGCAGGGAGGCCGGTATCACTGGATATAGCTAGAAAGTGAAGTAAAGCGTGGAAAGGTGGCAAGGAGCTGGATCATGAGGAACTTTAGTGAGTCAGGGATGGAGTTAGGACCCGGGCCTGACCCATGGCTCCCAGCAGATGGAGTGTGCTGGCTAAGGCCGGGGGCCGGGCTGGAGAGGGTCCAGATAGACAAGGACCTGGGGGAGTCCCAGGATTGCAGAGCCTGAATTCCCTTCCCCATCCTCCTTCCAGGTTGGCATGACAGCCCCAGGCACCAGGCGGCACATCTATGACACCAAGATGGGCACAGACAAGTGTGACAACACCTCCATGTCTCTGCAGATGGGTTATACCCAGGGTGCCAACCAAAGTGGGCAGGTGTTCGGGCTGGGGCGACAGATCTATGATCCCAAGTACTGTCCCCAAGGTCCCACTGGAGATGGGCCAGGGGCGGGCCCAGGTGACAGCCCTAGCACTGTGGAGCCACCTGAGTACCACTATTACCGGGAAGAGGAAGGGTATTGAGACCCAGGGCCCCTCCCAATCTCCTCTCCCCTCCCTCATCCTCCCCTTTTTCCTTATTATCACCCTCTTGTGCTTTCTGATTTTTTGTCTTATGCTGGGGGAATTTTGTTCCCGTCTGAGCTGTCTCTTTGACTCGCCCTGTGACCCTGGGCAAGTCTCTACCCATCTCTGGGCCTCAGCTTATCTATTTGTCAGATGAGGGGGCCAGGACTGGCTGCCTAAGGTGTCCCCTCCAGCACTGATGTTGTATGGTTCTGTGTATTTGAATGCCTCATCTCCTGAGCAGAGAAGGCAGGAGAGAGCCAAGGGCTTCTCACTAGGGGTGTGTGTGTGGGCTTGGGGGATTGTGAAGTGGGAATCCTTCTCATCCCCTCACATCCACACCCTTGCCCTAGACCAGGCCTCGCTGTCTCTGCATGTCTTCCTGACCCGCTTTGGGTTGAACCTGGGCCCTGAGGATGAAGGTTGGGCGGGAGGAGGAAGAAAACAGGGCCACCATAGGGTTTCCTGTCAATGGCGAGCTTCCTTCTTCCTGCTTATGAGGTTGGCTGGTGGTTTCCTCACCAACTACAAAAGATGTTGAAAAATAAAGTTCTTCTAAGGGGGGGGAGGGGCAAGAGTGGCAGCTTCCTTTCCTTCTCCTCCACTCATGCCCTTTTCCACAGGAGCAGGGGGCACCCCTTCCAGGTGAGCTCCAGCCTCCCCTTCAGCCTAAAACCTCCTTAACACAGTAAGGGACCAGACTCTGGTTTTAACTTAATGTAAAAAGAAAGACTCCAAACAAAAGATACTTTGAATTTCTAAAGGTGGAAGCTAGCAGCTCCAATCCTCTCTGTCTGAGCCCCATCACAGCCGAGGGACTGAGTCTCCTGGGCCCCTCCCCCTTCCCTCCCCCCCCCCCCCCACCTGGCAAAGCCCCTTTTTCAGACTGGATCAGCTGCCTTCCTTCTTCAACACTGCACAGTGCCCTTGGTGGCCTGGGCCAGGTCAGCCTGGGTCAGGGGGCTTTACTGGGAGAGTCATCCCATCAGCCCTTGGGGTCTGGGAGAAGGACCTGGAAATAATGTGAAACGGTGATGTGGGAACACAGACAATAAACACATTCTTTGTTTAAGAAATGAAGATGAAGGTAGTGTCTGATGCTCAAGGAGTCTGGGCAAGGTATGAACGGGGAGGTCCCGGGGAGTCCTGGCCAGTGGATCCTGCTGGGTACACAGTGGGAGTTAAAGGTCTGTTTCTGGGGCTGAGTGGGTGTCCTGGTGAACAATGGACCCCCCACCCCGGCTTGTTCCCTTTAGTTCGTTCATTCAGCAAACATTTATTAAACACCTGCTGGTTACAGGCTCAGGCATACTCACTGAGAGACAGACCCCAATCAGTCAATCAACAATCCTTCATTAAATGCCTACGATGTGCCAAGTGCCGGGGAGACAAGTACAGTGATTGAGACAATCTTCACTTGCAAGCCTATAAACATGTATTACAGAATAAACATAAAGGTAACAAATACCTAGTTATATTTTACACACACATACAGGATCATTAAATTCCCTGCCAATGAAGGCTTCATGTATAAGGTGAAGCTGCACAGAGAGAGAGAGAATGAGCCAGAGGTGAGGAAGCAGGGTATTCCAGGCAGGGGAGAGAGAGAAGGGTAGCTTAGCAGGACTGCAGAGCAGGGAAGGGGTATTTACAACCAGTGGTGTTGGAAAGATAGACCGTGGTCAGGTTGTGAGGGGTTTTATTTTTTTCCAATTATGTGTAAAGACAATTTTTAGCATTCATTTTTACAAAATTTTAAGTCCCAAATTCTTCTCCCTCCTTCCCCTCTTCCTAAGACAGTAAGCAATTTTATATAGGTTATATATGTGTAATCATGTAAAATACATTTCCTTATTACTCAATTGTGAAAGAAGAAACAGACCAAAAGGAACAAAACCACGAAAAAAATAAAGTGAAAATAGGATGCTCTGATCTGCATTCAGGATCCCTCAGTCCTTCCTCTGGATGTGAATAGCATTTTCCATCATAGTCCTTTGGAATTGTCTCAGATCACTGTATTGCTGAGAAGAGCTAAGTCTGTCATAGCTGATCATCACACAATGTTGCTGTGTACAATGTTCTCCTGGTTCTGCCCATTTCACTTTGTATCAGTTTGTACAAATCTTTCCAGGTTTTTCTGAAATCCTTCTGCTCATCATTTCTTTTATTTTTTTCTTTTTTCTTTTTAGGCAATTGGGGTTAAGTGACTTGCCCAGGGTCACACAGCTAGTAAGTGTCAAGTGTTTGGTCTGAGGTCAGATTCGAACTCAGGTCCTCCTGACTCCAGGGCTGATACTCTATCCACTGTGCCATCTAGCTGTCCCTGCTCATCATTTCTTATAGCACAATATTATTCCATTGCATTCATATATCACAGCTTGTTCAGCCATTCCCCAGTTGATGGGCATCCTCCAATTTCCAATTTTTTGCCACCACAAAAAGAGCTGCTATAAATATTTAATTTTTATTTAATAGAAATATTAAATGCCAAACAGAGGAGCAAATGTGAATCTAGAGGAGCCCATGAAGTTGGCTGACAGGGGAGTCACATGGTCAAATTACGTTGGCAGGAATGTGTAGGGCAGACTGAAGTGGGAAGAAATTTGAGGCTGGCCTCAATGAAGTGGTCGTTGCAATAATCCAAGCAGGAGGCGATGCCTGAATTAAGGTAGTAGCTGTGTGAGTAGAGAAAAGGGGTTGGATGGGAGAGGTTCCGTGGAGCAGTCATCGCGTCCCCGCCTGCAACACTTGGCAGTGTCTTCCCATCAGTTCTCTCGAGGGGCACCAGCCACTGTGGTGGGGTTCTCTCTAGAGTTCCCCGGGCATCAAGAGAACAACGCAGCAGACAGGCCATCTACCTCCCATCCCTCGTTCTCACTACATAACCGGCCCCCTTTCTTGGTCACACACTTTGCCGGTGACGTCCTTAATGGGCCTTCCCCTGCTCTCCTCCTGGTTTGCAGCATGTTTCAGCTTGCTCATGCCCACCATGAAACTCCAACAGTCTGAAGGATCCTCAGTTTCGATTCTTGGGTGTCTGTGGTGTTTTGTGACTCACGGAATTGCAACGACACTACTGGAAGAGGGTTCATAACAAAAAGGTCAGCCCCTGTTTCAGGGAGAAGCTTGGGGGCATCATTAAAAAGACTTTGTAATTTCCCAAAGGCCACCCAGCCCACTCTACTCCTCTTGGCCAGCTCTACCTCACTGCCCGTCTATAATGTTTTTCCAAGATATGAGCACTGATGAGACGGCTTTTTTTTTTTTAAAAGGGAACTTTGCTTTTATCAGCTGCAGAAGCTTCTGTTGAGAAACTTCCCTATCAGTGCAAATCAACACTGGCTTTACAGCTCATAATTTTAGAGCTGACCTGGGGGACAAGGGGGAATTAGGGGGGCACTGAGAGGTTGTGACCTGTCTAGGGTCATACAGCCTGTATGTGTCAAAGGCAAGACTTGATGAAGAAGTGATAGATTCTCTATTCTCTACTCCAGGCTGCCTTTCATAGTCAAATTATTGGCAATAGGTATTCTTCATCCACTTTGTTTTTCCTATATGAATAGTTAGGCTGAACTCTCTTGTGTGATAAAAGATCATATTTAGGAAGCTTAGAAATAAATAAGATATGATCCTAACCCTATAAAAACACATCAGGGAGGAAGGAAGCTATGATACTAACCCAAATAAAACCTCAAGGATCTCTGATAATAAAACTGCAATTATTCAGGGTGTCCCAAAAGTCTTAGTGCATTTCTTATGGGACACCTTGTACTATAATAGTGCTTTAAGGTTTGCAAAGCACTTTTCATATGTTATCTCATTCATTTCTCACAACAGCCCTGAGAGAGAGGTGCTACTATTATCCTCATTTAACGAATGAGGAAAGTGAGGTTTAGAGAGGGTAAATGACTTACCCAGCCATACGGCTATTGAGTATATGAGGTAGGATTTGAACTCATCCTCCTGACTCCAATTTCAGTGCTTTAGCAGCCTGATTTCCTCAATGTGGGGACTCCTTCCACTGACCTACATACGTCTTTCAACATAGTCTTCATAAATTTCCATAGCCAAACACACACGTATATATATATACGCGTACATACATATGTGTGTATATGTATATACATACATACATTTTATACCTACCTACCTACCTACCTACATACATACATACATACATATATATATATATATATATATATATATATATACACACACACACACAGGTGACAGAAATATAGTCACAGGCATCCTAGACTTAGGGCTGGGAGGGGTCTTAGCAGTCATCCACCCCAACCTCTTCTTTTTTCTTAACAGAAGAAGTTCTAAGCGTCAGCACTTAGAAAGGTTGAGACTTGCCCAGGATCACACAGGGAACAGCGAGGCTGGGATTTGAACCTCGGTTCTCTGACTTCCCATTCGGTGCCGTTTCCACTCTATCTCACCTGTGTCAATGGGTCCATCCATTCCTAGCATTTTTCTCCCTGGGGAGAATCCGGCAGAACTTGTATTCCCCAGGAACAGGGAGCCCCCAACCTTGGAGGTTCCGGGAAGCTAGGAGGGTGGCAGGGGAAGGTCATGGATAATTGTCACATAAAGGAGAAGGTTCACAGTACCTAACAGTGGTGGGGAACCTGCGGCCTCGAGGCCACATGTGTCCCTCTGGGTCCTCAAGTGCAGACCTTTGACTGGAGTGTAATGAAACTTTGGTCAGAGCTGGGGGCTCAGGTGTGAAAGCCTAGGGCAAACAGAGACAATCCACAGAACTTGAAGATGCCAACGGCCGGCCTGGGCTCTCGACAAATTCAGGCCTAAAGGACACGATGACATGGATGAGCAGCCTCCCTCCCCAAACTACAAAAGTGCTTTGAGAGAAAAGCAGGGAAAAAAATAAAAAGCCTTTCCAACTTTGGAATCAGGGAATACTTCCTGGAGGAGGTGATTTTGAATGGGGACGCTGGAAGATAATGAGTAGGACATCAATTTGCAGAGATGGAATACCCTACCTCTATGATCCCTGGCCCCTTCTCCACCCACCCAGGGAATGGATCTGAACCATGAAGCCGGGACTGGAGCCACCATTCTGATCCACATCTAGGATACTGGATGTTGAGTCCTGTGTTCAAATCCTGTTTCAAACACTTCCTAGTTTTTATGATCTTGGGCAAGTCACTTTACTTTTCTTTGCCTTAGTTTCCTCATGTGCAAAATGAAGGTGGGATGTGGGATTTGATAGCCTCTATCTTTCCATCTTTTCATGGGCAGCTAGGCTAGAGCGCCTGGCCTGCAGTCAGGAAGACCTGAGTTCAAGTCTGACCTCAGACACTTACTAGCTGTGTGACCCTGGGCAAGTCACTCAACCCTGTTTGCCTCAGTTTCCTCATCTGTCAAATGGGCTGGAGAAGGAAATGACAAACCACTCCAGCATCTCTGCCAAGAAAACTCCAAATGGGGTCAAGAAGAGTTGGGCACAACAGAAATGAATGAACAACAATAACACTATTAGATGCCAATCCATTTGGTACACACACACACACACACACACACACACACACACACACACACAGAGGAAGTATGGATGTTATTTCATTACCTATGATGCCTTTCAGCATCACCCTCCTGTCTTTTAACTATGTCAATTTTTATTATTACCTTGACTAAGACCACAAATGTTACCTCTGTTTTTTAAAATTCATCTGAAGTATAAAAGTGACCTCATTTGGGGCCTGACTCTAGGCCCAGCACTCTATTCACTGCCTCACCCAGCTGCCCTGACCAGAAACCACAGAGATATCCAGAGAAACTAGCACCCCTCTGAGTGTGTTCTCCCCAGCTTGGTAAGAGGTATTACAGACACTAACTGTGTGATCCTGGGCAAGTCACTTCACCCTGTTTGCCTCAGTTTCCTCATCTGTAAAATAAGCTGGAGAAAGAAATGGCAAACCACTCTAGCATCTTTGCCTATGAAACCCCAATTGAGGTCATGAAAAGTCATGACTGAAAAGTGAATGAACACCAATGAACAGATTTACACATCAAAGTCCTAACCAACAACCCTATGAAATAGATCTGGCCCATTTGGGGGTAGAAATCTTTTTTGGTGGTTTACTCTCCATTTTACAGGTGAGGAAACTGAGGTCTTGAGAAAACAAGTAACCTGGCCAAGGTCACATAAACAGCAGAGCTGGAACCCTTCCATAGATCTTCTGATAGCCCCAATACTACCCCATTATCACTCTGGTGGAAAACCAGAGCCTCAGAAGCTCCCCATGGATCCAAAGCTGGCAGCCCTCGGAGACCACCCAGTCTAACCTCTTCATTTGGAGGCCTAGTGGAGTTAAGTGGATTTGCTCAAAGTTGGTGACAGAAGGTGTTTAACTGGCAGATAGGAGATTCAAACTCAGGTCCCATGATTCCATCCTTCAAAGCCTGGCTGTATGCCTGTGGACAAGTCATTTCATGTCTCTGAACCTCAGTTTCCTTACCTATAAAATAGGGATGATCATTCTTGGACTTGGAGGACTTTTGTGAGGAGAACCCTTTGAAAGGTGAAAGCCAAGTTTGGGAGGAACAGGAACAACAGTTTTAATGAAAGATGCGCCCGGGTCCTGCCCAGGTGTGGGGGGCAGCAAGGTCCCAGCAGGGTTCAGTTACCAAACTCTGCCCCCAACCCTGGTAAGAAGATTACAGAATCACAGATTTTTGAGCTGAGAAGAACTTTGTCATTCAGTCGTGTTCAACTCCTTGTGACCCCATTTGGGTTTGGTTTTTTTTTTTGAAAAAAATATTGGAATCATTTACCATTTCTTTCTCTAGCTCATTTTACAGATGAGAAAACTGAGGCAAACAGGGTGAAGTGACTTGCCCAGGGTAACACAACAGAAAGTGCCTGTAAGGGCTCTAGTAAGTAAGGGCTCTAGCCCCTGCACCCAGAAGCTGCTCCCAAACTAACTGTGACTTGGTGTTATTACTACCCGTGTGACGTTGGAGAAGTCTTTTAGCCTAATCTTTCAGCCTCAGTTTCTTCATCCATAAAAATAAAGAGGTGGGGCTAGGTTAGATCTTGAAAGCCTCCTTCCCTTTGGCAGAACCTCAGAAAGGAAGATTCCAGGCTTCCTTCTCCACCCTCCTGGCTCCAGTACTCCCTCCCCCTCCTCCTCCTTGAACTCTTAAGTTCCTTTACCCACCACTCCCTAGGGACACAGCCCTCATCCAAAGCTTTTAGCCATTCCCCAGATGCCCGCTGGGTTGGCCTTTGGCCACGGCAAGCTGCCATTCTCCTTCAGGGCTCACCCTGCCCCTCCCCTCCAAAGATGACTTTGCAATGTTTGCTAGCTTGATGGACTTGAACTCTGGACCAGAATGTTCAACTAGAAGCAGAATGACCACTCATCTCCTCCTTAATGGGGATTCCTGCTCCTGTACAGGTCAGTGGGGCTGGCTGACCTCCTAGCTCTGAGACCACTTATGATTCGGCAAAGAATGTTTCCACTTTAACTACATTTCGAGGCAGCTAAGTGGTGCAGCGGATGGCGTGCTGGGCTGGCCTCAGCATAACCCAATTTCAAATTCAGACTCAGACACTTAGCAGCTGTGTGACTCTGGGCAAGCCGCTTAACCTTGGTCTGCCTCAGTTTCCTCATCTATAAAATGGGGAGAGCAATAGCACCTACCATCCAAGGTTGTTGTGAAGACAACATCTGTAGCTCATTTTGTAAAACCTTAAAGAGTCATATAAATTCATGCTATTATTTAACCCAAGAAGTGCTTATGAAGTACCTACTGTGTACAAAGGTACCATCCTCAGGGGTGGGGACACAAGGGTCAATCAATCCTCAACAAATATTTATTAAATGCCTACTATGTGCTAGCCACTGCTAGGAACTTGGAAGAGAATCAGAATCCTCCAAGCCAGGAACACCGAACCTGGGATTATTGGTATGGGAACACCCAGATGAGCGAATTACCCTTACCAATGAAGGGTGGCACCAAATTCCTGGCTCCCAGGCTGGCTCTCTATAAGTCAGAGGGCTGAGAAAAGTGAAATACTCCCTGCCGTCATGGGGCTTACATTCTAGTGAAGAAAAACAACCCATTGAAGGGTGCTGTAAATACAGTCAGGGCATGGTGAAGAAATAACTTTGTAGAGTCAAGAACAGAGCCAGGAGAGGAATGAAGGATGGCCTTGCTGGACCCTGCCTCAAAATGGAGATTGGGAAGAACTCACCAACAGAAGGAGGGGGCCGCAGGGGCAGAGGAATGGCCTAGGGCGAGAAAGTCCACAAGCACCGGCATAGGAACTTGCAGGGGGAGAAGTCACGGAGCTACAGGGTCAAGAAGTAGGGTCAGGAGGACCTGAGTTCAAATCCAGCCTGAGACATTTACTAGCTATGTGGCCCCTTGGCAAGTCACTTAACCCCAATTCCCTCCAAAAAAAATGTACAGCCAGGACAGGACTGTCCAAAATGTATATTCTCAGGGTATATCTCTGTCCCAAAAGGTGTACAGCTCCCTCTGGCCCCGGGGCTCATCACCTCTGTCAGTAGGTGGGCAGCCTGCTTCATTGACAGTATACTAGAACTACACTTAGTCATTGACAGGATCAGAGTTTCTCAAAGTATATCAAAGTTGTTTGTTGTCAATATATATATATATATATATATTTATTTTTCTTTTTGGTAGGTAGTGGGGTTAAGTGACTTGCCCAGGGTCACACAGCTAGTAAGTATCAAGTGTCTGAGGTCTGATTTGAACTCAGGTCCTCCTAATAGAGCCAATGCTCTATCACTGCGCCACCTAGCTGCCCCGATAATTTACAATTATAGTAATAACTAATATACATAATGCCTCTGATGTGCCCAGCTAAGCACTTTACAATGATTACCTCATTCGATCCTTGAAATAACCCTGGAAGGTAGGTACTTCTTATCCCCAATTGAAAAGGCTTAGAGTCTAATGGGGATGGGTTTATTATATACACAGATGACTGATAAAAGGCAGAATATGATTGGAAAAATTCAAACAAAAAGAAAGATCTAAACAAAATGCTAGGATACATCTAAGGGAAAAGGGGAAGGGAAGCATTTATATTGTACCTGCTATGTGCCAGGTGGTTTGTAAATATCTCATTTGGTCCTCACAACAACCCTATGAGGTAGGTGTTGTTATTATCCCCATTTTTGTTGTTGTTGTTGAGTCGTTTCAGGCATGTTCGACTCTTCGTGACCCTATTTGGGGTTTTCTCGGCAGAGATACTGGAGTGGTTTGCCATTTCCTTCTCCAGCTCATTTGACAGATGAGGAAACTGAGGCAAATAGGGTGAAGTGACTTGCTCAGGGTCACACAGTTAGCAAGTGTCTGAGGCCAGATTTGAACTCAGAAGCCAGGAGCATTTAGTTGGGAGTCAGGGTGGGGGACAGACATCAGGGAAGGCTGCATGGAGGAGGTGGCATCTGAGACTGGCCTTGAAGGGAAGGATTTCAATTCGAGGGGGTACATTGCAGGCTGGGGTTACAGTGTAAGCAAAGGTTCAAAGATGAGAGATGGCAGGAAGAGAGTAAGATGTGGGAGGAGTGGTCCAGTTTGGGGGAAATAAAAAAGTTGGGAAGGCATGAGATAAAACTGCAGAAAGTAGGTGAGTCCAGGCTGTGGAGGGACTCAGTGCCAGGTCTGTGTTTGCATTGTGCCCTATAGGCAAAAGGAAGCTAAGGAAGGTTTTTTTTGTTTTGTTTTGTTTTGCTTTGCTTTTGTTGTTTTTTGTGGTGAGGCAGTTGGGGCTAAGTGATTTGCCCCAGTCACACAAACAGGACTTCCTGACTCCAGGGCTTGGTGCTCTATCCACTGAGCCACCTAGCTGCCCCTAAGGAAGGCTTCTGAGAATAAGGAGGCACAGGGCAGACTTGTGCCTTGAGAGTCTTCCAGGCCCCTGTAAAGAACAGATGGGAGGGGCAGAGAGACTTGACCTGGGGACATGAGTTGAGAGAAAACTGTTCAGGTCAGAGGTGATAAAGGCCCAAGGAGGGTGGTGACCATAGGAGTGGAGGGGCGGGGGACCAAGTGGAGAGAGATTTCGGAGGGAGAATCCGCTAGACTTGCCAGCTGGCCGGAAATGAAGCAATGACTCAAGTTTTAAGCCCGGATGACTGGGAGGATGGTGATAATATCAAGAGAGGCAGGGAAATTGGGGGGAGGTTTTTGGATCTGTTCTCGTTGAGATGAAGGAACCTGGATGTCAATCCGTTGGGATGCAGGCTTGAGGTCAGGAGGGAACCAGGGGCTGGTAAAACCGGGCTGGGAGCCACCTGTCTGCAAAGAAGTCAAGGCTCACAGGTTCTCGAGCTGGATAGGACTTTAGGGGACATCTGGTCTAATCTGCCCATGCCTTACTTAGGGGGCCTGGGGTGGGCAGCTAGGTGGCTCAGTGGATTGTCAGGAAGACTCCTTCCCGAGTTCAGATCTGGCCTTGGACATTTACTAGCCATGTGACTCTGGGCAAGTCACTCAACCCTGTTTGCCTCAGTTTCCTCACCTGTCAAATGATCTGGAGAAGGAAATGGCAAACCACTCCAGCATCTCTGCCAAGAAAACTCCCGATGGGATCATGATAAGTCGGATAGGACCGAATGGCGACAGCATTTGGCCTAGTGACTACTGATGGACTGATTACAAGGGAGGAAATGAGTCCAGGGGACTGAGGTGATTTACCCAAGATCTTACAGACAGATGTGGTATTTGAACCCAAAAGTCAATGTTTGTTTGTTTGCTGTTGTTTTCCCAGCCACGTCACAGGAGCCTCCCAGGGGTGACAGAGGATGCTGGCTGAGATCCTCAGGGAGTAGGGTGTAAAAAGGATAGAGCCCTGGTGGGGGGAGATACCCACATTTAAGGGCTGGGAGGAGGAGGAACAGGAGAAGGAGGACCAAGAAATGGGATGCAAACTCAGAGAACTGAGAGTATCCAGAAAGAGGGGGTAGAGACAAGGTGAGAAATAGCCAGATGAATGCTGTGTCACCTGCTGCTGATGAGAGGTTAAGGGAGGGTGAGGACTGAGAAAAGGCCATGGGGTAGTAACTGAGAGAGACCGATTGGTGGGAGGGACTTTGAAGAGTGAGGGAGTGGTGTTCAGTGAGGAGAGACCATTCTTTCTAGAGGTTTAGTGGTAAAGAAAGTAGAGAGAAAATAATAGCTCTACAGCAGGTAGTGGGCTTAAAGGAAAATGTTTTTGGATGGGGAAACTTGAGCACATCTGTATGGCCAGGGAGAAAGAAGAAGAATGAGAACAGTGGAAATCAGAGCTGAGAGGGGCCCTAGGAAATAGGATGCAAGACAGCAAGGGACCTTAAGAACATGAAACACGGAATATCAAGACTAGAACAGACCTGAGGACACAGAATGTTAGAAGTAGGAAGGACTTAGAACATAGGATGTCAGAACTGGAAAGAGCTTTTGTACAGGCAGAGTACTGGACTTTTAATCCAGAAGTTCTGAGTTCATATCCTGTCTTAATATACTGGCCTTGTGACCCTGGGTAAGTCACTTAACTTCTTTTGCTCTGAGTTTCCTCATCTGTAAAATGGGGATAATAATAACACCTACTTTCCAGGGCTGTTGCTAGAATTAAATGACATAAAAACTGTAAATTGCTTAGCACAGTGCCTGGCACACAGTAATGGCTATATAAATGTGAGCTATCATCAGCATCGACATCAGCATCACTCAGCCTCAGTTTCCTCGTCTGTAAAATGGAGACAATAATAACACCTGTACTTCCCGACGTTGTTGTTAGAATCAAATGAGATAATATTTATAAAGCGATTTGCAAACCTTAAAACCATCTATAAATACAGAGTATAATTATATAATGCGGGAGCCGGGAGAAACTTCAGCAGAGAATGTCTGTGCTAGGAGGGAGCTTAGCACCTTGAATGCCAGGGCAGGACGGTAACTAACAATTTTTGCAATTGAGGTGAGCTGCAGGAGGGCGCAAGGTTTTGCCAAGAGTGCTGCCTGCCGGAAAGAAACCTACCCTGGGTGACCGGGAGGTTTTTGAACGCTGAAGCACTCACTCCCCGCAGTTGGGAAAGAGGAAGGGAGGGAGGGGGACAGGACCGGTGGGAGGAGTCGGGCCTTCGAGGTGGCCTCCACCTCACCAGGGGCCATTTGGACAGCAGGGGAGGAAGCATGCCCTGGGGTAACGAAGGTGGCGCCCTCTAAATTTCCCATCAGGGGCAAAGTTCCAATGGTTTCTCCCTAGTTAAGAGCTCGTGTCTGATCTGGGAGCTAGGAAGGAAAAACCTGTGAGACTGCTTAGTGCATTCCCCTCGTTTTACAGATGAAGAAACTGAGGCCCAGAAAGAGAAACGCCCTCTGCCCGAATCACACCGGGGCCAGGGCTTGATACTGGAACGCCAGTTTCCGGCCTCCAGGCACCGGGCTTGCTTGTCCCAGCTTCACCTCATCTCCGGTGGAAGAAGAGGGGCCCGGGCGGGCCACGGTCTTTTCCAGCTGCTCTGGGTCAGTTCCCGGAGCTGGGAGTGTGCAAGGCAATACAAAATGCATGAGCCTAATGCAGGGAAACGGGCGGCATCGGAAAAGGACGATGCAAACCTGGCTCTGCCAAACACCCTGGGGAAACTGCGCACCTCCACCCCGGCGTCCACCCAGCCCCAGAGGCACCCGCGATTACGCAGGAGGCGGCGGCCGGAGCGCGCTGTGCCTTTAAGGCGCACCTGCGGCAGCCCCGCACCGTCCAAGAACAACCTCCTGGCCACTCCCTGCGCACCCGCACCCCTTACAGGCTTCCCGGCGCTCGGAGCGATGCCGCTGATTGGCGGGCCTGGCAGCCAATGACGGCGTGAGGGGGGCGGTGCCAAGGAGATGTCGAGGGACCCTGGCCGGCTTGCCGGGTGCTGCGCGCACTGGTCCTTAGCCCAGCAGCCGGCCTGGAGAGGGCGGGGTCCGGACGGGGGGCGCCTGTAAGGGTGCCCCGGTATTCTACCTGACTCGGGAGCAGGTAATCATGGGCTGCGAGCGGGAGCCCTTCCACCCACCTGGGGAAGGGGCTTGGGAGCGGAGTCTGGGCTGCTTAAAGGGCCCCGCCCTACAGATACCGGGCTGGGAAAACTGGGGCTTCGGGGCTAGACCCCCCGTGGTCTTTGGAGGACTAGACGGCTGGGTGGTGGGGAGTGAAGGCTGGGGACAGAACTAACCTTAGAGCTTAGAGCAAAGAACATAGAACACAGAGCGTAAGACTGGAGAGGGGGGAACCTTAGAACGTCAGAACTGGGGGGAGGCGCTTAGAACAGAGAAGTTTGAGCTGGGGGGGGCTTAGAACCCAGAAAGTCAGAGCTAGGCGAGCCCTTGGAACATAGAACGTCAGAACTGGGGGGAGGCGCTTAGAACAGAGAAGTTTGAGCGGGGGAAGGGGGGTTTAGAACCCAGAAAGTCTAAGCTGGGGGCCCTTAGAACAGAGAAGTTTGAAGGGGGCTTAGAACCCAGAAAGTGAGAGCAGGGAGGGCCCTTAGAACACAGAGTGTCAACTAGGAGAGCCTTTAGAACCCAGGATGTCAGTAGAAGGTTCAGAACTGGGAGGGACCTTAAAACATTGAAGGCGCCATGGTTCAATTACCCAGTTTTGGGCTGGATGTATAGATATGGGACTCATCTGCAGAGAGATGATAACTTAAGCCTGTGGGAGTGGATGAGATCGCCAAATGATCAAGGGTTTAGAGAGGAGCTGAGAGCCAGTGCAAAAGAACACTCAGAGTCAGTGACAGCCAGGTGATCATCCAGCCAAGGAGATTGAGAAGAAGCAGACAGGTAGGAGAAGCAGGAGAGAGCACCATCATGAAAACCCTGAGTGGAGAATGTCCAGGAGGAGAAGGTGACCCTCAGTGTCAGATGTCATAGATAGGTCGAGAAAGGTAAGCAATGGGAAGTGGCCATTAGAAGTGACAAGTAAGAGAGAAGTGGTATCTTTGGAGAGAGCAAGTTCAGGTTGGTGCTGGGGTAAAAACCAGACAGACTGCATTGAGAAAAAAGGAGAACCTGAGTTCCAACCTGGTCTCATACATTTATACATATAGTAGCTGTGTGACCCTGGGCAAGTCACTTAACCGAGAGAGAGAGGAAGAAGAAGAAGAAGAAGAAGAAGAAGAAGAAGAAGAAGAAGAAGA
>NW_020954739.1:94572-116339 GCF_900497805.2 Vombatus ursinus | reverse complement strand
AAGAAGAAGAAGAAGAAGAAGAAGAAGAAGAAGAAGAAGAAGAAGAATAGGGATGGTGAATGCAGGCAGCTTTTGCAATTATTTTTTCTGAGAGAGAGGAGAGATAGAGGATGATTACTTAAGGGGATGGTGAGAGGGAGTGAGTTTTTGAAGGGTGGGGAAGACTTGGGCATATTTGTAGATAGCCAGAAAGATATAAAGGGTAGGGACTGAAAATAGACACTGAGAGGGTATGATAGTGGAAAAAGCCCCAGGACGTAGTTAGGTTTGGGAAATAGGATCCAAGGGTATGTGGGTAGGCCTTGGTAAGATGCCATCTCTTAATCAGAAATTGGAGGGGAGGAGATAAAGGGGGATTATGGCAGGGAGATGGGAGATGAGGAGGAGACAAGAGAGCTCTAGGCTAATGACCTTGATTTTTTTCAATGAAGAATGAGGCAAAGTCCTCTTCTGAGAGATTGAGGGGAGGGGTCCCATGGGAGATTTGAGGAGAAAAAAGAAGTTTTATAACATCCCCTGTGGTGAATGGGCTAGAGAATAAAGGAACCATTCCATAGTTGTGAAATTTGTTCCAATGATAATAGCTATTCAAGCCTTTACAAATATTATTTTACAATGCCCCTGGGAAGTAAGTGCTATTATAACCCCCATTTTACAGAGGAGGAAAATGAGGCAGACAGAAGGTTAAGCGACTTGCCTATTGTCGTGCAGCTAGTAAGTATCTGGGGCCAAATTTGAGCTCAGGCCTTCTTGACTTCAGCCCTATCACCCCAACCATCGGACCACGAAGATGGAGCTGAAGAAGTAGATGGTGAGAATAAGCCAGGTTTGGGGTTTGGCAAGATGTGACTATTGAAAGGACAGCCGGGGGGAAATGGATTCAAGAGTATAAAAAAAATGGTGGAGAGTTGAATCAGGGGATTGAGTTTGGGGAAGGAGGGAGTAGAGAGTGTAAAGATATCATAAGTGATAGGCAGAGTGATTCTCTTTGGGAAGGAGGGAATTTTAAAGATAAAGAATTGGTTTGGGAGAAGTAAGGCATAGGGAAAGATGGAATGAGAGTATGATCAGGTAAAGGATGGGGGGAGTGGTTCTAGGTTGGGGGCCTGTGGGTTCCCTTGGAATTGAATTGAATTCAGCCAACACTTGTGGACCCTGCAATCTGCCTAGCCCTGTGTTGAGAAGGAACAGAAGCTCTGGTCCGCTACCTTTGGGATGCTCATGGTCTGGGTGGGGGAGGAGATAGGGACATAGACAGTGTCCCCAAAGTCTTAGTTTTAAGTTATTAAAGCTGCGCTCAACCTTTAGAGATGCTGAGGCCTTTTTTGTGCCTGTATATTGGTACTACAGGGCAGGATGAGGTGGCAGGCAGAGGAAGGGACAGACCCAGGGCTGAGGGGCTTCCGAGGAGGGAGTGATTCCTTCTGTTTGTGAGAGGATCAGGGAAAGCTTCCTGGAGGAGGTGACATAGGACCTGGACCTGAATGGGTGAGTAGGATTTAGAGTTGCAAGGCACCTGAGAAGCTATTGACTATAGAATTATGGATTTAGAGTTGGAAAGACCCTTAGAGGTCATTGAATCCAAGCCCTTTGTTTTTTGGTTGAGGAACTGTTGTTCAGTCGTTTTTCAGGCATGTCCAACTCTTTGTGACCCTATCTGGGGTTTTCTTGGCAGAGGTACTGTAGCGGTTTGCTAGTTCCTTCTCCAATTCATTTTACAGATGAGGAAACTGAGGCAAACAGGGTGAATTGACTTGCCTAGGGTCACACAGTTTTCTTGGTAAAGATACTGGAGGGGTTTGCCATTTCCTTCTCCAGCTCATTTGACAGATGAGGAAACTGAGGCAAACAGGGTGAAGTGACTTGCCCAGGGTCATACAACTAGTGCGTGTCTGAGGCTGGATTTGAACTTAGGAAGAGGAGTCTTCCTGACTTCAGGCACGCTGCTGTGCTGCCTCGCTGCCCCATGAGGAACTGAGGCACAACAAATTTAAATGACATGCTCAAGGTCACACATCTAGTAGATGTCTCAGGCAGGATTTGAACCTAGGTCTTCCTGACTCTATCTGCTGCATCCTGCTACGTTTGTAGCAGATTAGATAGATGATAAAAAAAAAAACCTTGCTTACAAAGTGGGATGGGCTGTACCACTCGGGGCGTCATCAAGCTCCCCTGCCAGCGCTGATTCCTGTCTTCCGTCCCTTGCAGGGCTGCCTTCAGGGCCCCAAGGCATGTGCGGGTTCCCTACCCTTTTGCAGCTCCCTGTCTTTCTTCCCAGTCCTCACCCCAGCCCATGCATAGATATAACAGTGCCCTGAGCATAGCAGGGTGTGTCCGCCATTCAGCCCTGTTCAGATGTCCCCTCCCCAGGTTGCCCCGGCAGCCATGGGGGACTGGGTCAGACACCCTCTGTCTCCCACAGAAACAGCCCCCTCCCCAAGAACCAACTTAAACTGGGTCTTCCCCATTGTAACTTCAGGGTGGCATGGGCCAGACCCAGCTTAAGGTGCCTGAGTTGGGCAAGCTCTGGGCCTATGGAGGAAGGGAAGTCTTAGAGCTGAGAGGGATTCTAGGCTGCAGAACCCAGACTGTGGAACGTGCTGGAAAGGACCTGAGAAAATTCAGGGCTTAGGTCAGTTACAGCTGACAGGGGGTCTGTCTGTTCTGGATCTGTGATCCTGTGAATAGAAGTATCAGGTGTCAACGGTAGAAGGAACCTTCAGACATTGAGCACGGAACGTCAGTACCTTTGGATTCAGAGGATGAAGAGATCATTTCTGGCTAGAGTTCAGGGAGAATCAAAAAAGGCTTCTCAGAGAAGATGATGTTTGAGTTAGACCTTGAAGCATTTATTAATCGATAAGCATTTATTAATTCACTGTTTTGTGCCAGACACTAAGTGTGGGGGATAGAAAGACAAAAATGAAAAGTGATGCTTTGTTAAGGGAGGGTGGGTGGCAGGATAAGGAACTTCTTATGAATGAGTGAATGAAAAAGCATTTATTAAGCACCTACTACATGCTGAGGGCTGGGGATACAAATACAAGCAAAGGTAGTCCATAACTTCAAAGAGCTTACATTCTAGACAGACATAGGGGAATGGAGGCATTTTGATGAATGGGACTATAGAGGAGCAAATTGACACATCCTATCCAGGAACAATGGCAGAGTTGATTTTATCATGATTCTTGGTTCTAGAAGGGAGATGCAGAGGGAGCTGGGGTTGGGGAGGAAAGGGTGCAACAAGGATTGTCCAGGTTGAAGGAGGTCCAGAGGTTGAAGGAGAGTGAAGTGAAGCATAGCTTTCCTGAAATAGTGATCTCAGAAAGTCAGTCACCAATCAGGACAGATGTTGGAGATGAGGAAGAGAGAGGGGCCCAAGTAGAAGTAAATAATATTGGTAAAGCTACAACAGTGAAAGTAATCCAAGGAAAGTACCCTGAAGATTTCACTTCAACTGTTGGACTTTCCAGAATTAACTTTAGACAGGGAAAGTTTGAAGTTAAATTTTTTTTGAACTTAGGAGGTAGGGAGAGAATTGGGGCAACATGAAAAAACTACTGTTCTGAGTTCTAGGGAGGTAATATCTTTTGTGGATCCAGTGTAATGGAAATTTTTTATTTTTTATTTCTTTTTACTAATTTTTATTATTTGGAACCCAGAACCATTCCTTCTGCAACTTTTGTTAATTGAAAGCCTGTCCTCTATTAATATTAACCTTGCCTAACCAAACCTTACCTGACTCATGGAATAATAATGTTAAGAGAAGGTCAGGACTATTTCTCTTAGTTGAGAGATTGTTGAGATGGCTGAAACCTATCCCATGGGATATGAAAATTTACTTGGGGCCTTAAACATTTCTTAGATTAAAAAGCCAGATATAAATCCCTTCTCCTGCTTTTAGCCTATTTGTGAACCCTCTAAATGTAGTTTAACCTGTAACCTGACTTGGTTTATGGATAGAGTCTATTTAATTAGGTTTGTATCTTTAAAGGATGTATGAAATTATGACTTTGCTTAACGAAGTTTGTTCAGCTTTTAGACCATTAAAGGAAGCATGAAATTATGAATCTCTTTTCTTTAACTTTTATAGCCTAAGAGGAATATACAAGAAAGCAGTATGTGAACGAATTACTTCTCTGTCGCTCTGACATAATTTATCTATAAGAGGCCTTGTTAGAATACTAATTGGGGTTCAGATTTATATTATTCAAGGCATGAACTTATGTTTAAGTATAATAAAACCTAGGTTTTTCTAAACTCTATAATTTCTGTGTTGTGGTAGATTTATTTTGGTAGCACTTACCTCTCACATAAACTCAAAGAGGAGATATTTTGATGATGAAAGAAAAAGTGGAAGATACTAAAGAGACAGTGACTGCAGTTCTAAGCCATCCCAGGATATCAGAAGAGCCCACATTTCTGTTGGCAAATAAGCAAGATAAGGGGTTTTAACAGAAGCAAGTGTTATCAGAAAGCTTATCTCTAGAAGAACTTGTCAGTTAATGGCCTCTCTGTTGTATAAAACCTTGTTCAACATTCTTGGGCTATGGAGAAAAAAAAATTGACCTTTTTTTGTCCAAAAATTGACATCCATGGAAAAAAAGGCATTTAGAGATCAGTGAGAAAGAGAATGGCCCCACATGCCCCTAAATCTTTATAGCAGAACTTTTTGTAGTAGCAAAGAACTGGAAACAAACTGGTTGGTTATTGTTTGCGGAATGGATAAATGAATTGTGGAAGATGAATGTGAGGGAATATTACTGTCCTTTAACAAGTGATAAGTATAGAGAAGCATGAGAAAACTTATAAGAACTGATTCAGAGTGAAGGAAGCAGAACCAGAGAAACAAACTACAAAATTACTGTTATAATGTAAATGAAAGTTGGAAGAAGTTAGGTGGTGAGGTGGATAGAGCACTGTGCCTGCAGTGAGGAAGACATGAGTTCAAATCCAGCCTTAGGTGCTTCCTAGCAGTGTGACCCTGGGCAAGTCAATTAACCACTGCCTGTCTCAGTCTTCTCAAACTGTAAAAAAGAGATAATAATAGCACATACTTCCTATAGTTGTTGGGAGGATCAAAAGCAAAAACATTTGTAAAGTGCTTATCGTAGTGCCTGGCACATAGTAGGTGCCTTACAAATACCTTTCCTTACTAGTCGCGTTATCCTGGACAAGCTGCTAAACCTATTCCAGCCTTAGTTTCCTCATCTGTAAAATGAGAAGAGATAGATTCAATGCCTTCCAAGAACTTTTCAACTTGAAGTCTATGATCCTATGTATATAACAATAAAATGATTGAAACTGAATTCATTGAAATGTTAATGACTCATCACCCTCAAAGCATGACTATAGAGAAGTCATCCCCTTCTTTGCACAGGTGGGAGCTATAGGTGTGGAACACTGCATATGTTTTTGATTAATTCTCCCTTCTCTTCTTATTCTTTGTTAAAATTGGATGGTTCTCTGGGAGGAGAGGGAATGGAGCACAATGGGAAATGTTAGTGATATAAAGACAAAAAGATCAATATTATTTTATTTTTAATAGAAAATGGTTTTTATTGGCTGATGTATATAACTCTAAAAGACATCTAGGAATCCATAAAAGCTCAAGGCATAAGCAACAAGCTTATGAAGAACAGAAGAAATGAGAAAGGTCTGAGTAAATAAGAAAACTCTTAGAAGCAAGGGAATAAAAGGGGAGAGAGAACATGCTGAATTTGACCAAAATAGTTGATCTTCCCGAAATCAATTCAGAGTCAATTATTATCACCCTCTTTCAGCCTGCAGATGAAGTAATTCTGGAAAATGGAAAAAAGTGGAAAAAAAAAAAAAGAGAGAGAGACAGAGGATGGAGAAAAATTGAGACCACATTCCTTTGAAACCTAGCCCAGAACAGGAATAAATGGAGACCCAGAACTATCAGCTACGGTAGCCAAAAAAAAAAATCAATGAGGCTGGATTAAAAGATGAAGTCAACCCAGCAGTTGGAGATGGAAAATGAAACTGAATAGCCATCCCCAGAATGTCATGTCTCAGATCACCATAAAAAGAAAAAAAAAAAAACTTGGGTTAAAAAAAGTAGATACCAGGTTTGTGATTTCAGTCATGTCTGACTCTTCATAACCTCATTTGGGGTTTTCTTGGTAAAGATACTGGAGTAGTTTGCCATTTCTTTCTCCAGCTCATTTTACAGATGAGGAAACTGAGGCAAACAGGGTTCAGTGACTTGCCCAGGGTCACACCGCTGCTAAGTGTCTGAGGCTGGATTTGAACTCGGGGACACGGGTCTTCCTGATTCAAGCCCAGTGCTCTGTGCACTATGGCACCACCTAGCTTCCAGACACCAGGCTGGTTATTGTCCTTTGTTCTCAGAGAGGACCAAAATGACATCATTATGCTGGAGTCAAGTTACAGTGTGTCCGACTGTGGCTGATCAGCCCCATAGGAGTTCGAAGCGCTCTACCACAGGTGGGGCACAAGTAGTCCATGTGAACATGTGGGGTGGATTCTCAAAATCTGAGCATCTCCCATTTCTTTTGAGCTACTTCAGTTCTGCTTTGCTCATAGAGCGCAGCACCTTCTCTGATGTGGGCACACCATGCTGGGTGTTCCTGTGCCAGTGTCTCCCATGTTACGTAATCAATTCCAGAGTTCTTAAGAGAGATATTGAGAGCGTCCTTGTATCGATTCTTCTGACCACCGTGTGAACGCTTGCCCTGTGTGAGTTCTCCATCAAATAGTCTTTTTGGCAAGTGTATGTTTTGCATTCGAACAATGTCATCAGCCCATCCCAGTTGTGCTCTCTGCAGTAGAGATTGAACTCTTGGCCATTTAGTTCAAGAAAGGACCTCAGTGTCTGGTATTTTATCCTGCCAGCTGATCTTCAGAATCTTCCTAAGACGATTCAAATGGAAGTGATTCAGTTTCCTGGCGTGGCACTGGTAGACTGTCCAGGTTTCATAGGCATACAACAATGAGGTCAGCACGATGGCTCTGTAGACCTTCAGTTTGGTAGAAAGTCTAATACCTCTTCTCTCCCATCCTTTCCTTCGGAGCCTCCCAAACATCGAGTTAGCTCTGGCAATGTGTGTGTCAACCTCATCATCAGTGTGTACCTTCCTGGAAAGTACACTACCAAACAAATAAGGAACTTATCCATAGCATTCAAAACTTCTCCATTTGCTGTAACCAATGGTTCCAGGTGTGGATGGTGTGGTGCTGGCTGATGGACCACCAGTGTTTTCTTGGTGTTAATTGTTAGGCCAAAATCAACAGAAGCAGCAGAGAATCCATCCATACTTCATTGCATTTCAGCTTCATTGGCTGCATTGAGTGCACAATCAAATCCAAACAGAAAACCATGCACCAACACTCCCCCCACTTTGGTCTTGGCTTGTAGTCTTTTCAAGTTGAAGAATTTACTGTCAGTGTGGTAGCTGACCTTGGTGCCGTGCTCATCCTCATTGAAAGCATTTGACAACATGGCAGAAAACGTCATGCTAAAAAGCATGGGAGCAAACACACAGCCTTGTTTCACTCCGTTGGTGACTGGGAAAGCACGAGAGCATTGTCCATCATCCAGAACCTGGACAAGCATGCCGTCGTGGAATTAATGTACCATGCTGATGAACTTTTCTGGGCAACCAAATTTTGACATAATTTTCCATAAGCCCTCATGACTGACAGTACCAAAGGCCTCGGTCAGATCTGCAGACATTGTATACAGATGCTGTTCTGCTCCTGGCATTTCTGCTGGAGTTGTCGGGCAGCAAACACCATATCAGCCATTCCTCGGCCCTTTGTGAAGCCACCCTGTCTCTCAGGTAGATGAGCATCTTCCAGGTGAAGGATCAGCCTATGAAGAAGGACTCTGGCAAGAATCTTGCCAGCAATGACTAGCTTCCAGACACCAGGTAGAACCAGTTAATAGAAGATTCCGATCCTAAGACTCCAACACCAACTTCACCTCCCCCACTGATGGTTTCTTTGATAGGGGTGAACCCACAGCTGACACAGAATACAAATTATAGTGGCTAAAAAATCCATCTCTCAGTGGTTGATAAGCCTCCTCACCCTTCCTGCCGGGCTATTCTTTGGACAGAAAACATCCACAGCCTGACACAGTGCCCTGTTCAGAGCTTTTTAGCCTGATGGGCCCTACCAGAGCTTGTCTTCCCTGGCACAGTCTCTAAGAGCTCCAGCTCACTTTTTCCCCCCATGCTTGCATATGAGGTTATTATCTAGCACATGGATAATTTTCGTAAAGATGCCATGAAGAGCTGAGAAATAGATATATCATTATATACAATGAGCAATAGTTTTCCTTATAGAGGGTTATTGTAAAAAATGCCCTGTTTTTATTTGTTATTATATAGAGACAGATTAATTTTATACATACATCTACATGCGCACACATATGTATTTCTATATTCCTTTCTACTCCCATTCAATAATTGCCACTGTTCTATAATATCTAATTTATCTAAAACTACTCAGGTCCTTAGGGTGATTTTTGTTTATCTTTTTATTATATCTGTCTAGCTCTGAAAGGGGCACACTGAGATCCCTATTTATTCTGATTTTGCTGCTATTTCTTCCTGTAATTCAATTTAATTTTCCCTTAAATACTTAGTGGCAGCTAGGCAGTCTAGTGGAAAGAGCACCAACCTGGAGTCAGGAAGAACTGAGTTCAACTGTGGCCTTAACGCTAGCTATGAGACCCTGGGCAAGTCATTTAAACTGCTTCAGTTTCCTCATTTGTAAAAATGGGGATATAATAGCACCTACTTCCCAGGGCTGTTGTGAGGATCAAATGAGATAATAATTATAAAGTTCTTAGTGATGGCACATAGTAGGTGCTATAAAAATATCTATTATTTATTATTATTATTTGGTGAAGCAGTCAGGGTTAAGTGATTTGCCCAGGGTCACACAGCTTGGAAGTGTCAAGTGTCTGAGGCCAGATTTGAGTCAGGTCCTCCTGACTCCAAGGTTGGAGCTCTATCCACTGTGCCACCTAGCTGCCCTGTATTATTATTATTATTATTATTATCATTATTATTATAGGAGGAGCTGGGTAACTCAGTGGATAGAATGCTGGGTCTGAAGTCAGGAAACCTTATATTCCTGGTTCAAATCAGGCCTCAGACACTTAGTACCTGTGTGACCCTAGGCTAGTCACTTAACCCTGTTTGCCTCAGTTTCCTCATCTGTAAAATGAGCTGGAGAAGGAAATGGCAAACCACTCCAGTATCTTTGCCAAGAAAACTCCAAATGGGGTCATGAAAAATTGGACCCAACAGAAATGACTAAACAACAACATTATTATTAGACGCCAATCCATTTGGTGCATATACATACATACATACATATATTCATACACACAGATGCATATGAAGTATTGATGTCATTTCATTATCTATGATGCTTTTCAGCATCACCCTCCTTCTGTCTTTTAACTGTCTACTTTTATTATTACCTTGACTGAGACCATCTACCTCTGCTTTTTAAAATTCATCTGAAGTACAAAAGTTTTGTGCCAGCCCCTCATTCGAACTTGTGAATCTTTGTTTCAAATGTCTTTCTTGTATAAAGCATGTTGTTGAATTCTGCTTTCTAATGCATTGTCTGCTACCTTCCTCTGTTTTATGGGTGAGTTCATTCCATTCACATCCACTGTAAGGATGGTTCCTTGTTTATTTCCCTCTGTAATATTCTCTTAGAATTTTCCTCCTCTTTGCCCCCATCTTCCCAAAGAAGGTGATAAAAGAAAAGAAATGTGATCAACACTGGAAATTTATCATTGAAGTGATATGAACCCACTTCTCTGCCCTTACTCTTTTAATCTGGTATAGATTTTGATCGTTGGTTCTTATGCTTTCTTGCTTCTTTATGTCCTCTTTATTATTATTTTATTCATCATCCAAAGTGAAAGTTTGTTTTGCTTGTTACTCTTCTTTCTTTGCTGCTACTCCCCCTCTTAAACCCCTCTCCTCTTTCCTTGGCCCCACCTGTTTATTTCTAAGTTTAATAAATTTCTATAACTAATTTGTTGTATTTGTTTATTCCACCCTCCTTTTCCTGGTTCAGATAAGAGTGAACTTCAGAAGATCCTCTTTTTGCCTCTACCTTCTGAGATTAAATTGATTCTGTATCATTTTTATTGATCCTATTTACAATTAATTAATTTTGTCTTTTAATTGCCTTAGTCATGGTTCTTTGTCTTTGACCTTAGTGCAGAAATTCAGCTGGTCTGTAATGGGTTAAATTTAGAAATTCAATTCTCTTGTTAATCACTTCTGTTCTTTCCTCAAAGAAATCTGTTATCCTTGGGGGATGTGGACGGACACTGGGGAGTCCAGTCTAGTATTTTTATACCACCAAGCTATCCTTCAAAGATGTCTAGTTTGCTGTTAAAGAAGTCTGGCCCAATAGTTTTTGACTTTACAGGTGGACTCAGTTAACTTTTCTAAGTCACAGGAGGGAAGGAGGGGGCTGTTGCTAGCCCCTGATTTCCAACTTTTAATCAATCATCCTCTACACCTCAGCTGTGTAACCACTCATGTTGTCCTCAACCCCATGTTGTTATCTACCCTGTTCTGTTCTTTGTTCTAATCCTATAAAAATGAGTTAAGTCTTCATCTCAGTGTCTTTGGACTAAAACTGAGGTAGAGCCATTGACCCATTCTTATTGGCTAGTTTATGCCCCCTTAATAAATGTTATCTTGCTCCAAGAGAATGTGCTTCAGATTACCTTTGCTGATTTTTACTTGCAACACTTCCTGCATGTTTGCATTCTGTCTTCATATACCCCACTTAAGCAAAAATAATTTCCTTCTTCTTCCTTATTTCTTCTCTAGTATATCCCTTTCCCCCTTCCTCTCTTAAAACCTACAATAAGGAGCAAACCAACCCTAGGCTCTAACTTTGTCTTATTTTACTCCCTCTGTGACCCTAAAGATAGTGGGATTCTGAAAGTATACTTATCTTTTCTTCTCCTCCACTAAAAGGCTCTTATAACTGTTTGAATATATTCATCTTTCTAGGTTTCTCTTGTCTCCTGTGTTTGCATTTCGAAGATTCTACTTAGCTTTGATTTTTTTCATCAGTAATGCTTCAAAGTTCTTTGTTCTGTTAAAGATTCATTTTTTACCCTGTAAGATTATACTAAGTTTTGTAGGGTAAATTAGTCTTGGTGGTAAGCCTTTTTCTTTTGCCTTTTGGAATATTATGTTCCAATATTTTCTGTCCTTTATAGTTCTTATATGTCTTGTTATATGTCTTGTGTTTTCCTCACTGTGGTTTCTTGCTACTTGAACTCTTCCTTTCTAGCTGCATATAGTGTTTTTTCTTTGACTTGGAAGCTCCAGGTTTTGGCTATGATATTTCTGGATATTTTCCGGTTGAGGTTACTTTCAGGAGGTGATCAGTGGATTCTTTCTACTTTCATTTTGTTCTTCCATTGTAATAGATCTAGACAGTTTTCCTTAATGATTTCTTAAAATATGTCTCAGTTTTTTATTTGATCGTGGTTTTTGGGAAATCCAATCAGTCTTAAATTATCTCTCCTTGACCTGATTTCCAGTCAGCTATTGTTGAAAGTAGACACTTTAGGGGCAGCTAGGTGGTGCAGTGATTAGAGCTCTGGCCTTGGAGTCAGGAGGACATGAGTTCAACTCCAGTCTCAGACACATGACACTGGCTGTGTGACCCAGGGCAAGTCCCTTAACCCCAAATGCCTCACCAAAAAAAAAAAAAAAAAAGTAGATACTTTACTTTTTCTTATATATAGTTTTTCATTTTTTGACTTTGTCCTAATACTTTTTTGGAATCCTTGCTCCATTCTGGTTTTTAGTGGCTCTGCTACTTGGGTAAGGTTTTCTGCCTTCTACTTTATTTCTCTTCCTTTTTTTCCCCTCAAGAATGCTAATTTCACTTATAATTAAATTTTTTATCTCTTGCTATATTTCTTCCAACAACTCTTGATGTTTTTCTGGCCAAGCTATCATTTTCTCTGAGGCTCTCTTTTCTTTTGGGTTTCCCTCATGGGTTTCTCGTAACCCACAGGATTTCTTCAATATGTTTAGCATTTTTTTTTTTTTCTGTTTGCTCATTTCTCTAGCTGGGATGGATGGGGTGGGCAGAACCTGTTAGGTCCTGTTCCCTCAGTAGTTTGGATGCTGCGGCTGCTGCTGCTGAAGTTTTGGATGGGTCAGCTAGGACTTGACCTGTTCTTTGCCAGCGTCCCTGGCTCTTTCTCCTGGTACCCTGACTTAATGCAGGATTTAGCCTCGGCCCTCCTATAAAAGGCCTGGAGTCCCCTGGTGTGGCCCTGACACACCCCAACCAGACGTCGTAGACTGTGCTGGCCTCCTGCAAGGTTCCTGGTTTGAGGGAGGTCTGACTGCTATTTTGGTCCTGTCCTTTTCAGTGGTTCCAGGAGAAGCTCTGATTTCAAGCCTCTTATCGGATTCCCATTGCCAGGGCCCCGTAGTTTTGCTTCTGCTAAGGCTCTGGACGAAGCTGCCTCATCTCCTGCTGTGACCGGGATAGGTTGGCCCCTTTTGGCTTTGTCCCCTCTCTGTCCCCTTCTTACATAAGACCAGGCTGCAGGCCTCTTGGAAGGCCAGCGGCCTGCATGGACTTTCTGGTCCTGTCTGCCTGTGCGGGGAGCGACCGGGTCTGGCTCAGCCCCTTGCTGCTTCTGTACTCCAGGGTCAAGATCTCACTGGCTCTAGGCCACAGCTCCAGCGGGTACTGGCTTCCTCCAGCTCTGCCTTGTCTCTGCTCGGACCTCTGCAGGCTTCTGGCGATTGTCCTGTGCAGGCCTGGACTGGACAGAGGCCTCTGAGGCTCTTTCTCATTTGGTTTTATTTATCATTATACCTCCTGGTGTATTTTTAGAATTTTGCTGGGGTTTTTGTGGGAGAGCTGTGTTCCCTTAGGACAGGGGTGGGAAACCTGCGGCCTGGAGGCCCCACGTGGCCCTCCAGGTCCTCAAGTGTGGAATCCAATCCAATTGGATTCTGTCAAAGGGTCCTGCCTCAGGACCTTTCACGGTGCCATCTTCACAAGGAGACTTCAGGGCCATGGCCGGGCAGCCGGGGACGTCTTAGATGGAGGGATTGTTTGTTGTTCGGAAGTTTTTAGTCGTGTCTGACTCTTCATGACACCATTTGGGGTTTTCTTGGCAAAGATGCCCCACAGAATTATAGGGGGGCGTGATCTGCTTTATCTGAAGGAGCTCCTCATTGATGAAAGTCTAGATCCTTTGTATCTGGTCTGTTTTGAGGTCTGGCAGGACAAGATTCCCTTCATTTATAATTTTTTTCATACTTCCTGTGGTTAAGCTTCCATAGGATTTTTCAGCTCCTGGCTTCCCCCAGGCTGATGGAAGGAGGGCCTGGCTCCTTCCTCGAGCTGGGAGTGGGGTAGAGTTGGGGAAGGGGCCTAGACTACTTCTCCTACTCCTTTTGCTGCTCTATCCCTCTGACCCCTCCATCCCTCCCACCCGTCTGACCCTTCACCTTTATCACCCCTGTCCCTAGCCCATTGACCCCTGACACTCTTTCAGTCCATCTATCTGACGCTTCTCGACCCCCATCCTTTGGCTTCTCTGCCTCTATTAATCTAACCCCTGACCCTTTTGTCCCTCCATGTCCCTGTTCTTCCATTCTCCTGCCTCTTGACCCTCTCCATGTTTTCTCTAGCATCTACCATGGCATTTTGGACCCAGCTGATGTTGCTGCTTTGGAAGAATTTCATGTATCGCAAGAGAAAGCCGGTAATGGGGGCCCCCCAGGGAGGGGAGGAGGGGCCCAGGCTTTCTGGATCCTTGGAGCCATGCTCTTTGAGGGGCCTCGGAGGGGTTCCTGGCAGCCCCTGCATTCTCTCCCCAACCGCTGCCTCCTGCCTCACTCCCCCCAGGTACAGCTGGTCATCGAGCTGCTCTGGCCCCTGTTCCTTTTTTTAATTCTGGTCGCTGTCCGTCAGTCCCACCCACCCTTCGAGCACCATGAATGTGAGTAGGCTCCAGAAACTTGCTCTGTGCCTTCCCCCACTGCTTCCAGGAAGCCTTCCTAAACTTCCCCAGCCCAGAGGGAAAACTTGTCCTTCTCTGAGCCTGAGCCTACCTCTGTCTCTCCAATTCCTGCTCCTCTGCCCCTGTACCCCACCCCATCATTCTGCTTCCTCTGTCCCCCCCATTCTTTACCCTCTGGCCTCGACGTCCTCCTGATTCTAGGCCCCTGTCCCTCTGCCTCCCTGTTACACTGTTCCCATGCCCCTGAACCCTCTCTGAATTAGTCCCAAGTCCTTAGGCCCCATCGCTATGATCTGGTCCCTTTCATGCCCCCATTTACCCCCCTCAGATCCATCTACTTCTCTGCTTCCACGTCCCTTATCCTCCTTCCTTCCATCTCCCCAGCTTTCCTGTGTACTGGGGGAGGCAGTGCTCACAGGGTCCCAAGGGCTCCCCAGGGGCAGGGGTCTGGGGGTGAAAGAGAGGGCCTGGCAGAGCGGATGTGCCCTGACCTACCCACATGTATGCAGGCCACTTCCCCAATAAGCCTCTGCCTTCAGCCGGCATGCTCCCGTGGTTCCAGGGCCTCCTCTGCAACATGAACAACCCCTGCTACCGGTACGCCACGCCTGGGGAGACCCCCGGCGTCCTGAACAACTTCAACGAGTCCTTGTGAGTGAGCAGAACTGAGTGCGGGAGGGCCGGGGGTTGGAACGAGATGGGAAAGGACGAGGGAGGAGGCCACGTTGTCTCTGGTTCTGACTCCGCTGCTGGCTCTCTCGGGGACCTTACCTCCTTTCAGCCTTCTTTTCCTATATCTACAATGATGGAGCTGGACTGGTGGGTCTCTGAGCACCTTTCCAGGTCTGAAATTGTGTGGTCTAAGCATCTTTCTAGCCCTGATATCCTAGGTCTAGGGTCTGGGTTCTAAGGGCCTTTCTAGATCTGACATTCTGCAAAGTCAGTTTTATTCTATTCAATTCACATTTATCGGTCAAGGAACATGCGTGTGTTAAGGGCCTGCTGTGTGCCAAGCCCTGGGAATCCAAATACAGGAGCCACCAGGGCTTTCATTCTAGGAGGGGAGACATCACGCACATTTACAAATAAATAGAAAACACTCGGGTCATTTTGGGGGGGCTGAGGGGGTACCAGAATCTGGGGAGACTAGGCAAGGGCTCATGTGGGAGGTGGTGCTTGAGCTGAGCCTCGAAGTAAGCCAGGGATCGTAGGAGACGGCGGGTAACGAGGGCAGGCGGTCCCGGCAGGGAGGACGTGCACAGGGATGGACGATGGCATATTGTGGTAGAAGGGTCTGTAAGGCCAGTGTGCCCGAAGCGTACGAGTGCAAGAGGAGAAGTCTGGGAAAGACGGCCACAGCCAGTGAGGGCTTTAAATGCCAGACAATTGCGTTTCAGAGTAGTTGGGAGCCATTGAAAGTTTTTGAGCCAGGCAGTGACATGGTCAGACTTATGCTGTAGGAATATCGAGTTGGCAGCAGGTGGCCTGGGGATGATTGAGGGAGGAAAGCCACTTAGGAAGCTGTTGCGGTGCTCTGAGCCAGAGAGGATGAGGGCGTTGACATTGGGGGAGGAGAGATCAGTAAAGGTCAAATGAGTGGGAAATAGCAGGGCTGGGTGGGAAGCCTTAGAAAATGCTTGGGTATGGGGAGTGAAGGACAGGAGAGAGTCAGAGATAAGCTAGAGGTTGCCATTCTCTGTCTGAGCCCCCCATACCCATTTTCCAGGATCTCCAGGCTCCTGGCTGATGCCCGGCTGGTGCTGAGCAGCCCCAATACACGGAGGACCCTTAGAAGCTTTGGGAAACTGATGCCTTCCCTGAAGCTGCTCCAGGGGTCTGGTGAGGAGAAAAAGTGGTGGTGCCGTGGTTGGGGGAGGAAGGAGGGTGATGTAACTGCTGTAGGCTGGACATTGGGTATGCATAGGGTTCTCAGATTAGGGGTAATACCCCAAGAGTTAGGGGATTATGTTTATGATGGTTCTGGGCCTGGAGTTAGGAAGACCTGAGTTCAAATCCAGCCTTAGACAGTTACTAGCTTTAGTGTGACCCTGAGCAAGTCATTTTTTTAAATTTAATTTTTATTTTGTTTTCTTCTCAATTACATGTAAACAAAAATTTTTAACATTATTTTTTTTTTAAATTTTGAGTTCCCCCTACTGTCTTGCCTGAACACCCAAGTTATCTGGAAACAAAGAATTGTCTAGAAGAGAGATTCTATGCATGGGTCACCATTACGCAAAATTGAGAGAATTTGTGAGACAGTGAATTCACTGAAGCAAGACCCAAAAACACACCAAGCTAGAGAGTTCTCTCCTTGTCTTTAGTCTGGCTTTAACGTGAAGTCCCTAAACTGCCACAGTCTAAGAATTAGATACCACTGTTTAGGTGGCATAAGTTTTAGGCCAGCTTTGGCACCATTTCCTATTAATTTTTATTTGTGCCAAGTTATGTGTTCTCTTTTGACATTAGGAAAAGTAGAAGCAAAATGTTCATTGAAATATTTTTTGAGGAATGAGAATGGTTTAAGGATCAGTGATAATTCTCTCAGAATGTACTTTTCTTACCTCAGCGTAGACTTGTAGTCACTCTGTGTTTGTATATGTTGCTAGAATTTAGATAGACTTTAAATAAAATTCTGTGTGTTTGTGTTGTGTAGCTACCAAAAAAAATTTGAGTTCCATATTCTTTCCCTCCTTCCTCCTTTCCCCCCTTCTTGAGATGGCAAGCAGTTTGATATAGTTTATACATGTGCAGTCATGCAAAACATTTCCATAATAGTCATGTTGCAAAAGAAAACACAGACCAAAAAAAAAAAAGCCAAGAATAATAAAGTTTAAAAAGTATGCTTTGGTTTGCACTCAAACGCCAGAGTTCTCTCTCTGGAAGTGGATAGCATTTTTCATCCTAAGTCCTTCAGAATTTGTCTTGGATTGTTGTATTGCTGAGAATAGCTAAGTTATTCACAGCTGATTATTGTATAGTATTGCTATAACTGTATTAAGTACAATGTTCTTCTAGTTCTGCTTATTTCACTTTGCATCAGTTCATGTAAGTCTTCCCAGGTTTTTCTGAAAGCATCCTTGAACAAGTTGTTTAAGCTCAATTTACCTCAGTTTCCTCAAATGTAAAATGGGGAGAATAATAGTACCTACCTCTCCCAGGGTGTTTATGAGGCTCAGATAAGATAATATTTGTAAATCATCTGGCACATAGTAGGCCATATATAAATGCTTATTCCTCCCTTCCCTTTTTCCCCTTGTTAGAAGGAAGTTGAGTGCCTGAGGGACAGCGGTTGGCCTTTTCGGTCTTTTACAACAAGGCGGTGTAATGCAGTGGAAGGAGTGAACTTGGAGTCCAGAGACTTAGGTTCAAATCCCAGCTCCACCACTCGGTCGCTGTGTGACTTTGGGCAGGTTACTTCCCTTCTCTCTGGTCCACAGTTTCCCCTTCTATGAAACAGGAATAACAATTCCTGCCCTGCTTTCCTCACAGAAATGCTATTAGGATGAAATGAAAGAATGAATTTGAAAAATGCCTTCTGAAACTGTAGAGTGTAATCTAGGACCTTGTAAATGGTAAAGTGGCTTGTAAACCATAAAGTACTTTGTAAACTGTAAAGTGCCTCACAAACTATAAAGTGCTGTTTTCTCTCTCTCTCTCTCTCCACATATGTAAATTATTTATTAAAATATATACTTATATACATATCTATATACATGTGTTATATATTATTACATTGTATTATATATCACATATTATATGTGATATATAATATGTTATTTGTATTATACTGTATATATATATAAACATACACATATCATACACATATCTATCTATCTTTCTGTCTGTCTGTAAGACATTATGATTGTGACCCTCTCCTCCTCAGCCCTACCTCTCCGAAGCTACCTGCTCCCAGGAGAGACCTTCTCAAAGTTCCTGCAAGAGAACACATCCCTGCCCCCGTCTCTGGCTGAGGAACTTCTGGAGACCCAGCTTAGTTTACAGGGGGTAAGTAAGGCCTGGGGTCCAGAGACTGAGGGGGAGAACTCTTGAGCCAGAAAGTTGTCAGGGGTGGGGAGGGACAGCTTTAGGGACAGGAATGAATGAGGGGGCAGTAGTGGATTCGTGAAGACACGTATGAACTGCCGAGTGACGTGAGCCAAACCAGGAGAACAATTTCTACAATAACAACGGTGTTATGAGAACACACAACTTGGAAAGATGTCGGTACTCTAACCACATGATCACCCACCGTGATTCCAGAAACCTTATGATGAAACATTCTCCCACCCACCCACCCCCATAGAGAAGTGAAGGACTCAGAGGGCCGAAAGAGACCTTTTCACCTGGATGTGAACACCGTGGAAATTTGTTTTGCTTGACAATCCATGTTTGTAATAGGGGTTTTCTTTTTCTTTCTTATGAGGTTGGGGGGAAAAGAGAGGCAGATTTTCATTAATTGAAAATAAGATTTAATTTAAAAGAAAATCAAAGATGGGGCATGGTGAATTGAGTATTGGATTTGGTATCGGGAAGACTTGGATTTAAATCCTGTCTTTGGTACTAGTGGTGTGACTTTGGATAAGTCACTTAATCCCTCTGAGCCTCAGTTTCCTGGTCTCCAAAATGGGGTTGATAGTGCCTGTTGCAGCTACCTCCCCGGGGTGTTGTAAGAACCAAGGAGATGATGTGTATAATAAACTGCTCTGCAAACCTTAAGCCCTCCATCCCCTTGCCTTGGTGACCCCAGCTGGCCCCTGGCACCTCTTCTTCTCCAGCTGCCCCCAGCTTTGCCTTTGCCAGACCTGGTCTGCAATGCCTCCATGCTGAGCACCTGGCTCAGTGCCTCAGACGCCCTGCAGCAAGGCCTGTGTGCCCTCCCTCTGGCAGAGCTCCGAGCCCTCAGGGCCAGCTTCCTGTCCCAGGCAGACCCAGATCAGCTGCTCGCTGTGAGTCTGGGGCATTGCTGGGAGTCAGGGTCGGGGTAGGCTTCATGTGACTGGGGCTTTGGGCCGGAGGAAAGGCTGCCTCCGGGAGGGGAGGGGTTTGCTGTGGGAGAAGAGGGAAGCCTTGGTCCGGCCTGCACTTGCCTTGCCCTGGCCCTGGGACCAAAGGAAAGAAAGGCCCACCTTTCAGCTCCCGGGTCTGTCACTCCTTCCACCTGTCCATCCCTCTGTCTGCCATTCACTCCGTCTGTCCACCTGTCTGTCTCCCATCTGTCACTCCCCCTTTGTCCATCTCTCTGCTTGTGCCTCCACTTCTCTGTTTCTCAGTCTGTCAGTCCTTCTGTCTGCTTGTCCCTCTGTCTGTCCCTTCATCTCTCCGTTCGTTGATGCCCATGTCCATCAGCCCTTCCGTCTGCCTACCTCTCCATCATTCTCTCTCTCTTATTCATCCCCTTCCTTTTCCCTTCGTAGGCACTGAAGGCCAACAATAGACAGCTGAGCCCCACGGCTGTGGCCACCTTCATGGAGGCATGGGAGGCCACGAGTAGGGAGGTAAGAGGCTCTCCCTGTCCTCCTCCAGGGAGGGGAAGGTGGCTCCCGAGGGGGCCGGATGCTTTCCTCAGAGGATGCTGAGGGAATGGGGGTGGGGAGGAATGGGACAAAAATACCCAAGGGGTGGGAGTGCATGTGAAGACCTGGGAGAAGGAGGCCAGGTCCAACGGGCGCTGGGTTCCAGAAAGGAAGGTAAGGGAGACTTAAAATTTCAAGTATGTCTCTGTAAAAAGAATGGACCAGCGTTCATATCGTAGACCTGCAGGGATCTGTGACCTTGAGCAGAGTGCTTTATGTTCCTGAGCCTCAGTTTCCCCATCTGTAAAATGAGACGAGTGCATGAGATTAAGTCTAAATTCAAGCCTCAATCTAATGATTTCTAGACCAGGGAGGTCGGGTCAGACTAGGTCATGGGAGGCCTCGAATCCCAGGTGAAGAGTTAGGGGCTCATCCCTTGGGGTGCCCAGCCCTGTGCCCTCCCATACCTCTGTGGGGCTTGCTGCCCATCTGTCCCTCCAGCTCTCTACCCTGCCCAGCCTAGCAGAGCTTCGGGCAGAGCTGCGGAGGGCCCCGGGTCCAGGCGGCCCCGTGGAAGGAGTGTCTCGAGTCCTGTGTGGAAAGTCCAGAGATCAAGGAGTTGAAATCCCTTCCCTCAACTGGTATGAAGACGATGACCTAAAGATGATGTTGGGATGGGGCCAAGGAAGACTGGCCTCCCCCATGGACAACAGCACCAGTGAGCCAAGTTCTCATCCCTTCTCTGCCCGCACCCACCCCTCAGCTCACCCCGACCCCTTCACAAGGGAGTGTGGCTTAGTAGGAGGAGCCATGGGTTTGGAAGTAGGAGAACTGGGCTGGAATTCTTGGGCAATCCCCTTTTCTCTGGGCCTCAGTTTTTTCCTCTGTAAAATGGGATAATAATTCTCACCTCACTTGTTGATGAGAGTAATACTACCCTGACCAGCCTTCACCTGGAAAGGAGTCATTATCAGATTGGGGGTAGGGGTGCCTAGAGACGAGGGTGGATGATGTTATGTGAGGAAGGAGACATCCTGTGAGGCGGCGGAGAGGCATTGAGACATAATTAATCTGGAGGCACCATGCTAAGGCAGAGGGAGCCCTAGGTCAGGAGTTAAAAGTCCTGGGTCTGACTCTAACGTGCTTTTGTGATGTCCAGTTTTTACCTTCTATGAGCCTCAGTTTCTCCATCTGTAAAATAAAGGGGTGTGGTAGCAGTAACACCGGATTTACAGTCAGACAGCCCAGGTTCAAATCCCAGCCGGGCTAGTTACTATCTCTTCGTTTCCCCATCTGTCGAGGTCCCTTCCAACTCTGACAGTCCATGATTCTATGACTCGCTTAGAGACTATCCGGGCCTCCCCCTCTTTCTCCCCTTTCCAAACACCCAGGTCCCTTCTGCCAGAAGCTAATCGAGTCCATGGAGGCGCATCCCATATCTCGGCTCCTTTGGTGGCGGCTCAAACCTCTTGTTCTCGGCAAGATCCTGTATACACCCGACACACCGCTCACCCGGAGAGTCATGGCCGAGGTGAGGGGGTTCCACCTCTCCTAGAGCTCAAGTTCTGGCTGTGGTTCAGGCTCCTATCCCAGTTAGGCATGTGTCCTCTGGACCTCCCTATCCGTGACCTGGGCCCAGTCCTGCCCCCTTGCTCTCACAGAGGGGAAGGTGCCATGGAGGAGCCTGGGGGTCCTAACGGAGCCCTGGCTTAATTAGAAGAAGCCTGGGATAGGAGTCAGGAGACTCCTGAGTTCGTGGCACTTGACTAGTAGGGTGATCAGGGGACTTCTCTGATCCTTCATTGCTTTTTCTATAACACATGGGGGCTAAACAAGATGGTCTGTAAGGTTACTTCTTTGACAGGCCCTGGTTTTGTGTTCTAAAGTTCCTTCTAGCTCTGATACTCAGTGTTTTCTGTTCTAAGGTCCCTCTCAGCTCTAAGGTTCTAAATTATCCATCCCCCTACCCCTACCATCCCAGCTCTAACATTCTGTGTTCTACTGCCCTTCCCCCCTCTGATATCCTGGGTTCTAGGGGCCCTCCCAAATCTAACATCCTGTGTTCCAAGGACCCTTCCAGCCCTGACATGCTGTGTTCTAAGAGCCCTCCCAGCTCTGACATCCTGGGTTCTAAGGGCCCTCCCAGCCCTGACATCCCTTGTTCTAAGGGCCCTCCCAGCTCTGAGATCCTGGGTTCTAAGGGCCCT
>NW_020954739.1:93127-94562 GCF_900497805.2 Vombatus ursinus | reverse complement strand
TAAGGGCCCTCCCAGCCCTGACATCCTGGGTTCCAAGGGCCCTCCCAGCTCTGACATCCTGGGTTCTAGGGGCCCTCCCATTTTTGACACTATGAATTTTTGCCCTGGCTCTGCTACCCACTGGCTTTTCATATCTTTGTGTCAATTTGTTCTGTAATTTGAGGTTGATCCTCCATTTCCTATCGGCCTCTGGGGAGGGTCAGATGAGAGAACAGATGGGAATGAAGCGTCATTTTCTTGAAGAAATGATGGAATCATGAAAACCTGGGTCATCGTTTCCCTTGGTCCTTTGTGGTTTCTCTCCCTTTCCACTCTCCTCCCCTCTCTCTCTCTTCCTCCCCTTCCTCTCTCTCCTTTTCCTTCCCTTCCTCCCCCTTCTCTCTCTACTCTCTTTCCTTTTCTTCTTCCTTTCCTCTCTCCCTCCCGCCTCTCTCTGTCTCTCTCTCTGTCCTCCTTCCCTTTGTACCTTCCTTTCTCTCTTTCTCTCTCCCCTCTCTTTCTCTTTCTCTCTCCTTCCCTTCCACCCCCCTTCTCTCTCTACCCTCTTTCCTTTTCTTCTTCCTTTCCTGTCTCCCTCCTCTCTCTCTGTCTCTCTTTCATTCTCTCTCCTTCTCCCTCCCTCCTCTTTCTCTCCCCTTCTCACCTCACCTCACCTTGGGAGACTAGAACAAAGCCCCCATCCCTGGTTGAGGAAGGAGGGGGCAGATAGGAAGGAGCCCTGACCAAGCTGCTTTGTGCCTGGGTCTCTGTCCAGGTGAACCAGACGTTCCATCAGCTGGCCCTGCTGCAGGAGCTGCATGGCCTCTGGATGGAGCTTGGACCCCAGATCTCCAGCTTCATGAACAACAGTGCCCAAGTGGCACTCCTGAAGGTAGAGATGGGCTGGCAGCCCCAGGGAGGTTTGGGGGGGCCAAGATCATCAAGGGCCAGGAGGCAGCCTGGTGCAGTGGAGAGGGGGCTGGATTTGCACTTAGAGTATTGGGGGGGATACACACTGTCACTTACCACCCAAGTGACTGTGGGCAAGCTACTACGTCTCTCTGACCTCCGTCTAGCTGGCCTCTAAGGTCACTTCCAGCTGTAGCTCCAGAGTTTGGATTACATGAACAGGCATTCGTTCAGTACCTATTGTATATTTAGCCCTGTGCACCCTGGCCAGGGTGGAAAGAATACTGGGCCTGGAGTCAGGTGACCTGGGGTTTAATACCACGGTGTTTTTAACCTTAGGTAAGTTCCTTCCCCCCGGCTTTCTTCTCAAAGAGCATAGGATTTCAAGTCAAAATGCCTGTGCTCAAGTCCTGGGTCTGTGACTTACCTGGAATGATCTGGGGCAAGTCACCTTCCCACCCTGAGTCTCAGGTTTCCTCTTATATAAAATGATCTGTGTTCTAAGGTCCTCCCAGCTCTGACATCGTGTGTTCTAAGGTCCTCCCAG
>NW_020954739.1:79393-93117 GCF_900497805.2 Vombatus ursinus | reverse complement strand
TGTTCTAAGGTCCTCCCAGTTCTGACATTCCATGTTCTAAGGGTCCTCCCAGCTCTGACATTGGATGTTCTAAGGTCCTTCCTAGGTTCCCATCATAGAAAGAGCACTGGCTCTGGAGTCAGAGGACCCAGGTTCAGACCCCGCTATTGATGTTTACTGCTTGTGTGACAAATCACTCTCTGGGCCTCGGTTTCCTGATCTGTAAAATGAGGGGGGTTCAGTTAGATGGCCTCTGAGATCTCTTTCCTCTCTCGCTCTGTGGTCCTACATCCTGTCTCCTGAGTGCCTGATCAGTTGTCCAAACACCAAATTCTTTGGGAGCTCAGAGGAGGGAAATGTCTCTGGGGCCTGGAGTGGTTGAGGAAGGCTTCATGGGAAAAGGTGAAGTTAAGCTAGGACTGGTTTTGGAGAGGAAGAGAAGGGATGGGGGCATTCCAGGGGCATGGGAAGAGCATAGGTTGGACATAAGGGTGAAAATGGGGTCAGGGCCAGGGACCCAGCTAAGGGGCTTCTCCCTTCCCCTGGTCCTCCAGAGGGTGTTCCAGATGCCCGCCTGGGAAGAGAGGCTGAGGCTCCCCAGGAACGGGACGTCAGCTATCCGCACCTTCTTGGGCTTAGATGGCAGTGGCTACAGTTGGAAAGAGGCCCACGAAGACATAACTCTGATAGTGGACAAAGTGGGGAAAGTCCTGGAGGTGAGATGGCGCCCCTCTCTCAGGGCCAATGCTCTTAAGTTCCCCGCCCCTGCTTTCCCCTCTTTCCATCTCCCCTATATGCACAGAGGCAGTAAGTGGCCCAGTGAGTAGAGTGGTGGCAGTCGTACTAGGTGTATGACCTGGGGCAAGTCACTGCTGTGTGCCTCAGTTTCACCAACTGTAAAATAAGGATGGCAATGATAGCACCTGTCTCACAGGGTTATCATAAGCATCAAATGAGATAATAGTTATAAAGTGCTTTGCAAATCTTAAAACATGATAATAATGGTGATGATGATGGCTGACATTTAAATAGTGTCTGCTATGGACCAGGCTCTCTTCTAAGTGCTTTACAAATATTTCATTTGATTTTCACAATTCTGGGAAGTAAATGCTATTATCATCCCCATTTTATAGATGAAGAAATTGAGGCAAACAGAGGCGAAGTGACTTACCTAGGGTCACACATCTGGGCCAGATTTGAACTCAGGTCTTCCTCACTCCAGGCCCCAGCGTTCTAACCACTACTCCACCTTGCTGCCTGGGTACCTAAGTGCCAGTAATGATGATGATGATGATGATGATGGTATTTTGTCTTCCCTCATTAGAATGTAAGCCCCCTGAGGGCTTCTGTTGGGCCTTGTTTGTTTCTGTTTGTACCTTCAGTGCTTGGCACAGTGCCTGGCCCATAGTAGGTGCTTGACCAAATGGTCTGTGTCCTGGCTCACGTCCTTTACCATCAGAGTCACCTCTGGGGGCGAGGTCTGGCCCTGATCCCTTGGGGGAAAGAACCATGGTCCTGTTGGAGAGGGTCTTGGGGGACGGAGCCCTCTAAGGTCCCCCCAACAGGCCAGAGGCTCTGTGCCAGAAGGCCCGCAGAATGGGTGGGTGCATGTTCTTCTGGTCTGAATCTACAAGTTCATCCTACTGGAGACTCCCAGTGTGGAAACTCTGCCCTGACTCCGAATCAGGGACTGGCCTGGAGTGTGGAACGCAGGCCTTCCTGACTCTCCCTCCACCGGGAGCAGCACTGGGTGAGGCCAAAGTTAATCCCCGACCCAGTGTGAGGGTGAAACACTAATGCACATGTCCGTGGTCATGCTCAATAAATGCATAGTAATTGATCGGCGATTCATACAGCAGACAGGGGCAGAGTACCCGAAGGTGGCTGTAGACTAGAGGGTAAGGGAAGACTTCTTGGAAGAGGTAGAATTTTAATCAAGCAAGCATTTATTAAGTGCCTACTGTGTGCCAAGCACTGAACTCAGTGCTGGGGATACGAAGACAAAGATGAAACAGCCACTGCCCTCAAGGATCTTATATACGGTGGGGGGAGGCAACAGGTACACAGAGAAGCAAATAAAAGATCCGTGCAAAAGAAATACATGCTGGAGTCGGGGCAAAGCAGGGAAGGCTCCCAGGAGGAGGCAAGTTGTGAGCTGGGATTCAAAGATGAAAAATAAGATAGGAAGATGCATGTACCTTCTGCCCTTCTACCCCACCCTGCCCCACATACATACTTATAAAACATACAAATACACTATACATATATATACACACATGCATACACATGTGTGTACAGTACATATATACATTCACAAAACACATGCACACATACATACATGCACATAGAATACACATACATACAATATAATGCTTGTGTGTATGCATGTGCCGTTGCTCGTGTGCTTGCACAACACATGCATGCACAACACACATGTGATATACATGTGTACATACACAGACACTCTGTACGTGCCCACATACAGTACATACATGAACACGTACTTGCATATACATACATACACACGTGCATGTTGGACTCTCAGGATTTTTCCCGGGTTCCTGGTGCACTCATCTTTGCTCCCTCCTGGGTTGGGGGTCTGGAATCCCCCAAGCGGTTACCTTCCTTCTCCTCTCCCACACAGTGTGTTTCTCTGGACAAGCTGGAGCCGGTGGTGACCGAGGACAGTCTGATGGAGCGGGCCGTGGAGCTGCTGGGGCAGCGGCGCTTCTGGGCTGGCGTTGTCTTCCTGGGGCTCCAGGACGGGGGAGCTCCGGGCCACATCCGCCTCAAGATCCGGATGGATATCGATGATGTCACCAGGACTAATAAGATCAAAGACAGGTTGGAGGGGCTGGGAGGCTGACGTGGCTCCCCCTGGACATGCAGGAGCAGTGGGGCAGCCTGGACCCGATCTTCCCATGGCCACTCTGGTCCCAGGCCTGTCTCACTGCTGTTCTCTGTCCCGAGGGCCCTCCCTGCTCTGCCATTCCATGTTCTAAAGTCCCTTCCAGCTCTGCCGTTCCATGTTCTATGGTCCCTCCCTGCTCTGCCATTCCATGTTCTAAGATCCCTTCCAGCTCTGCCATTGTATTAGAGAAGGCCATGAGCTGGCTCTTTATCTGGAGGGGGTGGGCGTGGTGCCAGGGAGATGGAAGTCCTTGCTTTGTTAGCTCTTTCCAGAGAAGGATGGAGCCTGAGCCTGGTGTCCTGGCACCAGGGGCAGTATGTTTGCCATTGTCCCTGCCTGTTCTGTACAGGTTCTGGGACCCTGGCCCGGCAGCAGATCCCATCCTGGATATGCGCTATGTGTGGGGTGGCTTTGTCTATCTTCAGGACCTTCTGGAGGGGGCAGTCATCCGGGTGCTGAACAGCTCTGCCCACCCTGCCAGCATCTACCTGCAACAGATGCCCTACCCCTGCTATGTGGATGATGTGTGAGTGACCCCACCCTGGGCATCTCAGGGGGCCTCGTCAAAGCCCCGACCATCCATACCTAGGCCGACCTGGGCACCATAAGTAGCCTGTGCCCCCTTGGGCATCCCCACCCTGGGCATCCTGCCAGCCAGACCTGAGAGAAGGAGCTGTCAGACTGAGGGCTCTGTGTTAAGAGGAGGGTCAGAGTGATGGCCTGGACTCTTCCCTCCTCCTGCCCTTCAGATTCCTGCGGGTGCTGAACCGGTCACTGCCGCTATTCCTGACCCTGGCCTGGATCTACTCGGTGGCACTGACCGTGAAGGGCATTGTTCAGGAGAAAGAAGCTCGTCTGCGGGACACCATGCTGGCCATGGGCCTGGACCGCAGCGTCCTCTGGGGCAGCTGGTTTGTCAGTAGCCTTGTGCCATTCTTGGTCAGCAGCAGCCTTCTTGTTCTTATCCTCAAGGTGAGATTGGCCTCCACCCACTCAGGACCCCACCTCAAACCTAGGGACCTCCTCCCTTCTCCATCCCCCAAGCTCAGGCCAGCTCCACTCAGTCACTCCCACCCAGAACGCCCAGCTCCATTTTCCATCCCCAGGGAAACTCTGCTCACTGAGTTCTCCCCCCCATCCCTCACACGCAAGGATCCCAGAGTCCTTCTCCCATATCCAAGATCTTCCCCATTTCATTCCTTAAGCACAGAGCTCCCTCCCTCACACTCTGTCACCCATGCATTTCCAGAGTTCCCCCCATCGCTCAGACCCAGGGACCCCAGAGTCCCTTTCCCATGCTGAGGCCCCCCCCCAACTTAATCACCTATACCTAAGACCTCCCCATCCCATTCTGTTTCTTAAGCCCAGGGTCCCTCTTACTCCATCCCCCCAGGACATCTCCCATGCCTAGGGTATCCCACCACCATCCCCCTCAATTCTAGGGCCCCGTTCCTCCGTACCCACACCCCTATTCTGTCCCTTAAACCAAAGGCTCTCCCTGCTTCATCCCCTAACCTAAGGGTGCCATACTCTGTGTTGCCACCCTTCACCCTTTCACACGTGAGGCCATCTAGACCAGCTCCCACATTTTAACAAATGGGGAAACAGAGGCCTAAGTGACTAGCAGAAGTTTACCCAAGCAATAAACATCTCGTCTGTAATGTTTACTGCTTATGCCATCCTGGGCAAGTGAATTAGTCTCCATGGGCCATATTTTCTTCCTCTGAGGCCCACTCTAGGTCAACGGTCCTATACCCCCCATATCCGGGGCCCCTCCCAAGCCTTCTCTTCAATGCCTGCTCCCTTGGCCCCATTTCCCACATCCCAGATTTGTTACTGCCCTGACCATCTCCCATTACCCCGAGTTTTGGGGTCCTCATCCTCCCCCAGGCTCGGCCTAAGGGTGGAGAGAGAGGGCATTTGACCTCTGAAGTGGTGGTATAAGCATGGGTGTGACTGGGTCACCCCCTTCCTTTTCTTTCTGCAGCAGGGGGACATTCTCCCCCATAGTGACCCCTTCCCCGTCTTCCTCTTCCTGGCCGCCTTTGCCGTCGCCACCATCTGCCAGAGCTTCCTGTTCAGCGCTGCTTTCTCCCGTGCTAACGTGGCAGCTGCCTGCGGAGGCCTCCTTTATTTCACCCTCTACCTGCCCTACGTGCTCTGCGTGGCCTGGAGGGACCACCTGCCCCCTGCCTTGCGCCTGGCTGCGGTGAGGCTTGGGGTGTGCCTGCCCAGGAAGTCTTGGGCCTTGTACTATGGGGAGGGGGGTGGGGCAGAGGGTGGCCTGGGCAGAGAACTGATGCCCTGGGCCTGTTTGCAGGGACTCTGGCAGTGCCCATCCTGTGGGCAGCAGGGGAGAGACCTATACCCACTCTGCCAGGGTGCAGGGTAGAATAGAGGCCCCCCCCCCCAGATTCAATGCCTCTCTAGGCTCAAATACTCCATATAGACTTCTTCCCCCATAGGCCTCTTCCAGATGTCCCTTATGGACCCCATGCCCAATAGACTCTATATCCTCTGGATCCCCCAGTGCAAGCTTCCCCTTGCCCAATTCTAGTTTTCAAGGAATTATTTTCCTCCTTAAGTTTTTGATTCTCAATTTCCAGTTGGTTGACTTTCTTTTCATAATTTTCTTGATTTTCTTGGATTGTTCTTATTTTTTTTCTATTTTTTTCTTTGATCACTCTTATTTGATTTTTAGAGTGTTTTTTGAGTTCTTCCAAGAATACTTTTTGTGCTTGGGATCATCTGACATTTCTCTTTGAAAAAGGAGTGGCTTTTTTAGCTCCGTTATCTTCCACTGAATATGAACCCAGATCTCCATCTCCATAGTAACTATCTATGGTTGGATTCCTTCTCCTTTGCTTACTCATATTTATTTATTTTGGTTTTATTTTGTTTTTAGCAGCTATTAGTATAATCAAGTTTTAGTCCTGAGGTACGGGGAATGAAACCCCGAGCCTTAGGTCCTTCTTACGGTTATTTTCTGAGGTCTATCTTGGGCCCACCTTGGGGCTCTCTATTCCTAAGCCACAGGTAGGGCCCCCAGCCACACTGTCCCACAAATGAGTTTGTTCCCTACGGTCCCTCCGGTGTCTGCAAGCTATAATTGTCCTCTCTGCCAGGAACCAGGGACTCTGCCACAGCCAGCAGGGTCCCTGCCCTGGCTGCTGTGCTCAGCAGGTGTGTGCTAGTGTCTTCTCCCTGCCGCCGCAGCCTGGGATGTGTCTGGTCAACACGGCTGTGCTTGGCATCCCTAGACAGTGGAAGGCCCTTTAATCTTCTCTTCCTCAGCCATCAGACCCCAGCACTGTCTGGGAGATGAAAGTTTCTAAGGTTGAGGCCACCTCCCAACCCCAGATTCCTCTAGAACTTGTTTGTTGATTCCCCAGTTGGCCTGGAGATGTTTGCAGTTCTCTTAGGCCAAACCTCTGCCCCTGGAGGTCGGGTCTTTCCTGGGGTCTTCTCAAATTGTCTTAGGAGGACAACTGCTTTACCCCGTGTTTATTTCTGCTGCTTTGAGACAATGTTTTGTTCTTTTTTTGTGGAGGAAATTTGGAAAGCCAAAAGTTTTCTGACCTACTCCGCCATCTTCCCAGCATCCTCTTCCTCCAGTGCTGTCTATAGAGCCTACCTAACCCCGAGGCTTCTCAGGCCCACATTATTCCGTAGACCTGCCATTCTGACTCAAGAGCCCACACATTTCTTTTGGCCCTCCTGTGCCCCCAGACAGATTTCCCTTATGGCTTTCACACCTGCCAAAGATTCCAGCACTCTGACATTACCCAAGAACCCACCCTACTCCCAGGAGACCCCCCCAAGCCTGTACCCCCATACTCTCCCTCATACCCTGCTGGAGACTCCTCATGACCATAGACCACCCCAGGCCCCTTCTAGATGCCTCATCTTTTCTCGTCAATTCAATTCAATGTGTATTTATGCCTGTTATGAAGTAAGTACTATGAAGTAAGGCATGGGATAGATGCTTGAAATATAGACAGAAAATGGAAGTGTCCCTTCTCCTGGGGGTGCCTCATGTTCTCCCTAGACCCTCATATTCTCTTTATAGGCTCCCTACAGCTCCAGAGCATCCATAGAATCCCCTCTCCCATCCCCAGGTATCCTGCCCCTCATAGATACCTCATTTTTATCTATAGACCCTTGACTATAATCTGACTCCCTCTGGGAGGCCAAGTTGTGCCAACCCCAGGCCCTGGCAGTTTGGAACAGAAGTGGGCAGCTCTCACTGAGGGCTGGAAATACCGATCCCTTTGGGTTCTGGGACCCTGGCCTTAGAGCTGGGTAGGCTCGTGCCTGCCAAGGGCCAGGGAGCAGTGCCCCTGGCAGGAGGAAAGGGTGCCAGCAGTGATGTCCACCTTCCTTTTGCCCGACTCTATAGAGCCTGCTGTCCCCAGTGGCTTTTGGCTTTGGCTGTGAGTACTTCTCCCTGTATGAGGAGCAGGGTGTGGGCATTCAGTGGCACAACATGGGCCGGAGCCCTGTGGCTGGTGATGGCTACAACCTGGCACTGTGCGAGGCTCTGCTGATCCTGGACGCTGGACTTTATGCTACAGCCACCTGGTATATTGAGGCCATCTGCCCTGGTGAGGCCTGGAGAGAGACAGGGCTTGGGGTGGGGGGTTGGCGTGGGGAGCCAGGACTCAGGTCCTGAGGTGTCCACTCTCCCCTGCTCACCTTAGGTCAGTATGGAATCCCTCAGCCCTGGAATTTCCCCTTCCGGAAAAGCTACTGGTGTGGCGAGCTGGCGTCTGCCAGCCTGGACCCAACCCCCTCCAAGGATGACCCCCAAGGTAAGTCCTTTATTCCCTACCCCCAACAGACTTCTCACACATCCATTGACCTCATACCTTCAGAGGCCAGGCCACCCTGTGTCCCTGTTGGCCTGTCTTACAGAGCTTTCATGTTCTAATATATACCTTGATCTCATGCTCCCCCTAAACTCTGTAGGGCCTTCACATCCCTGTAGATCTCCCCCAGCCCATTACAGACCTGTCACACATCCCTAGAGACCATTCACATCCCCCATACTGCTCCCCCTCCCAGTAGTAGCCACCCCAGCACTCAGCACACACAGTGCCTGGTGCATGGTGAGCCCTTGACAAATGCTTGTTACCCTGACTGACTGATACCCTTAAAGAGCATGGCTCCATCTGTATCCCTCCACATCCCTTAGGCCCCTCCATATAGCTCACACTCACTAAAGACCAAGGGCTCTTCACCTGGGCTCTGTGAACTTGTTTATGTTTTTAAAAGAAGTCTTTTGATAACTGTATTTCAATTTAATCAGCTTCCTGGGTATTTAATTTTGTACATTTCAGACTTTCTTTTGAGACGGCGTCCATAGGCTTCACCAGCCTGACTGCCAAAGGTGGAGAGCCCTGCTCTAGCCCCCCACCTCCATATTGTCCTTCCTGAAGCCCCCCAGATTCCCCGTCCCCCATCTGGACCTGTCACCCTTGGTTGAGAGTCTCTGCCCTCTACAGAAGCCCCCCACGTCCCTGGAGATCCCACTTCTCTTAAAGGCTCCTAGCAGCCCCGGAGAGAGAAAGGGCATCCTTGTACACCTGTCACCACCCTTGTAGCTTCCTTCTGCCCTGTAGGGGACAAAGCTTCCACTGTAGCAGAGCCCTTAGCGAGGGGGAGAGAAACAGTCATTTATTAAGTGCCTACTATATACTGGGCTAAGTGCTTTACAAACATTATGTTATCTGAACCTCACAATGACCCTTCAAGGTGGGTGCTGTTATTATCTCTTTGTTATAGAAAAGGAAACTGAAGGAGATAGAGGTTAAGTGACTTGCCCAGGGTCACAGAGCTAGTAAGTTTCTGAGGCTGGATTTGAACCTGTGTCCTTCACGCTCTGGCCCTAGCGCTTTCTCTACTGTACCTCTTGCCTTAGTAACCCTGGGTGAATGGAACTGAATTACAGACCATCCACCAGCACTCACCTTATGAACCCCCCAGGATTTCCCTCTGGTGTTTACATCCCCTTCCCAGATTTCAGAGTAGCAAGTATCTTCCTTGCAGTGTGTGGTGGGGGGAAGCTTCCTGTGCTCGGGGCTTCCCTGGGCTGGGGCTGGGAGAACCTCATGCCCTGGTCCCTGGTTTCCTTCAGTGCTGGTGGAAGACCCCTCCCCTGGGCTCCAGGTGGGTGTGTCACTTCAGGGCCTGGTGAAGTACTACCCTGGCAGTGCCCGCCCTGCCCTTCAGGGGCTCAGCCTGGACTTCTACGAGGGCCACATCACTGCCTTCTTGGGCCACAATGGGGCTGGCAAGACCACGACCCTGTGAGTGTCATCTGGATGGGATGGGGTGGGATTGGAGGGACAGGCAGGATGTGGGGGGCCCTCCCAGACTGGGCTAGGAGGCTGGCTCCGATGGGAGGGGGGAGCAGAGAACTCTTCCATGCTTTCCCCTCCCCTCCCCCAGCTCTGGAAACCCTCCCTAAGCCCCATCGCCACCCAATTGCTCACCCACTTCTGCAGCCCCTGTCTTCCTTAGCTCTGACTCTTTGTACCCCCAGCTCCATCCTGAGCGGCCTCTTTCCCCCCACCCGGGGATCAGCCCTCATCCTCGGTCAAGACATCAGCTCCAACAGGGCAGCCGTGCACCGCCACCTTGGTCTCTGCCCCCAGCATAATGTGCTCTTCGATATGTAGGTCACAGAGCTAGGAAATGACCTGACAGAGCTGGGAGGGGTCCTTGGAACTCAGGATGTCAGAGCTGGGAGGGTCCTTAGAACACAGAATGTCAAAGCTGGAAAGGCCCTTAGAACACAGGATGTCAGAGCTGGGAGGGGCCTTAGAACCTAGAATGTCAAAGCTGGGAAGGCCCTTAGAACTCAGGATGTCAGAGCTGGGAGGGGCCTTAGAACATAGAATGTCAAAGCTGGGAAGGCCCTTAGAACTCAGGATGTCAGAGTTGAATTGGGGGAGTGAGGCTTGGAACACAGGATGTCAAAGCAAGGAGGGCCCTTAGAACATAGGATGTCAAAGCAGGGAGGGACCTTAGAACACAGGATGTCAGACCTAGAAGGGGAGTTGGGGTGGAGGGAGAGCAGAAGCCTTAAAACATTAAAGCACAAAATGTTAGAGCCAGAAGGGAGTTGGAAACAATCTCACTGACCCTCTTATTTTATGTCATCTATGACCTTTCCCCCCTAGGCCCAGTGTCCCATGGCTAGTTGAGGTGCTCAGGAGAGGGGGCAGACAGGGGTCATTGTTCCAGGCTGGGGATGCCTCAGGAAGAGTGCTCTGGGCATTGGGGGACGGGCCTCACTCTCTCTTCCTGCTCGCAGTCTGACTGTGGAAGAACATATCTGGTTCTACGGGCGTCTGAAGGGGCTGAGCCGGGCAGCGGTGGGCCAGGAGCTGCCTCGCCTCCTGCAGGACGTGGGGCTCCCACACAAGCGGCAGGAGCAGACTCGTCACCTCTCTGGTGAGCTTGGGGCACGGGCCCCTCTCGTCTCTGTCTCCTGGACCCTCCCCCTCCCTCTATCCATCGACCCCCCTGCATTCTGTGCTCCACCGTGTGGAAGGGAAGCTGAAGAGAGAAGAGACCAGTCCTGCCCTCAGGGAGTCTCTAGTCTGGCTTAGATACAAGAATGACAGAAGGAACAGTGAGAATCTGGGACAGGACACTGTGGGACCAGGGGCCAGGTGCTGTGACTCAGGGGAGGCTCAAGGGCTCACAGATGACTAGAGCAGGGGAGGTGAGGGCTGCAGGCAGCCAGGGATGTTGTAAACGAGGTCAAGGAGGCCAGAAAAGGTAGAATTTGGGCTCTCCTCAGTGGGCCGTGGAGAAGTGTGAAAGCTGGCGGAGCTGAGGAAAGACTCTGGTGGCCTCTGCAGGAGACACTGGAGGCAGGGAGGCCAGGCAGGAGGCCGGAGGGCGAAGCTGGCCTCGCCCTTCACTGGTGTCACTGAGAGGGGGCGGAGTGGGAGGTGGTTGTAAGGTGTGGAGACAAGGGGCTGTGGGAAGAGCAGGGACAGGGATCCGTCCTTGGGCAGAAGGTGAGGACGTTGGCAGAAAGAGGGAAGAGAAGTCAGGAGGGAAGCTTCATGGGGAAGAGAAACAGTTTCGGACCAAGTGAGTGCGAGATGCTGGTCAGACTGGCCTCCCCACCAACCCGCTCCTGCCCTCGTCCTACCCAGAATCCCTCCTTAAAATTGCTCTGTGTAGGGGTGTGTGTGTGTGTGTGTGTGTGTGTGTGTGTGTATGTGTATATATATATATATATATGTACTGTTTATCTCTGTCTATCTGTGTATCTATAGATACAGACATATCTATAGATATACGTAGTGTTTATGTGTCTCTGCATACTTTTCTCTTCCAGTAGAATGTAAGTTTCTTGAGGACAGGAACTTCCATTTTTGTTTCATTTTTGTCTTTGTACAGGACCTAGTACAGTGTCTGGGACATAGTGGTTGCTAAGTAAATGCTTAAATCAACTTGAATTGACCCCCAGGGCAGGATGACCCATCAGAGAGTAGGAGCTGGGGAGCTGAAGTTTGGGTGGGAGGTCAGAGGATAGAGATTATAAGATTGTTGTTGTTAAGTCATTTCAGACTCTTGAGACCCCCTTTTGGGGTTTTCTTGGCAAAAAAAAACAAAAAACAACTGGAATGGTTTGCCATTTCCTTCTCTAGCTCATTTTACAGATGAGGAAACTGAGCCAAACAGGGTTAAATGACTCACCCAGGGTCATGCAGTTGGTAAGTGAGGCTGGATTTGAACTCAGGTCTTCCTGACTCCATTTCCAGTCTCCTATCCACTATGCCTCCTAGCTGCCTATAGGATTGTAGTGGGAGCTTAATGAATGCTTGTTGATTGACTAATTGAAATAATTTATAAAGTTAGAATGGACCTTAGAAATATATACTCAGGGAGGGAGGGGAAGAAAAATTTAAAACTCAAAAGCTTCTGGAAGTGATTGTTGATAAATCAAAATAAATTAATTTAAAAAAAGAAATATATACTCATTCATTTTATAAAAAAGGAGAGTGAGGCTTAGAAAGAGAAATGACTTGCCCAAGGTCACATGGGTTTGAAGTGATAGACCCAGTAATCAAGCCTAGGTCTTCTGACTCCAAAGGCAAGCCCTTTGGTACAACACCATATTATTTGAGGAATGAGTAAGATTGGCAGGAGAGAGCGGAGGTGGGGCCCTTTTTCCTTGTCTTGGTCCTGGAAGCCTGGATTTAGAATCAAGATACTTGGGTTCCATTTCTAATACTGCCTCTTACTAGCCACAAGTCACTGATCTTCTCAAGACCTCAGTTTCTTCATCTGTAAAATGAGGAAGTTAGATTACACCGGCCCTGAAGTCAGGAGGTCCTGAGTTCAAATCCGGCCTCAGACAAAACACTTGACACTTACTAGCTATGTGACCCTGGGCAAGTCACGTAACCCCAATTGCCTTACAAAAAAAAAAAGTTAGATTAAATGAGGCGACCTCTAAAGTCAGTCGGAACGTTGTGACTCTGATTTCATGTGCCCGGCCCCCTACGCTGAGCTCGGGACCCAGGGCCCCTCCGCTCTCCTTTCTCCTCTGTCTTCCCTCTCCTGTACGGATTCCTGGCTGTGCTGGATACTGAGGAAGGCTGGAGGGTGGGAGTCGCGACCGCTCGGTGAGAACACATCCCCCATCTCTCAGGCGGGATGCAGAGGAAGCTGTCCGTAGCCATTGCCTTCGTGGGTGGCTCCCGAGTGGTCATCTTGGATGAACCTACAGCCGGTGTGGACCCATTCTCCCGCCGGGCCATCTGGGAGCTGCTGCTGAAATATCGGCAGGGTAGGTGGGGGGCTGGACCTGCTCACTGAGAAGTTGCTCTGGCTGGAGTCAACATCTCTTCCCTTTCCTGCTGGGGACCCTCATCTCTCCCCCTCAACTCTTGGAGGGACAGCATAATGCCGTGGATAGGACACTGGACTTGGAATAAGGAAGACGTGGGTTCACATCCCACCCTTAGACGCTTAGTGACTGTGAGACCTTGGGCAAGTCACCTTATCTGTAAAATAGACGATTGGACTTGATGGCTTCTAAGCCTGTGATCCTCAGAAATATCTCTTTCCAGAAAATGTCCTCTTCCACTCAGTCCAAATCCTTGCCCCCTCAAGACCCATCTTAAGCACTGCCTCCTCCTGAAAGTCTTCCCTGATTACTGTGGGATGTCCTGAGACTCCTTCCTCCAGAGCTCCCAGGGGCCTTCTCATCTTGCCATCCTCCACAGGCCGCACAGTGATCCTGTCCACTCACTACATGGATGAAGCAGAGTTACTGGGAGACCGTGTGGCGGTGATTGCGGGGGGCCAGCTGCGCTGCTGCGGATCCCCCCTCTTCCTCAAGAGCCGTCTGGGCAGTGGCTACTATTTGACCCTGGTGAAGCACCGGCCAACTGCGCTCCTCAAGGCTGAGAAGGTGGGGACTCCGGCCGGTGTTGGGGGACGACAGGGCTGAGGTGGGCGGGGAGGGGAAAGACCACAAGGCTCCTGGGGCACGACTCATGGTGCCCTTGTGCCCCCAGGACCAGGACCATGGCAGACTGGGGAAGAGTGGGACCAAAGGCCTGGACAGCAAAGAAAGTGGCCCGGCTGACGCCACTGGTGAGTCCCTGATGGGCCAGCCCTTTACGTCCTTAGACACTGTGTTCCAGTGTTTCCTCTCAGCTCTGACAGCTTATATTCTAAGGGCCCCCTACCTCTGACATTGTGTCCTAAGGGCCCTCCTCCCTCTGATATTCTATATCCTATGTCCCCTCAAACCCAGCTCTGACATCCTGGGCTCTAAGGGCCCTCCCAGCTCTGACAT
>NW_020954739.1:76059-79383 GCF_900497805.2 Vombatus ursinus | reverse complement strand
TCTGACATCCTGGGCTCTAAGGGCCCTCCCAGCTCTGACATCCTGGGATTTAAGAACCCTCCTAGTTCTAACATCTTGTGTTCTGTGTTCAAAAACCCCTTTCAGTTCCAACAGCCTGTGTGGCATATGCATCCCCCCCACATGAAGGGGGAGGTTCTGAAGGCCCTTCCATCTCCTTTTGCCCAGATGTGGCCCAGCTGCTCGCACTTGTACAGAGCCTTGTTCCTGGGGCCCAGCTGGTGGAGGAGCTAGGCCATGAGGTGGTGCTGACCCTGCCGTACTCTGGGGCCCATGACGGGGTCTTTGGGGAGCTGTTTCGGGAGCTGGACAGGCGCCTGGTGGAGCTGGGCATCTCCGGCTACGGGATCTCAGACACCACCCTGGAGGAGGTAGAGAAGGCTGCCAGCCGGTTGGGCTCCCGGTCCCCAGGTTTCCTCTCACCTCCCCATCCCGCTATTGCCAAATTTCTACTCCCATCCACGGGGTTCTCTGGAGTACCCCCTCCCTTTTTCACAGTAAGCCCCAGAGAGTCACAGGATCTGGGTTTGAATTCCAGGCCTTCTTACCAGGGTCACCTTGGGCAAGTTCCTTGATCTCTGAACATCTGTCACCTCATCCCTAAAGTGTAGGGGCCAAAACAAATGAGTCTGAGCATCTTTCCAGCTCTGGACCTTCTGACCCTTCTGTCTCCTCCTCACGGCCAGGGTTCCCTCCCCCAGCCCCTTCTAGGCTTGCCTTTCATCCCCCGCCATTCCGTTATTTCTGAGGTCTCCTCTCCCCACCAAGGTGCCTCTTCCCCAGATCTCCCCCCACCCCACAGGGGCCTCTGCCCTCCTCCCTCCCTGCCCCTCATCTCTCCCTCCAGATCTTCTTGAAGGTGGCTGAGGACAGTGGAGTCGATACGGACCCAGAAGGTATTACTGTGTTACCATAAGGGGCTTTCAGGAGAGAGATTGTCTTTGAACCTCTTAAGAGGGATATCTGAACCAGGTGGACAGGCATCTATGGGGGCCAGGTGACCTTACAGTACTTCCTGGCTCTGAACCCAGATTGGGGCCCTAACTTTGCCAGCCACCACTGACCACCAGAAGCTTGGCGAGAGAGTGTGGAAGGGCCAGTGAGGCCCTGTCCCCATTGCAGGGAGCAAGTCTGAGCACCAAATCCCTGCTGCTGGTCTAGGTAACATCATCTCCCTTCATAGATGGCCTCTGTCTCCTTGGCAGATGGTGAGGGCCGACCCCTTCAGCTGGGTGTGTCTGCCCCCTGCCAGAGGATGGTGAGCGAGGAGCATGCAGAGGAGAATGGGGACGTGGGTGAGTATGCCTGTGGCTGCCCTCCTTAGCACTGGCATTGAAAGAGCCTGGGGTTTGCACTTAGAGGAAAGGGAGAGGGAATACGCATTTATGTAACACCTCCTGTGTGCCAGGCACTGTGCTTAGTGCTTTTTACAGTTATCCCGTTTGATCCTCACAGCCCTGAGAAGTAAGAGTTATTATTATTATATTTCTTGGGCAAGTCAACTTCCCTTCTCTAAGACTCAGTTTCCCCTATGTCAAATGAAGAAGTCAGCCTAAATTAGTGGTGTAAAATTCAAATAGAAGCAAATCCCTGTGAGAGTAGATTGACTTAGAAAACCACAAAGTAACATTATCTGTATTGTATCATAATTTTATTTTGTTAAACATTTCCCAGTTACATTTTAATCTAGTCAGGGCAGCATTCGGGAGTGTGGGCAGCATGGGGCCCTGTAAATTTGACACCCTGGTTTAAATGCCTTCCAGAGTCCCTTTCGACTCCCAAGCCTGATTCTTTTGTGATTCTGTTCCCTGCCGTCCTCATGCCACTGCTCTTGTCCCCAGCAGGGGCCATTTCTGCAGAAATGCAGGCTCTGCACAGAGAGCTGGGCACCTCTGGGCGCGTGCAGGGCTGGGCCCTCACCCGACAGCAGCTCCGGGCCCTGTTCACCAAGAGGTTTCTTCATGCCCGCCGCAGCCGCCGAGGCCTTTTTGCACAGGTCAGGGGGTGTCACAGGGGAGCTGGAGCCGGGGTACACAGAAGGAGGGGGGTTCTACTGGGCTGGGTTTGGAGACTGAAGCTCAGGGACCCAGGTTCCCTTCACCAAGCATCCTGTGACGGCCCTTAGATTGTGCTCCCCGCCTTCTTTGTGGGCCTGGCGCTCTTCTTCAGCCTCATTGTGCCCCCATTTGGCCACTATCCTCCCCTGGAGCTCCAGCCGGCCATGTATGGGTCCCAGGTCTCTTTTTTCAGGTGAGTGCTGCTGGGCTGGCCTGAGCAGTGGCGGGGAGTGAGGGCAAAAGCCAAGAAGGCTTGGTGTTCCTCACTGGTTTTTCTTTTTACAGTGAGGATGACCCTGGAAACCTCAGATATGCCCAGCTATTGAATGCCCTCCTATCAGAGCCCAGCTTCCAGGGCTCTTGTGGGAAGAATAACTCAGGCCTGTAAGTGTCTCGACCATGAAGCCCTCTGTCCTTTTGGCTCTTTATAGTGCCTTTTAACTTAGACCACAGGACAGGGAATGTCAGGGCTGGAAGGGCTCTTAGAACCCAGATTGTCAGAGCTGGGAGGGCCCTTAGGACGCAGAATGTTAGTGCTAGAAGGGTCCTTGGAACACACAGTGTCAGAGCTGGGAGGGCCCTTAGAACAGAAAATGGCAGAACTGGGGATGCTCTTAGAACAGAGAATATCAGTGCCAGGAAGGCCCTTAGAACCCAGACTGTCAGAGCTGGAAGGGTCCTTAGAACCCAGAATGTCAAAGCTGGGAGAGTCCTTAGAACAAAAAATGTCAGAGCTAGAAGGGCCCTTAGAACCCAGAATGTCAAAGTTGGGAGAGTCCTTAGAACAAGGGATGTCAGAGCTGGGAGGGCCTTAGAACCCAAGATGTCAGAGCTGGGAGGAACTTAGAACCCCTCATTTGACACATTGGAAACTGAGTTCCAGAGAGGGCAGGGGACAGAGAGGAGGCAGGAGGATTGGATGGGTCTGATTCTTACTTCTTTCACTTGCTGACTATGTGACCATGAGCTCTTACTTAATTTGCCCCTCTCACCTCCTCTATGCTTATCTGTAAAATGAGGTTAAAGCATCAGCCCACTGCTACCTCAGTGGTGTTATAGTGGGGAACAGTCAGCTTTGTAACTCTTAAAGGGCTATGAGCCATTGTTGTTGTGCTTAATTCCCCCGGGATTAGGGCAGGGGGACAGTGGAGTTACCAGGAATGGTTACAAGTGGGTACCTGTTGGAGGGAAGAAGGAGAGTGGTGTGTGTGTGTGTGTGTGTGTGTGTGTGTGTGTGTGTGTGTGTGTG
>NW_020954739.1:75092-76049 GCF_900497805.2 Vombatus ursinus | reverse complement strand
TGTGTGTGTGTGTGTGTGTGTGTGTGTGTGTGTGTGTGTGTGTGTGTTTGGTGCGCACGCAGCCAGGAAATCTCAGACTCCTGTGACTTACAGGAGGCAAGACTGTGCCCGGCCTGCCAACCACAGCTTCTGGGTGCCCCCAGTATCCGAGACCGTGGCTAGAGTCTTCGCTACGGGCAACTGGACCCTGCAGTTCCCATCCCCCGCCTGCCAGTGCAGCAGCCCTGGGGCCCGGAAGATGCTCCCCGACTGCCCAGAAGCAGCAGGGGGCCTTCCACCTCCCCAGGTGAGGCCTAGAGAAGGTAAAGCAGAGCCCTCTCTGGGTTGTGGGGCAGTTAGTCTGTGCCTAGACTGAGATTCTTTCTTGGAGCAGATGCGGCTGGGCCCGGGAGATGTTGTGCAGAATCTGACAGGAAGAAATATCTCAGACTATCTGGTTAAAACCTATCCTCGGGTCATCAATCAGGGGTAAGGCCTCTGCTGACCCTTGCTCAGCGTCTGTCCCGAAGTCCCAGTGCCATCCCTGTCACCTATTACACCCACCCTTCATCCTTATTATCCACCCCCACCAGGGAACATAGACTGTCAGAGCTGGGAGGGCCCTTAGACACAGGATGTCAGAGCTGGGAGGACCCTTAGAACACAGGACGTCAGAGCTGGGAGGGCCCTTAGAACCCAGGATGTCAGAGCTGGGAGGGCCCCTAGAACCCAGGATGTCAGAGCTGGGAGGGCCCTTAGAACACAAGATGTCAGAGCTGGGAGGGCCCCTGGAACCCTGGATGTCAGAGCTGGGAGGGCCCTTAGAACCCAGGATGTCAGAGCTGAGAGGACCCTTAGAACACAGGACATCAGAGCTGGGAGGGCCCTTAGAATACAGGATGTCAGGGCTGGGAGGGCCCTTAGAACCCAGGACGTCAGAGCTGGGAGGGCCCTTAGACACAGGATGTCAGGGCTGGG
>NW_020954739.1:71469-75082 GCF_900497805.2 Vombatus ursinus | reverse complement strand
TTAGAACACAGGACGTCAGAGCTGAGAGGACCCTTAGAACACAGGACATCAGAGCTGGGAGGGCCCTTAGATCCCAGGATGTCAGAGCTGGGAGGGCCCTTAGAACACAAGATGTCAGAGCTGGGAGGGCCCCTGGAACCCTGGATGTCAGAGCTGGGAGGGCCCCTAGAACCCAGGATGTCAGAGCTGGGAGGGCCCTTAGAACACAAGTTGTCAGAGCTGGGAAGGCCCTTAGAACATGTAATGTCAGAACTGGGAGGGACTTTAAGATTTGCTCTTCTAATGCCTTGCCCTCTCTAGTCCCCCTGTTCCCCAAGCCCTTTCTCTGTCATACATACTCACTTACACCTAGGCAGGCCTTTAGGAAGGAGGGGCTGGGGCTGAGAGGGAGGCTGCCCCTGCCCTGTATTGGCACTCCTGGCTAGGTGAGTGGTGGCCAGGAGGAAAACTCCCTCCCCAACCCTTTTCAGTTCTGGGGAAGAGGGGCCAAAGCCCTTATCCTCTTCTCTTCTCTCAGGCTGAGGACCAAGAAGTATGTCAATGAGATTAGGTGAGCTGGTGGGGGTGGGGTGGGGGGAGAGGAGGGAGCAGATTGAGGAAGGTTCATTGTAGGCTTTGAGAGGTGGTCGGGTGGGGCAGAGGGTGGCCTAGGGAGGAGGCAAGAAGGGAAGGCTAAGGCCAGGGTGGGGGACATATTGGGGGAAATGATTTGCAGACTTTGGGTGAAGAAATGGGGGAAAAGGATGAACGGGGAAGGGGAGGTTGGGGGCTGTGGGCAGAGCACTGGAGGCCTGCTCTGAGCCAGGGCCTGCCTCATCTCCAGGTATGGAGGCTTCTCCCTAGGGGGCAGCTACAGCCTGGGCCTGGGCTCAGGGCCAGAGATTCTCAGCACCGTCCAGGAGTTCCGTCGCTTATTCTATGGCTCCCAGGTGACCAGCTGGGCAAGGGTTGGTGTGGAGAGAGAAGAGGTGGGGGCAGAGGCAGGGGCAGGAGGGGGCATCGGACGCAGGGGTAGGGGGGTGGTCTCTAACTGTCCTCTCTCCTTGTCTAGAGCAATGTGGTGCATCATCTGCTACAAAATCTCAGTGCCTGGGCAGAGGGTCTGGACACACAGAACAATGTGAAGGTGAGTGGTGGTCAAGGGGCTGCCCCTTCTCCAGGCCCTGGGGACCCAGGGGTTGTTTCATCTCCTCTGACCTAGCCCTCCTCTCGCTCTTTAAAGCCTGATCCTCGGTGTCAGAGTGGGGAGGGGCGGGAGCTGAGACGCTGAAAAGGCCCTATTATGGGCTGGTAGGGGAAAGGGAAAGGAATGAGCATCTATCTATAAAGCACCTACTATGTGCCAGGCACTGTGCTAAGGCTTTTGTTGTATTTTTTTTAAAACAAATATCATCTCATTTGATCCTAGGTAGGTGCTGTTATTACCCTTATTTTAAGATTTGAGGAAACTGAGGCAGACAGTGTATAAGTGACTCGCCTCAGGTCACATAGCTGCTAAGTTTCTGAGGCTGGACTTGAACTCATGTCTTCTCAACTTCAGGCCTAGTGCTCCATCCACAGCACCACCAACTGCCTCGGTGACAGGGCAGCGTTTATGGAGTTAGGGTTCAAATTCTACTTGTTATTCCTTGGGTGACCACAGCCAGGTGACTTCCCCTCTGGGGGGTCCTCAGTTCTTCCTCTACAGATGAAGGGGGTGGGTTCGGGTCATAGCTTCAGGGCTGAGAGGGACCCCAGAGACCATCAAGTCCATCCCTCCACTTTACAGATAGGGAAACCAAGGCAGACAGGGGAAGCAGCTTGCCCAGGGTCACACAGCTCCTGGTCTCCCTGAATCCACGCTCAGTACCTTCTTCAGTACACTGAGAAGCATCACCAACCAGTTCACCAAATTTCAGAGCAAGATGCGGCCTCTGGGGCATCCCAGCCAACGAGAAACTCTTTGATGAACTCTCCAGGAAATGCCTGTTGCTTAAGGCCCTCTCCGGTGATGGAGAGCTCTCTACCTTCCAAGGCATTATAGCCCCCATTTTTTTAATAACTCTTATTATTATCTACCTTTCCAATTGAGCAATGGTCTGCTGGAGTAATATTCAGGGTTAGCTCCTAGACTCCTATGGGTGTGCCATTGACCTGAAATCTTGGGCAAGCCCTTTCTCCTCCCTGAGCCTCAGTTTCCCCTGTCTGTAAAAGGAGGCAGTTGGATTTGAAGGTCTTTCCAGCCCTGTAACTATGGTCCTAAGTCTCTGCCTCAGATTCTTACTAGCCCTGTGACCTTGGGTAAGTCATTTAACTCCTTTCAGCCTGTTTCCTCACCTGTAAAATTGAGATGATAATGGGGCAGCTAGGTGGTGCAGTGGACAGAGCACTGGCCCTGGAGTCAGGAGGACCTGAGTTCAAATCTGGCCTCAGACACATAATACTTACTAGCTGTGTGACCCTGGCAAGTCACTTAACCCCATTGCCTAAAAAAAATTAAAAAAAAAAAATTTGAGATGATAGTAATAGCCCCTATTTTCCAGGGTTGTTGTAAGGATCAAATGAAACAACACATGTAAAGTACATTACAAAACTTAAAATGCTATAGAAATGTTAGCTAACATCATCATCATCAGCTTCCTCTTCTGTAAAATGGAGATGATGATAATAATAGTGCCTACTTACCCAGGGTTAATAATATCTGTAAGATCAGCTATGAGATAATATGTGTAAAGCACTTTGCAAACCTTAAAAGTGCCATATAGATACTTGCTACCCTACTTTAAATCCCACCTCAGTTATATATTTATAACTATATAAATTATTATATATAAATGTATATTATAATATATTAATACATAGTATATAAATGACATATATATGTATATAGCTATGTGACAGTGGGCAAGTTACTTAACTTTCCTTAGCCTCATGTTTCTCATCTGTAAAATGGGGATAATAATAGTGCCCGCCTCACAGAGGCTCAGATTAGGTAACATACATAAAGTGCTTTGCACTGAACATGTTCTATCTGGTTCCTTTCTTGTTATACCTATTATCATGGTCATCGTGAGCTGGGCCCCTGGCCAGGGGCAGTGACAGGAAGTCTTTGGCCTAGGTCTGGTTCAACAACAAGGGTTGGCATGCCATGGTGGCCTTTATTAACATGCTGAATAATGGGTTCCTGCGTGCTCACCCGCCCCCGGGGGCTGACCCCTGCACCTGCAGCATCACCACTCTCAACCACCCCCTGAGCCTCACCAAGGAGCAGCTCTCCGAAGCCACCCTGTGAGTGTATGCATGGGCCCTAGGATTCTCTGACCTGTGTCCAGTGCCCTCCCATTTCTCTGCCTTCCTCTTTTCTCTTATTAGTTATATTTGCCTCAGGTCTTTGCCATCTCTTCATTATTTTCAAACTTGTGGCTACATTTTGTTTTGAGCCAACAGATACTTCCCAAAAAAGTCACTTACAGAGTCACAAAAAATAGTTAGCTTATTGAGTGGTAACAGAGCAAGGGATGTACCCTTTGCCATTGGCAATATTGTGCTCACACTGGCTGCTGTAGTTGACCAGGGGCAGTATGGCAGTCACACTGGCTGCTGTAATTGACCAGGGGCAGTATGGCGGTCACAC
>NW_020954739.1:60593-71459 GCF_900497805.2 Vombatus ursinus | reverse complement strand
TGGTCAGAGGGAGTGTGGCGGTCACACTGGCTGCTGTAATTGACCAGAGCCCTGTTACCCTGACATCCTGGTGTCCTTTTCATTGTCAGCCTTGCTGTTCTTAGTCTCTGTGGGTCTGACCTTGCCTCCTTCCCCATTTACGTGAAATAATGAAAAGAGCATTGACTTTGGCATAAGAGGAACTCGGTTAGAATCCCAGCTCTGCTATTTCATTGCTGTGTGGCCCTGGGCACATTATTTCCCTTTTCTATACCTCTTGTTTCCTTATCTGCAAAATGAGTGTAACTTAGATCAGTATCTTTGCCAAGAAAACCCCAAACGGGATCACGAAGAGTTGGACATAACTGAAAGGACTGAACCCAAACCTAAATCAGGGGTTCTTAACCTGCAGTATGGACTTTAAAAAAAAATCTTGATAACTGTATTTCAATGTAATTGGTTTTCTTTGTAATCCTATGTATGTATTTTATAAACCTTATTTTTTAAGGGATCCTTTAGCTTCCCCAGCCTGTCAAAGGTATCTAGCACATGATAGAGGTTAAGAAGGCCAGCCCTTGATGATCTGTCCTTCCAGTTATAAGCTGGATGGTCCTAGGGTCTCCGACCTCCATGATCTTTGACCTCTTAACTACCCAAGTCACCATGGTGCTGGGGAAAGAGCCCTGGGTTTGATTGGAATCCCGGCTTTGTTGTCCTGGAAAAGTCCTCGCTCTAAAATGAGGGGGTTGGACCACGTGATAGATATCCAAGGTGCCTTCTGACTCTCAATTCTGTGATCATTTTATTCTGACCTTTAACCTTGTGCTCCATGACCTCCATGATCTTAACCATTACTCCATTATAATCTTTAACCCCATGCTTGGTGACCCACCATGATCTATGACCTTAATCGTGGATTCCTTTAACCCAGTGTCACCTCTGGCTTTTTATCCCCTGGCCTCTGGCCACATCACCTAGTGCCTTGTTGCCCCATGGTTGGTGGTCTCTCAGGAAACCCAGCTGCAAGCCCTCCACCAGCCTCTTCCTCATTCCTTCTGTGCCTGTGATTTTCCCTTCCCCTCGGCCTCGGCCAGCAGCCGGTAACCCCTAGCCCTTTCCTAGGATGGCCTCTTCGGTGGATGTGCTGGTGTCTGTCTGCGTGCTCTTTGCCATGTCCTTTGTCCCAGCCAGCTTTGTGCTCTTCCTCATTGAAGACCGAGTCAGCTGCGCCAAGCACTTGCAGTTCCTGGGGGGCCTGCCTCCAACCCTCTACTGGCTGGGCAATTTTGCATGGGACATGGTAAGAGGGGGCTGGGGTAGGGCTCAGGACATAGCCGTTGGTCAAGGGATTAGAAGTCTTGGGTTGTGCTCCAGGCACTACTGCTGTCCTGACACGTGAGTCTTCTGCTCCGGATTTTAGATGGTCTTAACACTTTTACAAGTTCCAACATCCTGTGTTCTAAGGGCCCTTCCAGCCCTGACGTTTTATGTTCTAAGGTTCCTCTTAGCTCTGATATTCTTCTGTGTTCTAAGCCCCTGTCAGCTGTAACATTCTTTATTCTTTGTTCTAAGGTGTTCCACCCTACCACCAGCCTTCCTCTCTCCACCCCCCCATCAGATGTCCTAAGTTCTGAGGGCCCTCAGTTCAGATATTCTGTATTCTAAAGTCTCTCCAAGTCCTGACATTCCATGTTCTAAGGTTCCTTCCAGTTCTGACATTCCTCGTTCTCAGGTTCCTCCCAGTTCTGACATGCTAAGATTCTTCTGGGAAAACTTGGCCCCTCCCTCAGAGAGCTGAGAGTCCCACTGCAGAGACACAACTCACTTAGGAAAAAGAGACCCGTGTCAGACAGGACAGATTCAAGCTCTGAATCACTCGCGCTCACTGTTGTAAGAGCCGAGAGCGGGAAGATATGGGGGGGAGAGGACCTCGAGCAGGCTGATTTCAGGTCTTTCCCCGCCCATTCCAGGAACCCCTTCGGGCACTGGCCTCAGAATGTCAGAGTGGGGAGGACTCTTAGAACATAGAATGCCAGACCTGGATAGGCCCTACCCCCTCATTTTACTGGGGTCCAGAGAAGAGACTTACCTGAGGGCACATAAGCCAGTGCCCACTTTCCCTGGCAGGTCCAGAATTCTTGGAATTTGGGGAGACCTGCTGCACCTAGATGTGGGGTGGTGATAGGAGTGGGGAGGTGACTGGTAGTGACAGGGCTATCTCCTGCCCCCACAGTGTAACTACATGGTGCCAGCAGCGCTGGTGGTGCTCATCTTCCTGGGCTTCCAGCAGCAGGCGTATGTGGCCCCGCGGAATCTGCCTGCCCTCCTACTGCTGCTGCTGCTGTATGGGTGAGGCCCTTACCTAATGCCCTCTGCCCGCTCCCCAGATGCCCACGGCCTCAGAGAGTTCCCAGTTCTTCCCTTCCAGTGCCTGTGTCTGTTGCACCACTGATCCCCACTGATCACACCCATTCTTCTTTGGCTCCAGGCCACCATAATGCCCATGCCTCCAGAGTACCATTCTGTCCTGTGATGCCTGTCTCCTCCGACAGGCCATGTGCCTTCCATGATACCCATGCATCCTTTCTCCTTCCTCTGCAGCTGGTCCATCACTCCACTCATGTACCCAGCCTCCTTCCTGTTCTCTGTGCCCAGCACAGCCTATGTGGTCTTGACCTGTCTCAACCTCTTCATTGGCATCAATAGCAGTGTGGCCACTTTTGTACTGGAGCTCTTTTCCAACCAGGTTTGGGAGGTCTGGTGGTTGGCACTATAGTGGGTGGGTGGCTAAATCTCTAGATTAGGTTCCTGGGGGAAGGGGAGAATTGTATTAAGGATCCCCTGACCTGCCTCTCTGCCCCAAACAGAAACTGAAGGATGTGAGCTGGATTCTGAAGAGAGTTTTCCTCATTTTCCCGCATTTCTGCCTAGGCCGAGGACTCATTGACATGGTTCGGAACCAAGCTATGGCTGATGCCTTCCTGCGCCTAGGTGAGTGTCCCTCACCTAGCTGAGACGAAGCTTGTGTTCTGTGTTCTAAGGGCCTTCCCAGCCCTGACATCCTGTGTTCTTAGGGCCCTCCCAGGTCTGACCTCCTGTGTTCTAAGGGCCCTCCCAGCTCGGACATTCTGTTTCCTGAGGACTACCAGCTCTTATATATAGCTCTTCTGTAGCAGACGAAACCCGGGGTTTGGGTCGGCTGTCAGGTGTGGGAAAGGCAGCATCCAAGTGCAAGAACAGCCCAAACTCTGACCTGACGTAGCCTCCCTCACAACAGGAGAGACAGGACTCAGAGGTGTAAGATCAGAAAGAATGAGTCGGCACCCAGTGCTCTGTTCATTTTATGATTCAGATGTACTAAGCTCTGACCTCTAAAAAAGGGCAGATCCCTGGGGGGTCACCTGGAAGTATAAAACAGAAAGCAGTAGGTGAAGAACATTCCATCTGGTCTAGCCCCCTCATGTTACAAAGGAGGAGGCTGACACCCAGAAAAGGGAAATAATTTGTCTAAGGCCCCAAAGAGAGTTAACCAGAGCTGGCACTAGCAGCTAGGTCCCCTGACCCAATCCCGGGCTCTTTCTGCCGCCCCGGACTGCCATTCAAGGAAGATGGCACAAGGATATGAGACTTTGGTCAGACTGAAAAACAACATTGGGCAGTGGAAAGAAGGCTGGGCTTGAAGCCAGGAGATGTGCCATCTTGTCCTAGCTCATCCACTTAATAACCGTGTGTAACTGAATAAATCTCTTAACCTCCAAGCCTCAATTTCTTTGCTTTTAAAATGGGAATAATAATTTTTGCAGTTTTTTTCCTGAGAGTGTTGTGAAGAAAGTCCCTGGTAACCTCTAGAAAGAGGACTCCATTTGGAGTCAGAAGGCCCTGGTTTGAATAGTCCTGCTGTCTTAGGCCTTGTGCAGATTTCATCTAGGGTACCATATTCAGTTCTGGGTACTTCAGTCTAAGAAGGACATTGATAAGCTGGAAAGGGTCCAGAGGGGGCCAGCCAGGATAGTGAAGGGCCCTGAGTCCAAACATGAGGCTTGGTTAGCCTGGAGAAGACTCAGATTGGGGTGAGGAAGGGGAAGGTGGAGACGTTCCCAGCCTCTGAAGAGTCTCGAGCTAAAAGGGGCATGGGACTTTTCTGTTTGGCCCCAAAAGGAAGGATGGGGGTCAGCAGATGGGAGTTAGAGTAGTTTAGGCTCAATGCCAGGAAAATCTTCCAGCAAAGGAGGGCTGGTAGTTTCCTCTCCCTGGAGGTCTTCAGGTGGAGGCAGAATAACCAAACCCACCAGTAAGTCGAGTGAAAGGCAATTTTTAAGCACTTACCTCTGTGCCAGGCATTGTGCTAAGTGCTTGGGATACAAAGTCAAATAAATGAGCAGCTAGGTGGCGCCATGGTGCACAGCGCACTGGGCCTAGAGTCAGGAAGACCTGAGTTCAAATGAGGCCTCAGACTCTTACTAGCTGTGTGACCATGGGCAAGTCACTTAACCTTGTTTACCTCAGTTTCCTCATCTGTAAAATGAGCTGGAGAAGGAAACCACTCCAGTATCTCTGCCAAGAAACCCCAAATGGGGTCGGACACAACTGAACAACAAGACAAATAAAGAATGAAAGGAAAGTTGCCTTCCTGGCACTCTCCAGTTTATCAGTTCCCTTCCTGTAATGTGGAGCCCAGAGCTGAAAATGACCATCCCTTTTTCAGTCCAAGCCTGTCTTAATTTAACCTGAGATTTTAGTTTTGGTGCAGCGGGCAGTAGAGAGCTCTGGTGGGCTCTAGAGGAAGGGAAGGCTCAGTTGAAAGCTTTGAAATCAGGATGAGAGAAGCCAGAGTCCCAGAGAGCCCAGCTTGCTTTCCTCTCCTGGCTTGCCCATCTCTGTGCAGTGGCTGGCTTGCAGGTCTCCGAGGCAGGCTCCTACCTAATGTGGGCTCCTTCTCCACAGGAGATGAGCAATCCCAGTCCCCGCTGAGCTGGGAGCTGGTTGGCAAGAACCTTTTTGCTATGGGGCTGCAGGGACCTGTCTTCCTTCTCCTGACCCTCCTCCTGCAGCACCGAGGCCGTCTTCTACCTAGGTCAGCCCGGGGGAGGCTGGGGGTCAGGAATAAGGAGCAGTGATCTGGGGCAACCTGGGCTAGGAACCAGGGAGGTAACGATAAGTGCTCCTGGGGTTTGGATGAGAAAGAGAGAGAGGGTGTGCTTAATATGAATGTGTAAGTGGAGCCTGTATCAGATTGCACGCCGTCTTGGGGGCATGGGAGAGGGAGGGGGAGAAAACCTAAAACTCAGAATCTTACGGAAGTGAATGTTGAAAACTAAAAATCAATTATTAAAAAAAAAGAAAGGGAGTGAGGTTCCCAGGAATCTGGGGGTATACGATTTGGGGGGTGGGGGGCTGAAAAATGAGAAGTCTAGGGGACAGGGATGAGGTTGTGGGCACTGCCTCCCACTCTCACACTTACTCTGCGTGTCCCCCAGATGGTCGCTGGGGCCTCAGCCCCTGCTGAGAGAGGAGGACGAGGAAGAGGATGAGGACGTGGGCCGGGAACGGGAACGGGTTCGGCAGGGGGCCACCCAGGGAGATGTCCTGGTGCTGAAGGACCTGACCAAGGTGAGGGACAGGGGAGCCCCGGGGCAGGTATCTGTTTGCACATCTGGGTATTCATGTGGGGCCATGGGTCTGTCCGCAACGGTCTCTGTTCCTTCTCCCACGCTCTGCCAGATATACCGGGGCCAGAAGAAGCCAGCTGTGGACCACGTGTGCGTGGGGATCCCCCCGGGGGAGGTAAAGATAACTGCTTAGAAGCACATTTGGCACAAGAGCCCCGTCATAAGCCATGCAAGTGTTGATTATCCGTGTTTTACAGATGAGGGGACGGGGGCTCATTGTCATGTAGCTAGTAAATCCAACCCAACAAATACTTAGTGAGAACGAAAGTGTTAACAAGTTCGGGAGTTAGGACAGGTCCGATGTGAAGGGCTGCACCTGAGCAGAGCCGAGGAAGCAGCTAAGGATTCTGCAGAGAGGAGGTGAGGAGGGGGCTCGAGCCAGGGCGTGAGGGGCTGCTGGTGCAAGGCTCATGGGGGCAAGCTTAAATGACAGGCCCAGAGCACAGCGAGCGAGCCACCCGGACTGGAGTAGTGAGGGGGCGTGAGCGCCCGCTGGGACATAGGGCCGGGGAGGCCTTGAATGCTAAGCTGAGGACGCACTGGGGAGAGGCTCGAGGCTTTTAAGTAGGGAAGTGAGAGGGTCAAACCTTTACTTAACCAGTTTGACAACTGTGTGAGGGCTGGATTGGAGCAGGGAGAGATTAGCCAGGGGGCCGACCAGGGGCTCTTACAGTAGTCCAGATGAGAGCTGATAAGGATCAATTAAAGCTTTATCAGTTGAGGGGGGGCGGTGATGGATGGGAGAGATGTTGGGGAGAGAGAGTCGCCAGGATTGGACAGCCAACTGACCGGATATGGGGGTTAAGGGAGAGAGATGAGTCAGGGACAGGACTGGAAGACAGGACCTTCAGCTGAGATATTTTGGACTTAGGAAGGAAGGGTGGGTTGAGGGAAATAGAACGAGTTCCACTTTGGGCATGTTGAGTTTGAAATGCCTATGGGGTATCCAGATGGAGGTTCTCAGAGGGCAGGACTGGAGATTGGGGTGAGACACATAGTTTTAACAAACTGACTCTCCTCTCTCCTCTCTCTCTCTGTCTCTCTGTCTCTCCTCTCTGTCTCTGTCTCTGTCTCTGTCTCCGTCTCCTCTTTCTCTTCCCCTCCCTCCCTCCTTGTAGTGTTTTGGGCTCCTGGGGGTAAATGGGGCAGGGAAGACTTCCACATTCCGCATGGTGACAGGGGACACCCCAATAAGTGGGGGTGAGGCCATCCTTATGGGTTGCAGGTGAGTGAAGGGGGAACCCTCATGGAGGGAGGCTGGAGAGTGGGAGAAAATAGGGACTTGGGGCGGGGGGGGGGAAGCCCCTCTCCCAAAGATCCTAGACTATTGCTAGAGGACAGAAGGACCCAGCCCCCACCATCCTTCTCTCTCCATCCATCTGTGTCCCATTCTTTACCTCTCATCCCTCCCTCTCCATTCCTTTGTCCCCTACCCCTCTCTTCCCATCCCTCTGCCGCCCCATCTCCTTGTACCCCCACCCGCCCCACAGCATCCTGAGCGACCTGCAGGCAGCCCAGACCCACATGGGCTATTGCCCCCAGTTTGACGCCATCACCGAGCTGTTGACTGGCCGAGAGCACCTGGAATTTTTCTCCCGGCTCCGGGGGGTACCTGAGGGAGAGGTTGCCCAGGTAAGTCCCCCCAGGGTACCCTGTTTCCATTAACTCTGCACCCACAAAGAACCCTCAATGTCATCCCTGCTTCTGCCACTGTCCTGCACAGAGGCCCAGCTCCCCAAACTATCCACAAGCCCTGGTATGTTACGGTGTGGCTTATCTTGCAGTGCAAACCACAGAGCAAAGCATGAGAGGGACATCGAGAGACCAGGATTCCTATTAGTGGATACTTAATTCCACAGTTTCATTTAGGACTCACTTATAGAAACAGACACAGAGACACACACACTGTCTCATGTGCACACACACATATATATGCACTCTCTCTCTCTTACACACACATACACACACACACACACACACACACACACACACACACACAGAGTTACTCTCATGGGCGATGTCCAGCATCCAGGATGCAGCATGGCACCATGGACAGAACCCTGGGCTTGGAACCAGGAGAACTGGGTTCATATCCTGGTTCTGTCATTTGCTGTAGGTCCTTGGACGAGTCATTTCCCTTGTTCAAGCCTCAGTTTCACATGTAGGGAATAACCCTTGCCCTGCTTGCAGGGTGGGTGTCATGATCCAGTAAGAAAAATCTATGTAAAAATGCTTTGTAAATATGAAAGAGCTATCCCCACTGTCCTGGGGGAACCCACGCCTGTGGGGATTCTATGTGCTCTGCAGGGATGCAGTGTGGGAGTGGACACCTGGGCCCATCCTCAGCCCAGTTTGAGGACTTGATGCCCCATTCCCGGGCCTCTGCCCCACGGGTGAGCCCACCTCAGGCCTGAGCCTCACCGGATTGCTTCCTGAATTGCCTTGGCCAAGCTAATACATTATTGGTGATCAACCAAGAAACAAGCATTTATTAAGCACCTATTATATACCAAGCATTGAGAATGCAAAATCAAAAATGAAACTCTTCCTGCTCTCAAAGAATCGATGCAGGGGAGACCCCAGCTCCCCATGTGACTCAATACAGAATAGATAGAAGCTCATTGGGAGGAGAACGCACAAGGGAGTGGGTGGGGAAGGCAAGGGAAGGAGGACCAAGAAAGGCTCTTAAAGAAGGTGACATTTGGGGGCAGCTAGGTGGAGCAGTGGATAGAGCACTGGCCTGAAGTCAGGAGGACCTGAGTTCAAATCCGGCCTCAGACCAAACACTTGACACGTACTAGCTGTGTGTCCCTGGGCAAGTCACTTAACCCCAATTGCCTCACTCCCCCCCAAAAAAGGAGGTGACATTTGAGCTGGGCCTTGAAGAAATCCAAGCCCCTAGTAGGCTGAGGTGAAGAGGAGATGCATTCCAGGCTGGTCCTTGCACCACAGACCTGGCCCTTTGCCCGGCCCATGCCTGAAGGCGTTCCCCGCTCTGTACCTCCGTGAGGTACCGAACAAGGAGGCTGGCGCAGGCTGGCTGGATATCTGGGCTACTTTCATTAGTAGGGGTGACTCTGGGCCTTTGAAGGCTTTGCCAGTAGAGCCCACGCCTGGCGCGTCCTGCTGAGCTAGAGCAGTTTTCAGGACAGCCCCAGTTATAGATGCTGGTTCTGTTGTGGGGGAGGGTTCGTCCCTCTAAGTGGGGGCTGCTTGAGAGTTGACCCCCAGGTGACGGTTTGCTTTTTTCATTCTCCATAATCACCTATTACTGTGTCCGGGCCTTGATTTCCCCCATCTGTAAAATGTAATGGTACAGGGGAAAGAATGTGAGGATTCAGTACCAAAGGACCAGAGTTCAGATCCTCTCTCCTGCCTGCTAGCTGTGTGACCCTGGACAAGTCACCTCACCCTCCGGGTCTCGGTGTCGGGTGATGTTGGGCATTCTCTTCACCAATCTGGAGTCATGTCTTATACGTGGCCACACTCAAAGCACCCCAGCTGTAGGTGAAAGCCTGGTTACTCCTCTGGGGCTTGTTGTCGGGATGCCAAGATAGGACATGGCTTCTGTCCTCAGGGAGCATTCATGCGGATGGGGTCAGAGGACAAAGACATGTAGACAGATAAGGGGGGGGTAAGTAGAGGTGAGGGTGAAATAAGAGCAAAGGGGAGGCTGGAGAACTTGGAGTTGTATTGGATGATCTTTAAGGCTTCTGACCCTCCCCTGATGGGTCTATGAAAGGTGGTATGATACGGTCTTGCACACAGTAGGTGCTTAATAAATGCCAGATTTTTGTTCTTAAAAGCTCCCATTTCTCCAGTGCTCTTAGGGTTACAAAATGCCTTCTTTGGGCAGAGATAGAGAGCACACAAGAATCAGTACCCCCCTTTGAGACACAGGGAACGTTGGGCTTCTAGGGGAAAGGGTGTTGCCCAAGGTCACACAGCTGGGAAAAGGCAGAGCCAAGATTTGAACCCAGATCTCCCAAGTCCAGATTCCAGGGCTCTTTCCATCGCACCATGCAAAGGGAGGCATGACATTGGTTTTGTCGTAAGAGGAGTTGCGTTTATAGCCTGTCGAGCTGGCGGCGTTCTCCCTGTCTCCCCCTTGTGCCCCTCCTTGGCCTCCCCCACGGCGCAGAGCCCACGCGGAGCCCCCCGGCCTCGGGTGAGCTCCTCCTAGTCTCTCCCGTTGGCAGGTGGCCCAGTGGGGCCTGACCAGGCTGGGGCTGCTGCAGTATGCAGACCAGCCCTCGGGCAGCTACAGTGGCGGGAACAAGAGGAAGCTATCCACGGCCATCGCCCTGGTGGGAGGACCACCAGTCATCTTCCTGGTGAGTCGCTCAGGGTCATCGTTGGGGAGGGGGATGGAATCCTCAGGGTCACCCCCTCCTAACTCACATCCCCCTTATTTGGGGGGTCATTGTGCCCTTTTGAGAAGTGGGGAAACCAAGGCGTGGAGCAGGACCAAACCCAGGAATCCTGAGCCTCACTGACCCACTGCCTCCTTCTGAAGTGAGAGGGGACGTTGTTACCTGCTCCACCATAGACATCAGTGCTAGGTGGCCTTGAACAACTTTATTTCTTTCTCTGGGCCTCAGTGTCCCCATCTGTAAAATAGAAGCATTGGATGAGGTGACAACACATTATATTGGAAGGAGCGCTGGAGTTGGGGTTCAGAGGACCTGGGTTTGACTTCTGGCTCCAGCAGTATGACCTTGGTCAAGGCATTTCCCCTCTGTAGGCCTTGGTATAGACCCAGATGTAAAATGAGGGGGCTGGACTGGTTTTCAGGTCATTTCAACTCAGAATCCAGAGGTTCTGCGAGAGTGTGGGAGTAGGGGAAGTAAGAGATGTAGTGGTGTTTGAATGAGCTTCTCCCCAACCCACCTGAGGAGAGATCTCTGCCTGTGCGGAGAAGGAGACTGGCACAGGAGCTCTCGGGCTGTCCTGAGGACAGTCCTCAGGCTGCAGGGCTGCAGGGCAGGAGTGGAGGGCTGGGCACCTCTCCAGTCTGGTCTGATTGTCTAATCCTCCCCTCTGGGCCTCTGCCCCCCCCAGGATGAGCCCACCACTGGGATGGACCCCGGGGCCCGCCGCTGCCTCTGGAACAGTGTGCTGGCTGTGGTCAGGGAGGGACGCTGCGTGGTGCTCACCTCACACAGGTAGGAGTGTGTGTGTGTGTGTGTGTGTGTGTGTGTGTGTGTGTGTGTGTGTG
>NW_020954739.1:46546-60583 GCF_900497805.2 Vombatus ursinus | reverse complement strand
TGTGTGTGTGTGTGTGTGTGTGTGTGTGTGTGTGTGTGTGTGTGTGTAAGAGAGAGAGAAAGAGTGTGTTTGTGTGTGTGTGAGAGTGTGTGTGAGAGACAGAGTGTGTTTGTGTGAGAGTGTGTGTGAGAGAATGTGTGTGTGAGAGAGACAGAGAGTGTGTTTGTGTGTGTGTGTGTGAAAGAAAGAGTGTGTGTGTAAGAGAGAGAGAGAGACAGTGTGTGTGTGTGTGCGCGTGTGTGTGTGAGAGACAGAGAGTGTGTTTCTGTGTGTGAGAGTGTGTGTGTATGAGAGAGAGTGTGTGTGTGTGTGAGAGAGAGAAAGACAGTGTGTGTGTGTAAGAGAGAGAGAAAGACAGTGTGTTTGTATGTGAGAATGTGTGTGTGTGAGAGTGTGTGTGCGTGTGTGTGTGTGAAAGTGTGTATGTGTTTGTGTGTGTGAGAGAGTGTGTGTGTGTAAGAGAGAGAAAGAGTGTGTTTGTGTGTGTGAGTGTGTGTGTGTGAGAGACAGAGAGTGTGTTTGTGTGTGTGAGAGTGTGTGTGTATGAGAGAGAGTGTGTGTGTGTGTGTGTGTGTGAGAGAGAGAGAGAGAGAGTATAAGATTGAAGGAAAGAAGCCACTAGATGGAGATGAGAGTCTGGGGTGAAGGAAGGAGCACTGGGGAGGCCTAGAGCTGAGGGAATAGATTCTTGGGAAAGGGGGCCTTGGTTGTGGGAGAGCGCACTTTGGAAGGGGAGAGCCAGGGTTGGAGCATCAGATTCTGGAGGAGAAGAGGCCTGGGTTGGGGAAGGGAACAGATCTGGGGGTTAGGAGCCCAAGTAAAGTAAATCACATCTGTTAGGTTCAGGGGAGGCTGGAGGAGAGGAGGCCAGGGGCTCAGGCCTCTGGCTGTTGACCTCTGGCCTACTCCTGTTCCTGCCCCTCCCCTATGCTACACTGTCCTGGCAGCATGGAAGAGTGTGAGGCTCTCTGTACCCGCTTGGCCATCATGGTGAATGGGCGTTTCCGGTGCCTGGGCAGTGCCCAGCATCTTAAGAACAGGTAACTAGTAGAAGGGGATGGGGCAGGGGCTCATCCCGCCCGGGCTGCCCTGAATAATGTTGCTGATGTTCAGAATCAGGATCACTGAGCTGAAAGGACCCTCGGGGACCACCCATAACTGAACAGGGAGCTCATTACCTACCTCCCAAAGCAGCCCATTACACGTTAAGAGAGCCTTAATTCTTAGGCAGCTCTTCTTTGTTTTCCTCCCCATGACTCCGTCCCAGCCCCGCTCTGCCTTCTGGGGTCACGCAGAGTGAGCCTGACTCCCCCCCGACACACAACTCCCATTCAAGTGTTTGCTCCTCCAGCCACGGAGCAGAGGAGAAGGCTGGGCACGGGCTCAGCCAGAGCGTGGCACTTCCCACAGGTTTGGAGAGGGCTACACAGTGTCGCTACGAGTGCCCACCTCACACCCAGGGCCCGCCCAGGATTTCATGGAGGCCTCTTTCCCCGGAGCCCTGCTCAAAGAGCACCATGGCTGCCTGCTGCGATATCAGCTGCCCACCGGGCACTGCCCACTGGCCCGCCTCTTCAGTGAACTAGCCACCCACAGCTCCCGCTTGGGCATCGAGGACTTCTCTGTAACCCAGACCACACTTGACCAGGTTCGAGGTCAGGCTGGATGGGAGGGGCTCAGCTTTAGACTAAAGTAGAGCCATTCTGGATCCTGCCTGTCATTCAGGGCCCTGGCTCATGGCCACCACCTCCAAGAAGCCTTCCCTGAACTTCCTTCCCCCATCTCCAATCCCTGTGTCCACTGGCTGTCTTCTTGAATTGACGCCACCCTCCATGTCCTGTTCTGCCAGGTGTTTGTCTATTTCGCAAAGGACCAAGGTGAGGAGGACAGCCCCGGGAAGCCGGCCTCTCCCTGCCCTGGGTCCAGTTCCCGAATCCCCGACAGGGTCAGCTGCTTTTTGGAGGACACCAGTGTGGCCGAAAGCTTGGTCTGACCCAACAGGTGGATGGACAGACAGATGGACCCTCCAGCCAGGAACCTGCCCCCTGGGATGGGAGGGGGGAGCTTTGTGATGTCCGTGTCCTGGGGCAGCTGCCGCCACTTGTCCCCTCTCTCTGCCCCTATCAGCCCCCGTGGGGCCCCCTTGTCCAGCCCAGCAGGAGGCTAGGCAGCTAGCGAAAGGGAAGGGCCCTGAGGACCCCCCAAAAAGGGGGACTACTGCCCTGCTCCCATTATAGGAGCGCAGGGCCCAGGGATCTCTCCTCTGCACTCCCCTTCCTCCCAAATAAAAGAAGAGAACACAGAGATACCCTGCAATGTTTCATGTGTGTGCGCACGGTAGGGCCTGTCTGTGTATGTCTTCATGTATATGTTCATACATTCCTGTGTGTTTGAGGGACCAGGGTGCAGTAAGGGGGGAGCCCATGATTTGCGATCTGAAGGCCCAGGTCCTAATCTGGGCTCAGAGACACTGCCTATGTGACCTTGGACAAGTCCCAGAAGCAGCAGATCTCAGCAATGGATGGGAGCCCAGGGGGCTTCCTGTCCAACGGTCCTTGGACACAGCAGACCCCCAAAGCGGTCATCTGGCGTTGCTCAAAGACCATCCCCTGCTTCCTGATGCCCCCTCCCCTTGAATCCTTCTGGTTCTGCCCTCTGGGCTCAAGCAGATCTTCCATGAGATAGCCCTTCAGGTCCTGGAGCAAGGCTAGCCCACCCTCCCTCCCTCCAGGCTAAACATTCCCAGTCCCTTCAACTGTTCTTTCTCTGGCTGTTCAGCATCCTGATGACCCTCCCTTAGATTCTCTCGTTTATCAATGCCCTTCCCAAACTGTGGTCCGCCAAGTTGAACACAAGACACCAGATGTGGCCCCACCAGGTCAGACACTCCCTTCCCCAATCTGGGGCGTGATACCTCTTTTTTTGTTAGCCCTAGCTCATATTAGCTTTCTTAGCTGACATGTCACATGCATTAAGCTTGGGGTCCACTAAAACCCTCAGAAGATGTGTGCCTCTCTCTGCCTCAGTTTCCCTAAAAGTAAAATGAAGCATTTGGATGAAGTGGTCTCAGAAGTCCTTCTCATCTCTAAATCCTGTTATCATCTGCCTGGATAGTGACATTTGTGTAGCTTTATGAACACGTCTGTGTATGTATCTGTATATAGGTACATAATGTATATATTATGTACAAAGCGATAATAATAACAACCACCCACATTTCCATAATTCTTTGAGGCTTACAAAATGATTTCCTTCTAACAGACCCCTGACATAGGCAGTGCCAGGATTATTATTCCCATTTTACAGATGAGGAAACTGGCTCTAAAAAGTTAAGTGACTTAGCCAGGATCACAAAACCAGTAACTTTCTGGATTAGGATTTGAACCCAGGTCTCTGGACTCCAAATCCAGTGTTCTCTTCACCTTGCCACCTGCATGTACGATTCTGGACACATGTTAGGAGTGCCTGTGCACATATCTGTGTAAAGGACCCAACTCTTAGTCCTAAGGCCTTGATAATTCAGGTCCAGTTCCCAGGGGACCAGGCCTTCACTGTCACCTATTTTGATAATAATAATAATGCCTAGCATTTATGTAGTGCTTTAAGGTCTGTGAAGCACTTTACAAATATTTAATCCTCAAAAATAACACTGGGGGTAGGTGCTATTATTATCCCCATTTTACAGAGGGGGAAATTGAGGCTGAGTTTTATTTTCTAAACCTCTGAAACCCAGGGATTTGGAAACCATCCATCTGACTGGCCCAAGCCCCCTGAACATCTGAGACTCCAAGATCCCCGGGGTCAGAGCCCTGACATTTCCATCCCTAACTACCTCCTGCAGCCACCACTGGAATGAAAAGGCTTGAGTTTGACATCTGCTCCCTCTTTCTCTTCTCCCCCCACCCCCGTCTTGCTCCCTTAGCACTAGAAAAGAGTATTGTGTTTGAAGTCAGAAAACCTGGGTTCGAATTTTGGCTCTCCCACTTTGGCTGCGTGACATTCCCTCTCTGGACTTCTATTTCTTCATCTGAGGTCATCATCATCATCGTCTGGACATAGCCGCCAACCCACAAAAAATTTAAGAGCAATGTTCCATCTTTCGCCTTTCTTTGTATGCCCAGCACTTAGCACAGTGCCTTGCACCTAGTAGGTGCTTAATAAATTCTTGGTGACTTGACTTCTCCCATATGTTGGCCAGAGAGGGTCCACCCAATGAGGTGTAGGTCTTTCTGGGCCTCTCTTGATGTTATGCAGTGCCAGTGCTAACACTTGGGGCACCTACCACTTGTCCCTCCCTCTCCCCACGCAGTCAGCTCTTTTTCTTGTTCATGCTCTGGTGTGTCTTTGTAGACCCCCCTTCCTTATGCACTGCAGCGTCTGCTCCTGGCCCTCTCTCTCTGTGACCTTTTAGGGACACGCAGTTTGGATTCTTCAGAGATAACAGCAGATCAATATGCCCATAACCATGTGACAACATCAACAATAATAGCTCCCATTTACATGATGTTGGAAGGCTTGCAAAGCAATTTTTTTCTCTAAACTAAAGGGGTTCTACTAGATTGTAACTCTAGAGCTGGAAGCCATCATCTAGTCTAACATTCCTCTTTGTACAGATGATTAAACTGAGGCACAGAGAGACCAGGGGATTTCCCTAAAGTTCCTCAAGTAGGAAGTGTCAGAGGTAAGATTTGAACCTAGTACCCAGTGCTTTTTTCACTATGCCATAGCTAAAGTCTCCTCCAGCTCCAAATTCTATGAGTTATTTATATTTGCATATATGCAAATATACCTGTGCATAATGTAAAGTTGAAAAAAATGTAATAAGATTCCAGAACTCTGTTCAATGTGGTGACTCATCTAGGATTGGCAGTAAAGCTTGCCTTCCTCCTCTGGGCAAAGAGATGGTGGAAGACGGGCATGGCGCATGGCATGTGTTATCAGACATGGCCAAATGTTGGTTGATTTGGCTTGATTGGAATTACCTGTTCCAGTGTGGGTGAGGGTACTATTGCCTAAGGGTGAGGAGTCATTGGAAAGTGACAGGGATATTTTTTTTAGAAGAAAGAAAAGAATACCCATGTGACACTTCTTTAAAAACGGCAGCCAATATGCCCATACCCACGTATGGCTCTCTGGTTTGTAGGTTGGCTGCACATGCATGCATTCCTAAGTCCATGTGGTTCGTACATATATGTTTAGGCCTGTGGACGTGTGCTCCTGGCGACAGGCATGTCTCCATGGAGTAGGGGAAGGAGGGAGCACTCCTTCAGGGATGAGCTCACCACCTGGGCATCCCAAGGAGCTGCTCTCAGCCAGGAGAGTAATCCTTATCCGCCTGCCCAGCTGCCAACTGCCTGCCTGACCCAGGCTGAGCAGAGTGAAGAGAGGGCACAGGACTGGTAGAGACCAGGCCTCGCCAAGGCCTTCCGGGGCACCAGAGAGGGCGGCTGGCCTGGGGCGGACTAGGGACCCCTGACAATGTGGGCTTGACCCCACAATGCCCAAGGGTGCTGGCCCTAGGTCTGAGCCATATCCCAAGAAGAGGCTGAGCTGACCCCAGGATCCTCCCTCCCCCTTCTCTCCAGGTCATGAAAGGACTCTGGTGCTGGGTCCAGAGGGCCTGTCCCTGGATGACGGGCTGGACTTGCCCTGCTCAGCACCAGCAAGCCCAGAGAATTCCGGTGAGTGAGAAGCAGGGGAGGTGGGGGGGGGAGGGTGATAAAATGAGCTTGGAGCCCTGACCTCTGACCTCTAGTCAGGATCACACTTTGGGGACTAAAACAGCTGAACCGGCAGCCTCTGAGATTTGAGTTCCAAGGGTTCAGCAAGGGCATAGAGGCTTACTGAGAGGCACAGGAGAGTTGGCAGGGGGCATAGGGGCTTACTGAGAGGAACAGCTGGGGTCAGCAGGGGCAGAGGGGCTCACTGAAAGGCACAGGGGAATCGGTAGGGCCGTGAGGACTCAGTTTAAGAGGAGGGTCTGTGTTAGGGAGAGGGAAGCCCAGTGAAGGAGATAGGAGGGGGAGGGAGTACATAAAGGTAGAGGGGGGACTTCCCGATAGAATATGGGTTTTAGTGAGGAATTGAGAGTTCATTGAGGAGGATGAAGGCTCAGTGAATGAATTAGGACACATTAGCATAAGGGCTCAGTGAGGGAAGGGGGTCTCTGTGAGGTGGATGGAGGCCCCCAGTGATTGGGATAGGGGCTCAGTAAGTAGATAAAGAGTCAAAAGGGGTAGGGGCTCTGTGAGGAGATGAAGGTTCAAATTGGGGGACTGAGTTTAAGGATGGAACTTGGGAGAGGGGATGAGGGTCCAGTGACAGGGTGGGAACATACTGAGGGGATGAAGACTTAGAGAGATGGGGTCTCCAGGAGAAGATGAGGATTCAGAGAATGGAAGGGCCTCAGTGAAGAGATGGGGCTCTCAGGCACCTTAGGACTGGAGGAGGGCAAATGACCCAATTGTCAAAAAAGAGGAGGGCGGATTCTGCCAACTATATAGGCCAGTGAGTTTGACTTCAATTCTTGGCAAAATTCTAGAATATAGCATTAAGGGGATGGTGCATTATGGAAAAAGAAGCAGTGATCAGTGAACTCCAGTGGTTCCTTATTTTGTTGTTGAATCATTTCAGTCGTGTCTGACTTTTCCTGACCTCATTTGGGGTCTTCTTGGCAGAGATACTGAAGTGATTTGTTATTTCCTTCTCCTTATCATTTTACAGATGGGGAAACTGAGGCAAACAGGGACAAGTGACTTGCCCAGGGTCACACAGCTTGTAAGTGTCTGAGGGCAGATTAGAACTCAGGAAAATGATAAGTCTTCCTGATTCTGAGCCCAGTGCTCTATCTATTGCACCACCTAGCGGCCCAGTTCCCTGTTACCTCCTAAGATCAAAGTAAAACTCTTCTGTTTGACGTTTGAAATACTTTACTGGCTCCAAGCTACCTTTCTAGCTTTGTTACTCCCCTTCAAAGTCCCTTCAATGCAGTCAAACAGGCCTTATTACTATTCTTCATTCACAGAACTTAATTTCTCATCTCCTTGTCTTTGCATGGGCTGTACTCCCTGCCTGGAATCCATTCCCTTCTCACCTTCCCTTCTTAGACTCCCCAGTCTCTTCTGAGACTTACAAGAACTGGCTTCTCCCTGAGCCCCCACCCTTTAGGTGCTCTGTCCCCAAATCACCTTGTATCTATTTTGCATATTGCTAATATGTATACATGTTGTCTACCCCAACAGAGTGTAAGCTCCTTGAGGGCAGGAACTGTTTCACTTCTATCTTTATATTCCCAGCACCCTAGCACAGTGCCTGGAGCAGAGTAGGTGCTTAATAAATTGCTTTTTGATTGATTAGTTGATTAAAAAACCAGCACGGTTTCAGAAAGAGCAGGTTATGCCAGACTAATTTCATAGACTTTTTTGGCAGCTTCACGAGATGGGGGAGAGAGACAGTCAGGTAGTAGAGTGTGTAGAAAACCAGCCTTAGGGTCAGGAAGACCTGGGGTCAAGTCCCTCTCTGACGCCTGTGAGCTGAGTGACCCAGAAAGTCACTTAACCTCAGAGTACCCAGGCAACTCTTTAAAACTAAAGCACAGCCCAAGAGCTGACCTGCTTTGCCAGAGGGACTTTCCTCACCTGGAGTTGCTTACCAATGAAATCATAGGTCTGATAAAACTAGAAACAGGGCCAGTGGTCAAGGCAAGGCTGTAGAAATTGTGTAGATGACTGACAGAGTCGTTCATGCTAAGATTGCTGATTCTAAGGGAAGAAGCTAGGCTGAAGGAGAGAGAGTGAGGTAGGGTTTGGGATTGGTGGAATGACCACGTGCAAAGACACATCATTAAACGGAAGGAGGCCAGCGTGGACGGAGGTCACCAGGGAAGTGCTCCAGGGCACTGCACCTGTCCCTGTGCTGTCACATTTTAATCACTGCCATGAATAAAAACACTAATGGCACACTTGTCAAATGCACAGTTGACCTGGAATTTGGAGCAGCAGCTGCCATGTTGTATAAGGGAGTCTGGACAGGCTAGAACTAGGGGCCAGATTAAATAAACTGGGATTCAATAAGGTTCCTAAATTGAGAGTTGGAAGGGACCTTAGAGGCCTTAGCCCCAAATCTGTTTTAGAGATGAAGAAACAGAGATTGAGTGACTGGCAAGATGATACCAGTAGTGTCTAAGGCAGGGACTAAACCAAGTCAATAAATATTTATTAAGCTCCTACTATGTGCCAAGCACTTAGCACTGAGTATGCAAAAAGAGGCCAAAAAAAAACCAAAAACAAAAACCCCAAACCCCAGTTCCTGTTCTCAAAGAATTTACAATACAATGGGAGGGACAATACGCCATCAACTGTGTACAACTACATACAAGCAAGATGTAGACAGGATAAATTGGAAATATGCTGCAAAGGGAAGGCACTAAGAACATAGAAGACTGGAAAAGGTTTCTTGCAGAAGATGGGACTTTGGTTGAGACTTGATAGAAGTCAGGAAGCTGAGATAAGGAGGGAGAACATTCCAGGAATGAAGGGCAGCCAGTGACAGTGCACAGAGCTGATAGAGGGTCTTATGTGAGGCCAGCGTCACTGGATTCCAGAGTACGTGGAGGGAAATCAGGCACAAGATGACTGGGAAGGTAGGAGGGGGCCAAGTTAAGAAGGAATTTAAAAACCAAGCAGAGGATTTCATATTTGATCCTGGAGGTAATAGGGAGCCACTGGAGTTTACTGAGTAGGGGGTGACAGGGTCAGATCACTTTAGGAAGATTAATCTGACAACTGAATGGAGGGTGGACTGGAGTGAGAAGAAACTTGAAGCAGGGAGACCCACCAGCAGGCTAGGGGAAATTATCTCATACAGTAAGGCGAAAAAGCAGAGATCTGGGGCAGCAAGGTGGCGCAGTGGATAGAGCACCGGCCCTGGATTCAGGAGGACCTGAGTTCACATCCAGCCTTGGACACGTAGCACTTCCTAGCTGTGTGACCTGGGCAAGTCACTTAACTCCATTGCCTAGCCAAAAACAAAACAAAACCAAAAAAAAAAAAAAGAAAGAAAAAGCAGAGATCTGTACAAATGAGGAGGTGAGGGTGGGAGGTATGGCAGATACTTACACTTTACTCTCATCTGAACTGCTCTAAAGAAATTAGAATACACACATAGGAGGGTAGAGAAATAGATTTTACCCAATAGGAAAATAGGAGGAAAAGGGGAGGAGAATTAAAGTAGGGTAGGTTAAGGGAGGGATTTGTCCTAAGTAAAACCAATTCAAAGGATGTACTAACACACTTATAGCTCTTTTGAGCAAAGATTGGGAATCTGAGGGGTTGCCTATAAATTGGGGAATGGATGAGCGAGTCATGGTATATGGATGTAATGGAATGTGTTACAAGAAATGATGAAAAGGATGGTGTCAGAGAAACCCGGAAAGACTTGTATGGACTGATGCAAAGTGAAGTGAATAGAACCATGAGAACAATTGATGCTGTTACAATAGCATGTTAAATTTACAAATTACAATAGCATGGTAAAGGCACACAGCTGAAAGAATTAGGAACTCTTATCAGTGTAATGACCAACTGAGATTTCAGAGGACTGATGATGAAATATGCTCCTCGCCTCCTGATAGAGAAGTGAAGGACTCAGAATATAGAATGACGGGGGCAGCTAGGTGGTGCGGTGGCTAGAGCTACTGCCTTGATGACCTTAGACACTTAATAGCTGTGTGACCCTGGGCAAGTTACTCAACCCTGTTTGCCTCACCAAAAAAGGAAAAAAAATCTTTAAAAAAAGAATGTAGAATGATACAATTTTAAAAAATATAATCAATGTGGAAATTTGTTTTATTTGTAACAAGTTTTTTTTTTTTTTCCTTTAGTTCTCAAGTGTGTGTGGCAGGGGCAGGACATATTTTTCTGACTGAAAAATATAAAATATTTTTTTAAAAAGGTCCAGCAAAGAAGACTGAGAAGGACCAATCAGACAGGTAGGAGGAGAACCAGGAGAGAGCAGTGTCATGAAAACCTAGAGAGAAGAGAATATCAAGGAGAAGAGGGTGATGGACAGTGTCAGAGACCTCAGAGAAGCCAAGCAGGATGAGGATTGAGAAAAGGCCTTTAGATTTGGCAATGAAGAGATCTTTGGTCATTTTGGAGAGAGCAATTTCAGCAGAATGATGAGGCTGGAAGTCAAGGGTATAGGCAGAGGTAGAGAACCTGTGGCCTGAGGGTCACATGTGGCCTTCTAGGTCCTCAAATGCAACCCTTTGGCTGAATCAAAACTTCATGTGTTCTGTGAAGTTTGGAGTCAGTCAAAGGGCCGCACTTGAGGAGCTAAAGAGCCACATGTGGCCTCGAGGCTGCAGATTTCCCACCCCTGGTATAGAGTATAAGAAGACGGTGAGAGGAAAGGAAGACAAAGGCTCAGCTCTTCCTGTCCCTAAGCCCAGCACTCTGTAGTTCCCTGTGTCACCTAGATGCCTGGGATCGTTTTAAAACTCTACACTTGGGTTCAAAAAATCAACTCCAGTAGGAAAATGGACCCACTCCTTGTTGGGGCTATGAATTGGTCAGTCAGTCAGTAAGCATTTATTAAGTGCCTACTATGTACTAGGTACTATGCAAAGTGAGAAACAAAGAAAGATAAAAACAGTCCCTGATCTCAAGGAGTTCAATTTCTAATGGGGGAACCAACATATAAATAACCATATCCACACAAGATGCATACAGAGCTGATGTCAAGTCATCTCAAAGAGAAGGCACTAGGAGGAGGAGGAGGACTGGTAAGTTGGATTTTGATCTGAGGCTTGAAGGAAGCCAGGAAAGTCCAGGGAAGAGAGGGTTGGGAGGAGAGCATTACAGGCGTAGGGGAAAGTCTTGGAAAACAATACGAAATTATGCATGAAAAGCGATTAATGTGTTCATACCCCTTGTTTGACCCAATGAACCCATGACTCTGATCCCCACTGCATATACCCCAAGGAGGGCAAAGATGAAATAATCACAGCATCACTTTCTATGATAACCAAAAACGGGGTCCCTGTCACCTCCCAGATCAAATACAAAGTCCTGTATTTGGCTTTGAAAGCTCTTCACGACCTGGCTCCTTCCGACCTTTCCAGTCTTCTTACACTTTCCTCATCCAGGGGTACTCCACAATCCAATGATTCCAGCCTTCTTGTTGACTGATTGCCTAAACTGAAACAAAGTGGGTTCCATTGATTGGGGAATGACTGGAACAAATTGGTGGATGTGAATAGAATCGAATACCACCGTATAGTAAGAAGGGACTAACAAAAAATTCAGAGAATCACGGGAACACTTGTCTGAGTCATTGCAGAGTAAGGAAAGCAGAATTAAGAGAAAATAAACCCACAATTTCAACAATGCATGAAAAAGCATTTATTAGGCACTTACTGTGTGTCAAGTACTGTGCTAAGTACTGGAGACACAAATAAAACTAGTTTACCTTCTAACAATGGAAGACAACCCTAGTAAGGGAAGAATGGAGGAAGAGGAGAGGCAGGAGAGGAAGCTTGATCACTGTTTTCAGAGCCCAGGTTAGAAGGCAGGAGAGGGAGAGGGAGGGTTTGCAAGCTCCTGTTTGACATGAAGATGCCCAGAGAGTAGCATGGTGGGTCTGGGTCCTAGCCGATGATGGAGAGCACTCACCGTTGCTCCAGAGTGGAAGCTTGGAGCGCTGAGTTGGGGATGCAGGCTGGAGAGCAGGAGCAGATGATTTGGACCCTGAAGTCATTAGAATGACTAAGCTTAGTTCCAGAGAACACAAGATGAAATACACTTCCTTCCTCCTTGGTAGAGAGAACTATGGTACAGAATGACGCATATGCTCGGATCAGATACAGTTGCTCTGAAGGTCAGTTTGGCTTTATTTTTCTTTGTAACAAGGGAGGGTTGGAGGGGGAGTAGGAGATAGGGAAAAAATTTTGGTTTGATAAATAAAAATCATATAAACATGTTTATATGCACCTATACCCCCAAACAGATCAGAGAAAGAGGAAAAGGACCCATATGTAGAAAAATATAGCATCTCTTTTTTTAATGGCAAAGAATTAGAAATTGAGGGGGTGCCCATCAATTGGGGTATGGCTGAAGAAGTTATGGGATATGTATGTGATAGAATACTATTGGTTGTAAGAAATAATGAAAAAGATGGTTTCCAAGAAATCCAGGAAGACTTGTATGAACTGATGCAGAGAGAAGTGAGCAGAACCATTTATACAAAAACAATACTGTAAAAACTAACAATTGTGAAAGACCTAAGAACTCTAATCAACAAAGGGATTGTCCACTATGCCAGAGGACCAGTGATGAGCTAGGCTACCTAGCTCCTGTCGGGGAGGTGGTAGACTCAGGGTGCAAAATAAGGTATGCATTTTTGGACAGGGCCAATATCAGAATTTGATTTGCTTGACTTTGAAAACAAAACAAAACCAAAAAGGCATAAATAAAACTTTTTGAAAGAATATGGAAATCTTAGTAGACTGCCCATTCAAGATGAGTCAACTATATGTCAGCTAAAAACATTAATGGGATTTTAAGCTGAATTGAGAGTGGTATGATGTCTAGGAGAGAGGAGAAGATAGCCTCGTTGTCCTCGGAGCACTCCAGACTATATCTAGAACCTTCAGTTCTGGGTACCCCATTTGAGGAAGGACATTGACAAGTCATAGCACGTCCAGAAGAGGGAGATAAGGATGCTGAGGGGACTATAGGTCATTCAACCAAGTGAATACTGATTGATGGGAAACAAGGATGTTTCGCTTGCAGAAGAGTAGATTTAGGAGTGGATAGAAAGGGAGATGAGGCCTCTGAGAGATCATCTGAGGCTCAGCGATGGGTTAGGGTGCTCAATGAGGAGGATGAACAGGGTGACTGCTGCTACAGGTGATGGGACCTCAGTGGGAAGGTGAAGGTTCAGTGAACGTCATGGGGGCTTATGAAGGGATTCAGGCTCTGGGAGTCGAGTCAAGGCAACAAGCATTTATTAAGCACCTGTTATGTGCCAGACACCGTGCTAATTACTGAAGATACCAAAAAAGGCAAAACCAGTCCCTGCCCTCAAGGAGCTCACAATCTAATGAGAGAGACAACATGAAAACAACTGTGCACTAACAAGATATGTAAAGGGTGGATTGAAAATAGCCAATAGAGGGAAGGCTCTAGCATTAAGGGGGACCAGAAAAGGCTTATTGCAGAAGGTGGGACTTTAGCTGAGGCTTTCAAAAGCCAGGAAGCCAGGAGGTGGAGATGAGGAGGGAGAGAGCTCTAGGTATGGGGCACAGATTTCTTGGAAGATGGATTGTCAGGGGCAGCTAGGTGACACAGTGGTTAGAGCACCGGCCCTGGAGTCAGGAGGACCTGAGTTCAAATTTGGCCTCAGACACTTAACACTTACTAGCCATGGGACCCTGGGTAAGTCACTTCACCCCATTGCCTCACAAAAAAAAAAAATGGATTGTCATTGTGGGTGAGGAACAGCAAGGAGACCGGTGTCATAGGATCAAAGAGTATGTCGAGGGGAATGAGGTGTGAGAAGACTGGAAAGGCAGGAAGAGGTCAAGAACGGCTTTGAAAGCCAAACAGCAGGTTTTTATATTTGATCTTGGAGACCATAGGGAGCCACTGGTGAATAGGGAAATCCTGTGGTCAGATCTGCCTTTAGGAAGATCGATTTGAGAGTTGATTGGGTTCAACGAGGTTGGCCGTGCCTGAGTAATAAAGCTGGTAGCTCAGGGAGGAATGTGGGAGTTCAATGATGGAAGGGGGAACGTTGGGATAAATAGGGTGTCCGTAAGGAGACGGAGCCCGGGAAGGCTCAGCGAGGGCAGTAACGTCTCAAGGCAGGGGATGGAGATCCTTGAGAAGATGGTGGGTCACTAAATGGCTCAGTGAGAGAACGGGGGGGCTCAGTGAGGGTGATCAGGGCGCAGAGGACAGTGGAGGCACAGAGAGGGGAGAGGTGACTTAGGACGTGGGAGGATCAGTGAGCATGATGGGGGCTCAGAGAGGGTGA
>NW_020954739.1:19674-46536 GCF_900497805.2 Vombatus ursinus | reverse complement strand
TGATGGGGGCTCAGAGAGGGTGATTGGGGCTCAGAGGACAGTGGAGGTACAGAGAGGGGAGAGGTGACTTAGTAAGGACGTGGGACGATCAGTGAGCACGATGGGGGCTCAGAGAGGGTGATCGGGGCTCAGTGAAGGGGATAATTACTCAGTGAAAAGCACAGAAACTCAGAGTGAGAGGTGGGGGCTGAATGTGGGAGATGGGAGCTTAGTAAAAGAATGGAGGTCACTAAGGAAGGAGGAACTCAGGGGAGAAATTGTGCCTCATTGAGGCAATGAGGGTCATGGAGGGATGGGGACTCAGTAAGGGGGATGGTGACGGGGTGGGATATAAGCTCACAGTGAGGGAAAGGGAGGCTCAATGTTCCTAAAACGCTTTCTATCATCTCTTTTTCTGACCATGTCACTTCCTCACCCAATAAGCTCTTTGTTGTTTAGTCATTTCAGTCATGCCCAACTCTTTGTGACCCTGTTTGGGGTTCTCTTGGCAAAGATAGTGGAGTAGTTTGCCATTTCCTTATTTAGCTCATTTTATAGATGAGGAAACTGAGGCAAACAGGGTTAAATGACTTACCCAAGGTCACTGTCTGAGGCCAGATTTAGTCCTCCTGATTCCAAGCCTAGCACTCTGTGCACTATGGCGCCACCTAGCGGACCCAATGAGCTCTAATGACTCCCTATTGCTTCTAGGGCCAAACACAAATTCTTTTGCCCAGCTTTTGAAACCCTTTCTCACCTGACCCCTACCTGATTCTGCAACCTTATTATACATCACTCTCCTTCATGCTTGCCACAATCCCCTCGAACCTGCCTCCTTGCCATTCCTCACCCTGCACGCTCCATTTCTAATCTCTGTGCTTTTGCACAGTCCAGCCCCCTGCCAGGAATGCCCTCCTTGGTCACCTCTGCCACTTAGCATCCCTTTCCAGGGCCTCTTCCTTCAGAGCAGGGACTGTTTCATTTTCTTTCTTTTGTATCTCCAGAACTTGGCACACTGTGGGCTCTTAATAAATGTTTGCTGATTGTTTTCCCCCCTCTTCCCACCGTATTATACTTATCTGCTTATATGACTTGCCCTCTAGTGGGGACAGAGAGCCAAGCAGCCAAGGAATAACGGAAATATGGAGGTAAATGTAATTAATTAATTTTCTGCTCCTCTTGGCTTCTCCCTACCTGTCTTTGCATTAGAGCAGGGCAGGAATTCACTAGCTAACTGTCATCCAGAGGTAGGTGAGTAGACAGCATCTCCCATGGAGGGGTGGGCTGGTCAACCAGCTCGAGGAGGAGGTGAGGATGGGGGAAATACATTTGACATGCTTTCAAATTTAATGTGCATTGCTAGCGTTTTATCTGAGGCAGCTAGCTGGTACAGCTGATAGAGTGCTGCGCCCAGAGTCAGGAAGACCTGAGTTCAAATCCAGCCTCAGACACTTATTAGTTGTGTGACCCTGGGCAAGTCACTTAAATCCTATTTGCCTCAGTTTCCTCATTTGTAAAATAATCTGGAGAAGGAAATGGCAAGCCACTCTGGTGTCTTAGCCAAGAAAACGGGGTCACAAAGAATCAGACATGACTGAGCAACAAGACATTTTATCCATCACTTTCTTAAGTCTTTTGTAAAACTTGGACTCAGTCAAAAGGCCACACTCAAGGACCTAGAAGGCCACAGGTTCCCCAACCCTGGCTCTAGACAATCAACAAAACAATGACTCAGACTCTGATTTGTAGTGTTTGCTTGTTTCCAAAGTGTAAATGCTAACACTAAAATTTAACAATCAGCTCTCACAAGCTGGCTGAAGTTGGCCTCAGGGCACCCCTGCTCCTACCCCTAAAAAAGACAGGAAAACACCATGCCCCTAACCTATGGGTGTGCCCTATGTATGTACCCGCTCCCAAGAATGGTGGGGTAACCTGTAGAAGAGTGTATCCCTTTGGGGATAGGAGAAATTTTCCTTATCTGTTTCATTAAATGTTCACCTTAAAAAATTCAATTCAATAAGCATTTATGAAGCACCTACTATGTACCAGACACTGTGCTAAATGCTGGGGATACAAGAAGGAACAAAAGACAGTCCCTGACCTCAAGGAGCTTACAGCCTAATGGGGGAGGGGGGACAACATGCAAACAAACATGTACACAGCAAGCTCTGGGCAGGAGGAATGGGAAATAATTAACAGAGGGAAGGCATTGGAATTAAGGGGGCTGGGAAAGGCTTCCTGTAGAAGGCAGGATTTGGGTCGGGACTAACTGAATTGTTTAGGGAAGCATGAGAGTCAATGTGGTGTAACTGGTGGAGGCCTGGCTTCAGAGAGAGGAAGAACTGTCCTCTAACACCTCCTAGCTGTGTGACCCTGGCCAAGTCACTTACCCTCTCACTGTCCCAGGCAAACTCCCTGAGACTCTATGTTTCAGAGCTGGTGCCAGCTGTATTGAGAGATGCTCTTCGCCAGAAATTCCCTCCATGGATGAAACCACGAGTCTAGGAAAATGAAGGTAGTTGTCACTTTCAAATTTGTTTTTAAAGTCAAGTACTTTTCAGATTCAGGCTTCATCACAGTCCTGTGAAGGAATTACTGCAGGTATTTTGAATCCCAAATTATAGGTGAGTAAACTGACAGGCCTTGGGAGCTTCCTCATGAGAGCCAGGCCCACATGCCACCCTGGGTTGGACTCTGGCCTTGAGTCAGAGGGGCTGTGGAGATGTTGGTGCTTTCCTAGGATTCCAGGAGATGAAATGTCTCGCACAGCGTCACATGTGGCTCACAAGCGTCACAATCCAAACCCCGGGGTTCCTGACTCTAAGGCCAGCCCAGCATTCTATGAGCTGTGCCAGGAACCTCAGCGCCTGAGGTCCCAGACAAGCAACCTGCCATTTGCCACACAAGTTAACCGTGAGAATGATGCCAATAAGAGCAAACAAAACGATAATGGAATTAGAATCTAGCTTTATGCCTATTGGAGAATTTTTTCCCACTTAATATTTTCCCTAATTACATGTAAAAATAGTTTTAAACATTCATTTTCATAAGATTTTGATTTCCAAATTTTTCTATCTACCTCCCTCCCTCCCTACTTCCCTCCCCAAGATGGCAAGCAATCTGATATGGATTATACATGTACAGTCATGTTAATCATATTTCCACATTAGTCATGTTGTGAAAGAAGAATCAGAACAAAAGGGGAAAACCATGAGAAAACAAAAAAAAGTGAAAATAGTCTGCTTCGATCTGCATTCAGACTCCACAGTTCTTTCTCTGGGTGTGGATAGCATTTTCTGTCATGAGTCTTTTAGTGTTGTCTTAGATCCTTGTATTGCTGAGAAGAGCTAAGTCTGTCAAAGTTGGTCGTCGCACAATGGTGCTGTTACTGTGTACAGTGTTCTCCTAGTTCTGCTGACTTCACTCAGCATCGATTCATGCAAGTCTTTTCAGGTTTTTCTGAAGTCTGCCTGCTCATCATTTCTTATGGAACAATAGTATTCCATTACATTCATATACCACAATTTGTTCAGCCATTCCTCAATTGATGGGCATCCCCTCAATTTCCAATTTTTTGCCACCACACAAAGAGGTGCTATAAATATTTTTTATACATGTGGGTCCTTTTCCCTTTGTTATGCTCTCTTGGGATACAGACCTAGAAGTGGTAATGCTGGATCAAAGGGTATGCTGTTTTATAGCCCTTTGGGCATAGTTCTAGTTGGAGAATTTTCCAGCGACCCGTTGGAAGTGAGCTGTGTTTTCGTTGCTTCCAGTCCCAAATCACAACTGCACGAGAGCAAAATATAAACTGGTTGCCATGTTGGTCCCAGGGGAGACAATGAAGGGGCTGGAGGCCACATCAGTGACCTTCAAGTTATCAGAGGGAAATGGCCTTCATGAAAGGGAGGAAATGCTCCAAGGAGAAAACAAAGGGAAAAAATGTGAAGTGATAGAGGGGAATTCTCACCTACAGCAGGAGTTTGCAGCTGAGTAATAGGTGGGAAGGTCCTCCAGGAGAGGCTGGGGCTGGACCATTGGCAGAGGAAATAGCTCCACAGGTGCCCTGGGACCAGGGACCACCCAGTACTGGCCAGAGGAAGAAGACATGGGGAGTGGTGGTGGGTCGGCCTGACATCCCTCAGACTCCTGTAACCCTGCCTCTGAATCTGGCCTTGCATAGAGGGTCAGGTGCATTCCCAGCATTCAATTAGGCGCCAAGGTCACGAACTGTGTGAAGGCTTCTGAGATTATTTGTGGAGAGTTCTGGGAAAGAGAGGCTGGAAAAAGGAGGAAGTTTTGACCTGGAGATAGAAGGCCACTCTTGTACTGCTACCACAGCAGATGCTGCCTGGGTTAACATTTCACAAGATTGACTGTGACCGGTGAGCACTGAACCTGGTAGACTGGGTTGGGTGCGATGACCTCTGATGGCTCCTTCCACAGCTACAGAGTGGGCAGCCACCCTTCACGGCCTTTGTTGTTGAGTTCTTTTCCATCGTGTCTAACTCTTTGTGGCCCCTTTTTGAGGTTTTCTTGGCAAAGATACTGGAGCGGTTTGCCATGGCCTTCTCCAGCTCATTTTACAGATGAGGAAACTGAGGCAAACAGGGCGAAGTGACCTCCCCAGGGTCACACAGCTAGTAAGTGTCTGAGGTCAAATTTGAACTTGAGTCTTCCTAACTACAAGCCCGGCATTCTCTCCACTGCACCTGCTAGCTGCCTACACACCCACTAGATGCACTCCAAAAGTTGTGCATCTCCTCCTGTGTTTCCAAGACGGAGGACACAGCTACACACCATTTTGACTCTTTCTCTTTCTTCTCTGGGGTCTCACTCCAAGAACTCTACACCAGCAATACAAGAAGAATTCATATAATTCATGACTACAACATCTCATAGAATCCTGGGAAAGCATCAATATCTCCAATATCTGCCTCAGGGCCAAAGTCCAAGCCAGGGTGACATGTGGATCTGGTTCTAATGAGGAAGCTCCCAAGGCCTGCCAGACCTGTCAGCGCCCAGTGATTCTTAAGGGGCTAAATAACACCTGATAGAGAGAACCTGGCAACCAGGTGGTAATGTGGACAGAGTATTAGACAAAGAGTCAGGAAGACCTGATTTCAAATCTTGCTTCAAAAGCTAGTCGTGTTACACTGGCCCGCTCTTTCAGCCTCAATTTCCTCATCTGTAAAATAGTGATAATTATCATATACCTCACCAGATTATAGTGAGAATCATGCATGTAAAACATATGTAAAACCCTTTGCAAACCTTAAGGTACCATATAAATATTAGTCATTATTATTATTATTATCACATAAAATATAAAAGTCCTAATTACAGTGATAGATGAAGCTTTTTTTCTGGCATTGAAAATGTTACCCTCCACAAGGTGGGAAAACCCTTCTCAGCACCACATTTGGAGCCTGCGTCATGGATGCCGGTCATACTTATGTAAAGCCACATACTTGATTTTGACCTTTAAAAAGGGGAACTACAAAGATGGAGATTCAGAAATGAGAAGATTCTGAATTTTGAGACTCAGATTTTGTTTCTTGAAGAAGAAGCTTATGCGTCTGTGTGGCCCCTCCTGGGAATCACATGCCCTTTGAAGAGGAAGAAATATGTAATAGTAGAGATGGCAGTGGGGTCCTTAGTGTAAGACAAGGAATTCCTGGACAAAGCCTCCTGGAGGGTAGAGGAGGAGATGTCGTACATCCCTAAGCTCTTGGAAGCAGTAGCTGAAGCCAAGGAAGTTTCGTGGGCTCACAGATTTAGAACTGGGAGGTATCTTAGGGACCATCTAGTCCAGTCCCCTGATTTTACAGATAAAGAAACTGAGTCTCATTAAGGTGATGTGATTTACCCAAGGTCATGAGGTAGTAAGTGACGAAGGTAGGATTTAGACCCAGATCCTCTGAATCCAAAGCTAGTGCTTCCTGGGCTCTCGAATCCCACCAACCCTGCCCATACACACAGCTGAGTAGGAGGGGAAAGAGCCAAAATGTGGCAGCACAAACCCAGACCTCATCTTCCACTAGTTCTGTGAGTGATACAGACTGTGAAGATCCTGGAAAAGGGAGCCGGCTCTTTTTTTTGACAGGCCTTTCCCCTTTAGGATACTTCAACCTTAGGACAGTGCTATGGGTCTATAGGACTGCATGGATCCCTAAGGGAAGGGAAAGAGACTAAATATTTAGTGCAACCGAGAGCTTTCCCCTTTGGGATGGGCTTCAGTTCTAGAGTAGTATCTGGGATAGGTTGAGGCCTGTAGGAGAAGGAAGGAGAGTGCTTTGATTCTTCATGGGATTGGGCAAAACAAAGACTGTCCTATATTCAGTGTATTGTTAACCTGAGTACTTCTGAGGGAATTGAAGATTTGTATATATTTACCTTTTCTGTATAGACCTAGACACAAGCCCAAAGTGCAATATCAGAGTTACATGTGTTACTCTACTATAGTTTTTTTATACTTGACAGGGAATAGCCCCCTTTAACAATCAGTATTACCCCTGGGCACTAGAGGGTGCTCAAGTCTGCAAATGCCCTAGACTGCTTTCCTCACCAAGGTAGGATTGCTTTCTCCACCAAGGGAGTGCTATTCCAGTTTGGAAGGTTTTTCTCCCCTTTAGCCTCTTGTTGCCCTAAGTCCAAATCTACTCGAGGCGATAAAATATTAATGATAGAAATGATAAAATTTACTGTGTATATATTTTGTGCATTAGACTGTGAACTCCTTGAGGGTATGGACTGACTTTTGCCATTCTTTGTATCCCTAGTGCTTAGCACAACCTGGCACATAGTAGGTGCTTAATAAATGCTTATTGACTGACTACTCCCACCCCATGAGACATTTTAGTCTCTAGCTCTCTTCCTTCAGCACCTATAAATATAGATATTCCATACATGATCACATAGCTTTAAAAACAATGAAGGAAAATGCCACATTAAATATAAACTTGTCCTATCATACCTATTCTCTCCCAGATCACTGGTGTGAATGGGAGAAAAATTCTGAGCATTCCCAAAGAGGAATGAGGTGAGCATCATTCACCACTCTGCTTGAGGTTCATAGATAAAAGGAAATGAAATAAGATGACATTTTCTCCCCGTTCATCACCCAAGTGGTACTGGGTGATGCTGGGTGTGAGATTTGCTATCATCCACCCAGATCAGTCCTGGGGCTTCATCTCTTGACCTCCAGTGCTGCTTGCCTCATGACTGGACTGAATGAGAGGAAGAGAGGAAAAGGGAGTGCATAGCTCAGATAGTGTCTCTTATCCTGTTGGAAGACACCCTGGTAGTGGGGAAGTTTATTGCAACCTTGAGATGGTCCCACTTCTGGCATTCCCTCTGTCACAGGGAGGAAATTTCATTCATAGTAGATGGTCTCAGAATCTTGCTCTTTCTAATCCTCCTTCCTCCAATTTTTTCAGGCCCATGGAAAAAGATTCAAAGAAGTTAAGAGTGAATGTCCTTCACCCCATTCTTCTTTAGACATGTGGGCATTCTCAGGAATTTTTTCACACCCTGGATAATGGTTAAGATCCAAAAAAGATCTAATGGCTTGAGCATTGGGTTTGACGAAATTCAGTAGGGAAAAATGGAAAGCCTTATACTTGGATTCAAAAAGTCTACTTCACAAAAATATAATATGTTAAGGTTTGTTAAGTGCTTTATAGATATCTTGTTTTATCCTTACAACCACCCTGAAAGGCAGATGCTATTATTATCTTCATTTTACAGATGAGGAAACTGAGGCTGAGAGAAGTTAAACGACTTGCCTAGGATCATACAGCTAATAAGTGTCTGAGGCTAAATTTAAACTTAGATCATCCTGATTCCAGGCCCAGCATACTATCCACTGAACCACTTAGCTGCCTCTAAGCACAAGATGGGGGAGGCATGGTTCGGCAGTAGTTTGTCTGAAAAAGATCTGGGGGTTTTTGTGGACTCCAAGGTCAATGTCAGAAGTGTGACGTGGCAGCCAAGAAAATTAATTTTTAATCTTGGCAGGGCAGAGATTCCAGACACGGGTTAGTGATAATCCCACTGTACTGTGCCCTCCATCAGACCTCATCTGGACCATTGTGTTCAGTTTTGGGCTCTGTGTTTTAAGAAGGACATTGATGAGCTAGAAACCTTTCCTAACTTCCCTTAATCTAAGATTCTCTCTATTTTATTTTGCATATATCTTGTGTGGTACAAACACAATACATTATGCCACCCATTAGACTTTGAGGGCAGGGACCATCTTTTGCCTTTATATTCGCAGCCCCTAGCGCAGCGCCTGGCACTCAGGTACTGAATAAATGATTATTGACTGGCTAACTGATGGGCAACGTCCAAAGGAGAGCAGCCCAGAGGGTGAAGGACATTGAGATCATACCATGAAGGACTGGAGGGCCATGTCAGGGGTCTCCTAATGCTTGAAAGAAGCATTCGACTTGTTGTGCTTGGCTACCAAGAGCTAAACAAGGAAGGATGAGGGGAAGTTAGAGGAGTGGAGGACCCCATTTCCCATGTCTGTGAAATTTAGACATGAATAATATTTGGAGGTTTCCCATAGTAAACTATGAGGGGGGCATAGAAAGTCAAAGAGATGATGATCTTTTGAAGTCAGTCCTCAGGCTCGGACCCAGTCCATGTGAGCCCATAGGATGGGGAGCCACGAGCTTATTTTAACCATTTTTGATGGAAATCTTTGTAAAATTTATCACTAGATTCCCTCCCTATTTACTTCTTTTTTTTTAAGCAATTGGGGTCAAGTGACTTGCCCAGGATCACACAGCTAGTAAGTGTCTGAGGCTGTATTTGAACTCAGGTTCTCCTGACTCCAGGGCTGGTGCTCTATCCACTGCACCACCTAGCTGCCCCCTTCCCTATCTTCTTTTTTTTTTTTTTTTACCCTTTTTTGGTAATTTTTTTTATTTTACCCTTAAATACAAAATGAGAAAAGAAAGAAGAACATTTCCATCTAGACAGCAGACCATAAGAGAGGGTTCAATATAAAATAATAAATTTCCATTTAAAGAAAACTATATAATAAATACATTGTTTTCAGATTCCAGTTATGTATCTAGACATCTGCTAAGACCTTTCTCTTTGCCAGAGCAACTGATAAAATAGTGACTTGCCTTAACAATCATTTTGAATATCAGGCTCTAATGCCATGTTCAGATTCTTAGGGCTTTTAGGGTTCATAATCTTTTCACCCTCTACTCGTGAGCCCCTATTTTCTGCTTTGTCCCCTGCGAGCCAGAATTAATATGTAGCAGCTGGATAATATAGCAAATAGAGTATTAGACTTGGAATCAGGAAGATTTGAGTTCCAATCCTACCTCAAACATTTACTAGCTGTGACCCTGGGCAAGTCACTTAATCTCGGTTTGCCTCAGTTTATTCATTCTGTAAAATGGGGATAATAATAGCGCATTGGGTTGTCTCCCATGCCTGCTCCTCATCTCTGCCTTCTTCAAGTCTCAGCTAAAATCCCACCTTTTACTAGAAGCCTTTCCCAATCTCTCTTAATGCTAGTGCCTTCCTTCTCTCCACTGATCATTTCCAATTTATCCCATCCATAGTTGTTTGCATGTTGTCTCCCTCATTAGACTGTGAGCTCCTTGAGGGGCAGGGACACGTAGTAGGCGCTTAATTAGTGTTCATTGACTAACATGTAAAGGACTTTGCAAACCTTAACGGCGCTTATATAAGTAGTTGGCTATTATGTAATGTCATGGTAATGCAAAAGTATGTTTAGTTAAGAGAGAACGAACAGTATGGAGCCAGAAATAATCCAACAATGATTCAATATTGTTGGATGAGAATATCCTCACCTTTCACTTCCCCAGCTCTCAGCCTCCTAAACTTGCAGGGAATGTAGGTTGGGAGGCCTCTTGGACCGACTTCCCAGCCTGCCTTATCAGCCGCAGCTCTTTGAGTGAACAGAAGAGAAAAATAAACAAACCCCAGAGATTTCCGAGTCTGCACTCCTGGCACTGCTGTATCAGCCAGCAGCAGCAACCTAGGTGATGAGAAATGTTAGTGACTTGCCCGGCGGCTGGACCCGGGAGCCTCAGGGCTTGCATCGGATCTGTCAAGCATTGCAGTCCAGCAAACGCAGCTTATTGGGATGAGAACTGCAGCTCCTGGTACCAGAACCCCCGCTGGGAGGGTCTGTCCAGCGGCACTGCCCGGCAGGAGAAGGAAAGCCTCCCGTTAGTATATCACAGCTTTGGAGTCCCTTCCCAGCTCCATTTCTACGTGCTCCTCTCCTCTCTGTTTTCCAGAGGCCTATTCAAATCTTCCCCATCCCGTCTCCTTCCAGGGAATTGATGCCCAGCCCCCACTAGGTATACCGAAAATGACCTCTTCCAACTAGAACCCTTTCTGGGGAGCGTCACCACCCGCCGGACAGGCATCTGGCGGGTTTAGTTCCCAAGACAAACATATGATCTCCCCTACATTTTTCACAAGGTGGAAAAAGCAAAGAGGGGGAGTTCTACCATGGGTCTAATTCTTTTTTTTTAAACAGACATACAGAAAGGGGGGAATTCGTTGACAAAGGGGGAATGATAGGAACCCTGGGAAGCAGTGATCACTCAGTCTTAGACTTCATAATAGAGAAGAGGGAGGTTTTATTGTCTGACAGCGAGGCTAGATTTTTTGAGACAAAATTGAAAAGAATTCATTGAAAGGATAGGTAGGATCCCATGGCCTAAACTTCTATGATCTCATCTCTGTGGCTATGCCCTCCATCGGTGCAGATTGCAACCCACTCATGTCTTCTCAGCTTGTGTGACCCCTGTCCATGTCCTCCTGTATGTATTCCACGGGAATTGCTCTCAACGACCACCCAGTGTCCACAGGTGGTCCGCCCAATGTGCCACAGGCCTCCCTAGCGATGTCTTGGCATTGGCTGGCTATGCCTCACCATTGGCACACAAATGAGCCAGCTTTTCTTCTAGTCATATGTTTTTCTGATGACACCCTTCATGCTGCCTCTGCACAGTTTTCCATTAGTCATGTACCATAACTGACTTGTGCCCACCATATTTTTTGCCCCACCATACCTCCATTGCCTTTTGGGGGACCATCAGCTTTTTCCCATGCGGTATTCCATGACTTGCACTCATATGGTTATCTCCAGCAGAATGTAGGTGTTTTTAAAATGGGCCAGGGAGCAGCTTAGGGTCACCAAAAGCAATCTAGCGCTGCCCCTCTCCGCCCCCCATCTATCTGCTGACCACCAGGGAGGGCACTGAAACCAGGGTCCAAATGGAAGTGGGATTCCCTATGGATAGTGAGGTCCTCCAGGTGCTCTTGTTTGCAGATGATGAATTCATTGCAATAATAATAATTATTATAATTATAGTAATAGCTAACATTTATATAGTGCTTACTGTATACCTATTACTGTGCTATATGCTTTACTAATATTATCTCATTTGATCCTCACAAAAATCCTGAGAAGTAGGTACTATTATTATCCCCATTTTACAGTTGAGGAAACTGAGGCAAATAGCAGTTAAGTGACTTGCTTAAGGTCACACACACCTAATAAGAGTCTGAGGCTAAATTTAAACTTGGGCCTTTCTGACTTCAGGCTCTATCTACCGGCTGCCTTAGAATACTGCAGATCCTCTTGAATGAATGAGACCATCAAAAGAGTTTGACCTAACTAACCACACAAGAAAAACCAAGTGGATGAAGATTATCTATTGTCCAGACTAGACCAGAGAGTAGAATATTTCTCACTGAGCAGATGGGGGTTAGGCAGGACAATAACACAGAAGAAAATTTGACTCCAGGTATAGTTATGTCAAGAGAGGGGAAAGTCTGACTTTCACTTGTGTATGTGTGTGTGTGTGTGTGTGTGTGCGTGCGCGCGCGCGTGTGTGTGTGCGCGCAAAAGAGTAGCAATCGGCTCTTAGTTGTACCATGCGGCTCCATGGGCTGGCTAATCACTACAGGGAGTGAGAATACCTTCTCCCTATCCTCACAAGAAAGTCATTCCCTACCCATAGCAGTGCTAGATATTGGCACCTTGGGGCAAAGCCCCCTTTGCTCTGGTTCAGTGGCGGTTGTTGCTCTGGTTCAGATTATGAGATGCAGTTGGATGGACAATCTATAAAGTTGATCCATCAGTAAATATACTTTGGACAGACCCTGTAGATGGATAATGAACTGAGTCCAGGGTTGAAGGGGAAGAGAGTGGAATAGATGGACTTTGGGCCAAGATAAAAACAAGATAAAATTTCATAAGGATCAATGGGAAGTCCTCTATGCCAAACAAATCAACTGTGTAAGTACAAGGCATAGAAAGTGTGGCTAGACTGCAGTTGAGAAAAAGATCTGGGAGTTCCAGTGGACCACAAGCTCAAACTGAATCAAACATGACAACTGGAAAAGCTTCTGTAACTTTAGGCTGGACTAAGAGAGGTAGTATGTCCAGAACATAGGTGTCCAACTACCTTTATGCTCTGTTCAGGTTAGATCACCCCTAGAGTACTTTGTTCAATTCTGGGGGACACATTTCAGGAAAGACATTGAAGAACTAGAGAGCTTTTGGAGGAAGATAACATATGAGGATGAGTGAAAAGCCCTGAGAAGAGAAGATTTCTTTTTGGGGGGGGGAGGGGGGGAGGAAGGACCATAACAGTATTTGAAGGTTTGTGAATTAAAGACATTGGACTTTTTCTGCATGACTTCAAAGGACAGAAGGAAAAGTAAAAGAAGGAAGCAGATGTGGGCCTAGTGTCGGGAGGGCCACACTAACAAGGAGAGCAGTCCCAGACTAGCCTGAGGTCGCAGGGAGCTCCCCCGGCCAGCCACGCAGGGTACTGGGGGTCCGGCTTGTTGTTCTGGCTTAGGCTGGGCTGCGAGTAACCTCCAGCATCCCTCCCAAGTCTGAGATTGTGTGAATCTGGTCATTCAGTGAGAAGATGGCCAGGCTCTGCCTGCAAGGTGGGGAGGCCTCAGTGAAGGGATAGGGGTTCGCCGACTTCCCATTTGTGCATTCTAAAATGTGGCAAAGATTTCCGTTCAGTGGGCTGCCGTGCCAAGTAGTCAGTCACCCCTCTCTGAAAATGTTCATGGCATTCTAAGTACAAAAAACCTCTACTTTCACTGTACTGTTCAAAAATGGAACCCAGTGCCTTGGGAGGGAGGGAGTTCTCCATTACTTGGGGTGTTCTGGTAGAGGCCCCCTTTGCTGGAGATGTTTGATAAAGAGATGCCTGCAGGGATAAGGCCCCACTCCACCCCCAGGTAACTAGGGAGGGGATCCTGGCAGGAGGGAAGGAAGGGATGGGGAAAGGAGGGGAGAGCAGGGCCATCTCCTAAGCTTCAGGGTAGGCCCTAGCAGGACAACTGGAGAAACAGAGAGGGAATGGGGTTGGTGTGGGCAGGAAGAGTCTCCAAAGGAGGGTGGGGCTGGCCGGAAGAAGAGAAGAGAGATCTGGGGAGGAGGGGACAGAATGTGGGGGAGGGGTGGGGAGGTGCTTTGTAAAGGCTGAACGGGGCCACAGGAGGAGGAAGAAAAGGGGGAGCAGGGGAGGGAAAAGGGGAAGAGGGGAAGTAAAGGTCCCTGGAGCAGCCAGGCTTCCCCGTCAGAGACAGGTGCCAGTTGGCAGGAGCCCAGAGGCTGAGCTTTGTACAGCAGGGGCTACCCTCCTAGGCAGCCAGTGATCAGTTAGGGTTCCGCCATGGCATCTCCCCCACTGGCTTACTGGCACGCTCACTGGCACAGCCTTGCAGGTGTTTGACCCCTTCAGTAGTTCCATGTGGACGTAGCTCTGTGTGTGTGGGGGAGGGGGTCAGCATGTCTACATTTCTGAATAGGAGTCCTAGTAAAGGTTCGTGTGTGAATGTGGCTGACACCCCCCTTGGGATCCAGCCCCACGACTCAGCCTGAGGCAGGCAATCCCATCCACAGGCATTCCAATGGAAACAACACGCAAAGAGCTACGCGTATCGGAGATCTATCCAATGTAAATGGAAGGCAGTCTCCCAGGACTGAATAAGTGGGGTAGGAAGGGCGTTCGGCAGAAAGTGAGGGTTCAGCTTCAGAGTCTAGAAAGAAGCCAGTGTAGCCTGGAGGCAGAGGTGAGGAGGGAAGGTGTTCCTGGCCTGGGGCACTGCTAGGGCAAAGACTGGCAGGTGGGAGGTGGGAGGAGCATCTTGTGGGAGAAACAGGCAGAAAGCCACGGTTGCTGGATCACAGCCTGGAAAAGTAGGAGTGAGCTTCTTTGGGTAAAGGGCTTTAAAAACCAAATAAGAGTCTATATTTTACCATGGAGGTAATAGGGAGCCACAGTAAAATGAGCTGGAGAAGGAAATGGCAAACCGCTCCAGTATCTGCCAAGAAAACCCCAAAAGGGGTCACAGAGAGTCAGACAGGACTGAAACAACTGAACCACAATGACAAAAATGGTTGGGGGGGGAAGAGGGGGGATGTACCCAGTTCTAGATGTGCAGTGTTGGGGATTGCAGGGGAGGGAGTGAGAATCAGATCTCAGAGGGTGCACACATACGTGTGTGACTGTCAGTTTTTCCAGGTGGATGGTTCTGTATCCGAGTGTGTGAAGACGATTTAGGATTTTAAGCCCTAGCTTACTCAAGAGGCTGGAGTTCCCGGTAGTCTCCACAGCATGCTTGAAATAGTTGGAGGGAGGAAGGAAGGGGCCAGGAGAGGCTTGGCTGACAGAGCAGGTGGAGGGCCTTAGGGGTGGGCAGGGCAGGAGTTTCCCACAGATGAGGAGTGTGCTGACCAAAGAGATGGGAGAGGAATTCCCCTGCAAGCCCCCAAGGCCCAGGGGAGGCAAGTGCCCTCCTCCCAGAGGCCTCTGAAGTCCTGGGGCCCTCTCAGGACGCTCCAGGGGACTGCCCCTTGCTAAAGGCCACTATAGCCCCAGTGCCCTTCCCATTCTCTGGGAGTGCCATCCCATACAAAGAGCTTCACATCCAAATCTCCATGACCCCCATTTGGGGTTTCCTTGGCAAATATACTGGCACGGATTACCATTTCCTTCTCCAGCTCATTTTACAGATGAGGAAACTGGGACAAGCAGGGTTAAATGACTTGCCCAGAGTCACACAGCTAGTGTCTGAGGCCAGATTTGAACTCAGGTCTTCCTGGCTCCAGGCCTGCTGCTCTATCTACTGCCCCACCTAGCTGCATATACAAAGAGCTATCTCCCCCATTTTATAGAGCACAAGGAAGAAAACAAGCATGTATTAAGTGACTACTATGTGTGCAACTTTAGAGACATCTCCCCTCCAAATGTTCTCATGGACTGTTTGTGCCCGAGTCTTCCAAGCTCGGACTGATCTGATCAGTCACAGTCTGTACCTTGACTCCAGGATGGCGAGGTCATTTAGGTCTTCTTCATGGCACAGTGGATAGAGCACCGGCCCTGGAGTCAGGAGGACCTGAGTTCAAATCCGGCCTCAGACCCATGACACTTACTAGCTGTGTGACCCTGGGCAAGTCACTTAACCCCAACTGCCTCATAAAAAAAAGAATGAAGGAAAACAGGCGCTTTATAAATATCTCATTTAATCCTCACAACAACTGTGCTATCATTAAACCTGTTTTACAGTTGAAGAAACTGAGGCAAACAAAAGTTAAGTGACTTGTCCAGGGTCACACAGCTAGGAAGTGTCTAAGACTAGATTTGAACTCAGGTCTTCCTGACTCCAGGCCCATCATTCCATCCAACCTACCACTTAGCTGTCCAAGCAGACTTCCATTGAATTCACTCAGGTGAGCTCCTGGGCAAAACCCAGGTGTTCTGGCTCCCAGGCGAAGGTTTTCCCCCAGAAGTGGGAGACTCAGAGGATTCCCGGATCTGAAACATCTACTTCCATCTGTCCCATTTCACAGATGAGGAAGTCAGAAGGCAATCTCTCCAGGTGTAAGCGCTCTCCACCCCTGCAAATTGCCTTGGATTATTCTCTGTTGTCGTCGCAGTTGTTTTACAGTTGTGTCCAACTCTTGGTGACCTCCTTTGGGGTTTTCTTGGTGGGGATACTGGAGTAGTTTGCCATTTCTTTCTTCATGGATTATACTTACCTGTGTATATGTTGTATCTTCTTTGTAAGCAGAGCCCTAACTCTGATGGGGCCAATGGGGCTTAGCCTCATTGACATCTGTCCCTGAACCACAGTGCTCCTCTCTGGGGTTACCACCCTCTTTGAACCTCTTTCTCTTTTCCTGCCCCTTTCCCCATCACCCCCGAATCTGATGGAGAATCCTGGTTGCTCCAATGTCTCCAATGTCTGCCCCACCTATCTACTGGCCCTGCTCAGGTCTTATTGCCACCCCTCCTCCTTCTGTTCCTCTTCAATCAATTGATAATCAGTAAGCATTTATATTTAATTACACCAACTAAGTGTCAGGCGCTAGAAATACAAAAACAGAAATGAAACAGTTCCTGCCCTCAGTGAACTTACAGTGGGGGTGGGGTGGGGGGAGAGAACAATATGTACATGTGTAGGACCACACAAAAGATACAAAATGGATTCCAGAAAACTTTGGGAGAAGGGCCCTAGCAGCTGCGTCAGGAAGGGCCTCATACAGAAGATAACTTAAGCAGAGTCTTAAGAGAAACTAGGAATTCTAAGTGGTAGAGGGGGGAAGGGAGTGCATTCCAGGCAGGGGGGACAGCCAATGCAAAGGCATGGAGGTGGGAAATGGAGCTCTTGGGAAACGGAGCTCTCTGTATGAGGAACTGTGACAAGGCTCTTTTCCCTGGCTTTCCAGCTTCCAAATGAATTTGCCCCAGGCAAGCACCTACCTCAGTAAACTGCTCCGCCCTTAAGGTCAGGGATTATTTCATTTGTGTGTTTTTATTTTTAGTATATCCTTAATAAATATTTGTGAAATGAATTGAAATAAATGGAAAGAATCCTGGGTTTAGAGTCAGTGGACCTGAGTTTGAATCCCAGCTCTGCTAACTCACTAAGCCGCATGACCCCTTTCTAGGTCTCACAGTCAGATAAGATGATCCCTGAGACCCTTCCCAGCTCTGAATCCTCGGCTCCTATGAGAGAGAAACCCACCTGCTCCAAAATCACTGACAGGCAGATTAACAAAGAGGCGTCTGTACCCTTAAAGGGGGGTGGGTGTGGGTGTGTGTGTGTGTGGGCGCGCGCGCTTGTGCGATGGTGGGGGCTTTGGCAGCAGCATTTGAGCTGACATGTATATATAGCACTTTAAGGTTCGTAACGTGCTTTACAGATGATAGCCTTCGGATCTCTCAACATTGGGCAGATGAGGAAACGGGCTGAGAAGTTAAGTGCAGCTAGTGAATTCAAACTTGGGAGTCTCTCGATCGAAGATTTTTCCATGAGGTGCGTGGGGGGGGGGGTTGTATTTGAAGTCCCTCCCCCCAGATCCCAAAGGTGCTGCTCCTCAAGGTCCTTCACACTCCCAGGCTTTCAGGGAAGGGGCCAGGAGAGCCCAGGAGAGGGTTCCCAAGCCAGGCCTGTTGAGAGGAGAGTGCCCCAGGGAGGGAAATAAGCTCGGTGGTGTGTTTTTTGTGGGTGTGTATTTCGCCTTCCGCTCCTTTTCCTGTTGGGGGGGGGGACCACGGGCCGACACCAATGAGTGGCGGGGCCCCTGTCACATGGCCCTGGCTCTGACAGCTTGGAGGTGGAGGGGGGAGAGCCAATGTGGTCCCATCAGCCGCCAGACGTCAGGACTGAGGAACCGAGAGGGAGGGCTGGGGATCTGGGAGCCCCCCTCCAGGGCCCTGAGCTGGCCAGGCACCCAAGTCCCCTTGCCCTCTTGCCCTGCTCTGCAGGGTGGCCGGCGCTCAGCTCGGCCCTTTTGCTCCCCCCACCCCCAGCCCAGGAGGCAGATACATCATGTTCTCCAGGAAGAAGCGGGAGCTGATGAAAACCCCATCCATTTCCAAAAAGAGCCGTGCGGGAAGCCCCAGCCCCCAGGCCCCCTCGGTGAGTGGTCCTGGCCTGGTGGGTGGGGGAGGAGGCTGGGCAGACCCTGGGCCAGGGCTGAGCACAGACCTGAGGCTTCTGAGAGTCAGAGCTGGGAAAGACCCTTGGACACCGGCTAATCCCACTCACTTGTTTTAAGGCAGGGAAACTAAGGGCCAGAGAGGGGAATTGCCTTGCTTAACGGTCCTAAGAGGACATGCACCCCAAACCTCAGCTTATTCTCTAGGGCGGGCGGAAAAGGGGGAAGGGCCAGAGATGAGAGGAGCTAGCTACTTAGGGTGGCTGGGTCAGGAAATGAACCCTCAAAGCTAGATAAGGAAGGGTCTCCATGCTGGAGTGAACTGGGGGTCCGGGAGCCTAGAACGGGTCAGAGCTCAGTGTCTCCCCAATTCTTTGACTCCCCCCACTTCTCCCTTTGAGATTCGGGTGTAGGCCCCCAAATTGAGTTGGGTTTTGGTTAGCTTTAAGGAGATTCTAGGGGGTCACTGTTGTCTTGGGGTGCGGGTGGGGGGCTTGCTCCCCGGGGATGCACTAGGCTTCATAGGAGTGGTCACGCCCATACTCGGCCCCCCCTCCTTTCCCTGCCCTGGGTCCTCCCCCACCCCCATGAAGCAGCGCCCAAGAAGCTCTCTAGGTGGGGCTCCCCCTCCTACCCTGTGTCCCACCCTGGGGGCACTGGAGGTCAGGGGGATGCTAAGCCGGCGACTGGGGACAAAGCAGAGCTACAGTCCCTACTCGGTTGGTCTCAGGGGGGCTGAGTCTCTCAGCAGAGACCCCCGCGTGCAGCTGAAGGTAGGCCTGGCCAGGGCACCGAGAGAATGGCGGGAGGAAAAGAGGGAAGTTGGGTTCCCAAGCCTGGTTGAGCAGAGGGGTGGAGGAAGGACCTGCAGTCAGTTTCCCCTCTGACCTCTTGTCTCAGCTGGACACCTGCCTGTCCCCCAAGGACTGGGTGGTTTTGTCTTGAACTCAGGACCACTCCAGGAAGCTGCCGCTTCTTCCCAAGGGTCATTGGGGGCCATCTTGGGAAGACTTTGGGACATCGAGGGTTCTGGGGGGAGATCAGGGAGCTTTAAGGGGTTTCTGGGGAGATGGTGGGGAATGCCCATGCCTTGAAGCCCTGCCTTTTCCCTCAAAGCCCAGCTCCAGAGCTCCCTTTTCCTGACTCCCCCCTCGGGCTTCCCCAGTACCCTCACTCATCATGGGCAACAGTGGGTCATTAGAGTTATTTGTGTTGGCATCTTATCCCCTTGGAGGTCATTTAATCCCGCCCTCTCATTTTACAGATGAGGAAACTGAGGCCCAGAGAGGTTAGGGACTCTTGCCCAGGATCACATACTCTCAGACACCATCTCCTTAGCCAGGGGTTCAATTCCCGAGTCAGTCTTTCCTTTCTGTATTCCTTGCCTTCAATGATGAAAAATGCCACCGCTGCCCCTTAGGTTTTCAGTTTCTTGCCCAATATATCATTATCTTTGGCAAGAATCTCCCTATCTCTGATGGATGTGATGAGGGAGACCTGGGGCTGTCTGGGGAATGATGCACTTAGCATAGTGCCTGGTACACAGTAGGTGCTTAATAAATACCTGACTGACTTATGGGGAGTATCTATGTGGCTCTTGGGATCATGGAACATCACATTGGGAATGGACCTTAGAAATCATGTAGAAATCATAATTCCCTCATTTTAGATCATGGGCAACTGAGACCCAAAGAGGTCTTGTGCAAAGTCCCATAGAGAGAGGTGATGCTGGGATTCCAACCCAGTGGAGGCCCTGCATGGTGGCATCTGCGGAGAGCCACCGCTCTCTGCTTCCTGCCCTCCGCCTCCCTTTCATCCATCTTTGGGCACCAGCTGGGAGGCAGTATTGGTAGGGTAGAATGGGGACTGGATTTGGAGTCCGACCACCTGGCTTTGAATTCTGAGTCTCCTACATATCACCTCTTCTATTGTCTTCTCTTGGTCAGGGTTTCCTCATCTATAAAATGATCAGATGATCTTCAAAATCCCTTCTGCCTCTAAGTATGATTCCCCCAGTTCTGGAGCTCCTGATTCTCTCTCTGCCTTTCTATGCCCAGATTCCTGGGGGCAAAAGGAGACATTCTGTGGGCTAGTACCACCCTGCCTCTTAGCGGACAAAGTGCCTCCTACATGCAAGGTTTTGTCCTCAAGGCAAGGAAACAAAGTTGTGGGGTTTTTTTGCTGTTGTTATTTTTAAATAAGTAAGTCCCTTACTTCAAGGGGGAAGTTTATATTTTGGTACAATACAAGGTAGAATATGATGGGAGCAAAAGAGAAATCCAAAGTGCTTTTGGAATATTTGAGGAGGGAGTGAATATCTTTAACTGGGGGGGATCAGGGAAGGCCTCATAAAGTAGCTGGCCCCTGAGCTGAGCCTTGGAGGAAAATGAGGATTCTGAAGAACAGAGATGTGAGGAGGGAGGGCATTCCAGGGGAGGTAGTGTTTTGTGAAACATAAATGCACGGAGGTGGGAGACTTCGGCGCAAGATTAGGAGAACAGCTTTCTTGTCCAATTTGGCTAAGTCCAATTTGGCTAAAATGTACAGTTCATTGAATGTGAAATAAGAATAGAAAGATAAAAAAAATTTTTTTTAAAGAATAGAAGGGTAAAAAATAATAAAAAAAATTTTAAAAAGAATAGAAAGGTAGGTTGGGAGGCTGATTATGGAGGGTCTGGAATCTTCATTTCACCTTAAAGGAAATAGGGGGTCACTGAACTTTTTAGAGCAAGATGATAGAATGGTCAGAGCTTCAGGAAGATTTTAGGTTTTTTTGCTCCAGTGTGAAGGCTGTATTGGAGAGAGGAAAAGCTGAAAGCAGAGAGACTGCTTCTGAGTTGATTGACATCTGTAGAGAAGGAAAGGGGCAGATCTGAGAGGCTTGTACAGGAGGAATTGATTGGATGTGGGAGGTGAGGAAGACGGGAGAGTCAAAGATATCTGAGCCTGGGTGCCTGGGAGGATGGTGATGCTCTCAAGAGAAACAGGTCTAGCTTTGGGGAGTCATGAGGCATTCATTTAGGGAGTCTGAGGTCCTGGAGGTTCCCTAGGCAGTTAGAAAGGTGGGCCCCCAATCCCCTGGAAAGAAAGGGTTGCCCCACCCTGCCCTGAGCCCTGTGGCCCTTGAGCACAAAATGGTTCCCCAGGTTGCCTCCTGCCCCTTTCTCATTCACCTGGGCCTTGACATGAGGGTCTTGCTCTCCATTCCCCCATCTACTGCTTGGCCTTCTGGGGAAGGATGAGCAAGAGCCCAGCTGTTGAAGCTCGTCTCCAGGAGGTCAGAGGGTGAAGTCCCCATCCTAGGCAGAAGCTGAACAGGAAGTTGTAGAAGGGAGTCCTGCCCATGGACGGGTAGAGTCGCGTGCCCTCTGGGGGCCCTCGCAGCCATGAGCTTTTGTGATTGGGGCACCCTGTTTCCCTGACAGTGGAGACGGAGCTGAAGCAAGCAGCCCCACCCCACCCCACCCCCCATGCTGTAGTCAGAGCAGGAAGAGAGGGCTGAGTTGCCCTGCTCTGTGGTTTGGAAGTTCTGTAGAGTTGCTTGTGAAAGGGCCCCCAAGCAGGAGGAAATTGAGTAACAGAGGAAGGCCTGGAGAAAGGGGGGGGACCCCACAACAAATCTCACCCCTTTGCCTTTGACCTGTAAACTCAGGGATACCCCATAACTTCCCAGTGGGACTTGAGAACATCAGAGCTAGGAGGGCTCTCAGAATTCAGAATGTGTACATTCTGGGGGAGCTTGGAGTCCAATCATATGCAAAAGAATGTATTGGAAGTATTGGGGGGGAGGGGCAGCTAGGTGGCGCAGTGGATAGAGCACTGGCCCTGGAGTCAGGAGGACCCGAGTTCAAATCCGGCCTCAGACCAAACACTTGACACTTACTAGCTGTGTGCAGCTGGACAAGTCACTTAACCCCATGGTATATACACAGAGAGAGAGAGAGAGAGAGAGAGAGAGAGAGAAAGGAGTTATTCAGTCTCTACTTGAAGACCTTCATTGAGAGGGATCCCCTGACCTCTGGAGGCAGCTCATTCCACCTTAGGACAGACAGCAGGTTTTCCCTAACCCTAGCCTGAAACCCCTTCCCCCATTGTTAGTTCTGCCGCTTGGGGCCCAGCAGACCAGTCAGTAGAATCCCTCTTCCACAAAACAGCCCTGGCTGCTTGAAGCCAGCTGTATTCTCCTCAAGACTTCATTTCTGCAGGCTCAACTTTCCCAGTTCCTTTAGTAAAATCCTCATATGACTAGATCTCAACCACCAGTCCCGCCGCCTTCCTCTGGACACGCTCCAGCTTGTAATAATATTAACAATAGCAGTAATAATAGCAGTGCTTTAGTGTGAAGGCTGTTGTGGAGAGAGGAGAAATTGAAAGCAGGGAGGCTGTTTGAGGTGATGGGCTACACAGAAGAAAAGGGACAGATTTGAGAGGTGTGGGGGAGGAGCAACCGGCTGGACTTAGCCATGAATTGGGCGTGGGTGGTGAAGAATATCCCAATATTTTGGAATATTGGAGGGGGGAGTGAATCCCTTCGGCTGGGGGGATCAGGGAAGGCTTCATAAAGGAGCTGGTGGGGCAGGGAGGTGGTGCAATGGCTGGAGCACTGGGCTTGGAATCAGGAAGGCTCTTCCCGAGTTCCAATCTGACCTCAGACACTAGCTGGGTGACCCTGGGCAGGTCACTTCACCCTCTTTGCCTCAGTTTTGTCATCTGTAAAATGAGCTGGAGAAGGAAATGGCAGACCACTCCAGCATCTTTGCCAGGAAAACCCCAGATGGGGTCATGGAGAGTCGGACACAACTGAAAAAAAATAAAAATAAAGTAGCTGGCCCTTGAGCAGAGACTTGGAGGAAGACAAAGATGCCACAGAGCAGAGATGAGGAGAGAGGGCATTCCAGGGGCAGGGGTGTTTTGTGAAACATAAAATACACGGAGGTGGGAGACTGTGGCCCGAAATTAGGGGAGGAGCTTTCCACAGTGCTTTCAGGTTTGCTGAGCAATGTATACATACACGTGTGTGTGTGTGTGTGTGTGTGTGTGTGTGTGTGTGTATCAACTCCTCTGAGCCTCACAACAACCCTGTGAGAGAAAGAGATGCTATTATCGTCCCTATTTTGTTGTCGTTGAGTTATTTCAGCCGTGTCTGACTCTTCATGATGCTTTTTTGGGGAGTTTTCTTGGGCAGAGATACTGGAGTGGTTTGCTACTTCCTTCTCCAGCTCATTTGACAGATGAGGAAACTGAGGCAAACAGGGTTAAGTGACTTGCCCAGGGTCACACAGCTAGTAAGTATCTGAGGCCATATTTGAACCCAGGAAGATGAGTCTTTCTTATTACAAGTCCAGTGCTTTATCCAACTATACCACCTAGCCGCCCATTTTATAAAAAAAGAAACTGAGGTTGAGTGATGCTAAATAAATAACTTGTCCCAGGGTCACACAGCTGGTAAGTATCTAATGCAGGTTTCAAAATCAGATGCTCCTGACTTCAATTCTAGCACTCTATCTGCTATGCCAAACTGCCTCTCAATGTCTCTTTTAAATTGTGCCAACCAGAGTTGGACATGATAAAGACCGATTACAGAGGCATTATCATCTGCTTACTCCTGAAAGGTGTTAGCCTTTTTTTTTGACTGCTACAAGACATGCATGACTCATATCAAACTTGCAGCCCACTGAAATCCCTAGGGATTGTTTAGCCCCACCTCTCTATCTTTTACTTCTGCAATTGATTTTTTGAACCCAAGGATAAGACTTTACATTTATTTATCCCTACTGAACTTTATCTCTGCTCTGGCCTGTCAAGATCTTTTTGCATCCCAACTGTCATCCAGTGTGTCACCTGTCCGTCCCAGTTTTGTGTCACCTGCCACTCTGATAAGCAAAACTGTGATGTCTTTATCCAAGCTTCTGATAAACCAAACACAGATCCCTGGGGCACTCCATTGGAGACCTCCTGCCAAGTTGACATTGAATCATTAATGACTTTCTGAATCTAGCCATCTGACCAGTTCTACATCTAATTGTATTACTGTCTAGTTCCCATCTCTGCATCTTCTCCATGAGAATAGTAGGATGCTCTTATCAAATTCCTGGATAAAAACCTATGTAAGGTTCTACTCACATCATTCTCTCGTCTACCTGTCACAAGATGAAAGGAGGTTAGTCAGGCATGACCTGTTTTCGATGAAACCCTCGGTTCCCTGTGACCACTGCCTGCTTCTCGTTTCTAGATTTCTAGCTCACATAACCCAACCCGTTCATTTTATAGATGGGGAAAGTAAGGCCCAGAAAGGAGAACAGGGCATGTAGCAAATTAGAGGCAGAAAGAGGACCAGAAGCCAGGCTTCCTAGCTTCCCTGACATCATCCTGTTCTCTTCACCTTCCCCCACGTCATGATGTCTCCTTTTCTCCTACCAGGAGCTGCCCAGGAAGGATGCCTCAGAGCTGGCATCTCATGCTGCTGGACTGGAGACATCTCCTAGCGGGACCAAGTCGGGCTCGGGTGCTGTGGGCACTCTCAAGCGCCCAACCAGCCTGAACCGCCATGCCAGCGCTGCCGGCTTCCCCCTCTCGGCCCCAGGCACCTGGACACTGGGCCGGGGTCATAAGAGCCCCATGACCAACAGCCCCATGGAAGGCAGTGATGGGCCTTTTGTGGAGGTGGAGGACATCTCCCAGCTGTTGGCCCACGTGGCCCGATTTGCAGAGGCCCTGGAGAAGCTCAAAGACACAATCCTGAGAGATGGTGAGTGCCCTTCCCCCTTCAGCAACAGGGTCGCTAAGCAACTTCCTCATTCTGTCTCCATGGACCCAGGGGACACCTCCCCTCACCCCATCCTCGCCTGGCACCACGGGCTCCTGAGGATGACACTGGGGAGAATCAGAAGGCCCAGATTTATATTCTAGCTCCACTACTTACTTCTTGTGACACCCCGTCACTTAACCTCAGTCACCCCTATGAGTACAGAACTCAGAATGCCAAATATCAGCACCACGAGGGAGAACCTCGAAGGTCACACAGCTGGGAGGAACTTTTTTATTATTATTAATTAATTAATTACTTTTTAGTTTTCAACATGCACTTTTATAAGATTTTGAGTTCTAAAATTTTCCCCCTTTCCTCCCCCTCCCTAAGATGGCATGCAATCTGATATAGGCTATGCATGTACAATCGTATTATGGGAGGAACTTTAGAACATAGATCTTGGCCTCAGTTTCACCATCTGTCAAATGAAGTGGTTGAACTAGGTCACCTCGAAGGCCCCTTCCAGCCTGAAATCTTATGATACAATGCTTTGGGATCAATACGCCATCCTGCAGCATCGCTATGCCATCCTGTTCCACGGCCTGGCCTTGATGCCAATGCATATAGGTGGACTCTCTTTCCCCAAAACCCCCCCAGGTCCCCACCTGACCACAGCTCTGGCCTGGCTACGACTAGGCCCCGCCGGGTGTGGGGCTTGGAAGAGGTGTCTGACCCAGCCTGGGTTTATCCCTTATTCTAAGGTTGAGGTCAAGGCCATGTTCCCCATAGATTGGGCACAGTCACGGCATGAACGACTAAGCCCTTCTCCATCACGATTAGGCATTGGGGGCATGAGAGTCAAGGAGCAGTCATGGTCTGCCACTAACATCCCATGATAACTTCAGCAACTCTGTCACCCTCTGGGCTTCATTTGGCCTCTTTAAAAAGAGCTGACTGAGTTAATGGAGCCCTGAAGGCTCCTTCCTGCCTTAGCATTCCATTTTCTAAGGGTCCTTCCATGTGATGGTCTATGTTCTAAGAGTTCTCCCAGCTAGGACATTCTGGCTCCTAAAGACCCTTCCAGATCGGATATTTTATGTCAGAAATCCATTTCTCCCCTTCCCCCTCACTGCCCAGCTCTGACATTCCATGGTCTAAGATCCAGCCCAGCTCTAACATTCCATGGTCTAAGATCCAGCCCAGCTCTGGCATTCTATGTCCTTTGGTCTCTCTAGCTTTAACATTTCATGGTATGGCAGTCTCTGTCCCATTCTCAACTTTGCACCTGTTGGCTTGGGTGAACTTTTGAGGATGGTTTCTGTTACATCAGAGCCAGCCCCCAGGTTCTCCTAGGAAGGTCTGTGGCCAGAGGGTGTGAGGAGCTGGTGTGGCCTTTCCATTCTGTCACAGTGGAAGGGCCACATGGGGAAGTGTTGGGTGAGGCTTAGGCTTAAGCTCTGGCTCCCCGTCCCTGGGGCCAGGATAAGTGAGCTTCCTGCCCCAGAGTTATTTTCATCTGCCTGTCTTCCTGTTTACCCATCAGGGCCTCCGAGCTGTCGGCTGGTAGGGCTGGGCCAGGGCACCAAGATAAATGCTCCCGAGGCTGCCAGGTCCCTGCGCCAAGTGCTCCAATGACTGAGGACAGAGCTGGGCCTCTGTACACCCGGGGGGAAGGGAAGAGATGACTAAGGGAGTCCGTGTGTGGGGGACCACAGCTCCACACTGGCCCTTTAAGGGGATGCCTGTCCCAGAAGAGATAAAGGAAGCAGGGAGACATTCTTATCAAAGGTGGATATGACTTGCCTATGAATTGGAACCAAGCCTCTGTCAGTCCTTTGTCTCCTTGCCTCTGGTGAGGCATCCACAGACCAGACTAAGGGACTGGGAGTCAAAAGCCCTGATTCTAGTCTAAGTTTTGCAGTCTAGCCCTATGGTATGACCTGGAAAAGTCAGACTAGAGAATCTCTATGTGCCCTACCAGCTCTGACAGTCTCTGTTCTAAGGGCCTCCCCAGCTCTGACATCCTGTGTTCTAAGGGCCCTTCCAGCTCTGACCTCCTGTGTTCTAAGGGCCCTCCCTAGCTCTGACATTCTCTGTGCTGACTGCCTCTCCCCTAGCTCAGACATTCTGTGTAGCACTGATAGTCTGTATT
>NW_020954739.1:0-19664 GCF_900497805.2 Vombatus ursinus | reverse complement strand
CGGCTCTGACATCCTGGGTTCTAAGGGCCCTCCCAGCAATGACATTCTGGGTTCTAAGGGCCCTCCTAGCGCTGATATCCTCTATTCTAAAGGCCTTCCCAGCCCTGACATTCCATGTTCCAAAGGCCCTCCCAGATCTGACATTCTATGTTTTAAGGTCCATTTCAGTTCTGACATTCCATGTTCTAAGAGCCCTCTTGGTCTGATGTTTATGATGGAAAAGATGAAGTCTCTGTTTTGGAGAGATCAGTGTTCCAACTGATTATGATCACAGTGTTTAACATTCTGACTGGAAGAGAGGGAGGAGCTTAAGTGGTCCCCAAACTCCATGGAGTTGGGGACCCACCTACCCCAGTGCTGCTAAGAAGAAGGAGTCTGAGCCTCAAATGATTGCTTTCTACCACTTTGTGGACTTTGAGAGAAGGACAGAAAGGAGCTAGGGAGGAGGTCCTGGGTCCCTGTGGGCACACACCCCCTCCCCATCTGGACTTTTCCTTGGAGGAGAAGGATCCAGGAGCTCGTATCCCAGCCCTGAGTCGGGGGCGGGGGGGGCTTTACCAGAAGAAATAATTTCCTAGGGAAGCTCTCCTATCTCCCTTTCCTTTTGCCTCAATGGCCCTTTCTTCTAGAGGTCCCCCATAAACCCTGAAAGTTGGTTATTGGCCAGGGTGGGGAAGGAGAGAGAGGCCATTTTCAAGGTGGGAAAACTGACGCCCAGAGTGGGAAAGGGACTTGCTCAAGGTCTCCCACTGAGTCAGCGGCAGAACTGGGAACTGAAGCCCTGGCTTACCAGCTCACTTGTTCTTTCCACAGTACGAGTGTCTCCCCTGGGTATTCCCAGGGGAGGATGTGTAGCCTCTTAATGGAATCTACTGTTATTTCCTGCCTCTGGCTAATAGACTTTCTTCCTGTCCTTCCTCACGTGCATGAATCCTCTGCCCTCCTCCCTTCCCTAAAAAAAAAAAAATTCCTCTTCCTTCTTTAGGTTTCCATGGCCCTGAATTCCCCCTGAGTCATTGTAGAATCACCACAGCAACCCCCACCCCTCCTTAGCCCGGGCTCAGATAACCTTCAGCCTCTATGAATTAGCAGCTTGGGGGGATTAGGGGGCGACTGGCACCTTCCCTGGCTTCCTAAGGCAGGTGTGGGCCGATAGGAAGGGCCCTCGAGTCAAGCCCTCCATCTGCAAAAATGAACTGAATAATCTTTTCCGTCCCTCCCAGGGCCTCCATTCTGTTATTTAAGGTTCCTTCTAGTCCTGGGCCAATTTTTTTTCTTTTGAGGCAATTGGGATTAAGTGACTTGCCCAGAATCACACAGCTAGTAAGTGTCTGAGGCAAGACTTGAAGTCAGGTCCTCTTGACTCCAGAGCTGGCGCTCTATGTGCTGTGCTGCCTAGCTGCCCCCTATATCTGTGCCATTTTAATAATAATTTTATATATAGCTCTTTAAGGTTCACAGATAACTTTACAGATGTTGGTTGACTTGGTCTTCACAATAACCCAATGACAATAATAATGATAATAGTAATAATAATAATAATAATAATAATAATAATGGCAGCTAGCATTTATTTTAAGATTTGTTAACTGCTTTGTAAATATTATTTCATTTTATCCTGGGAGGTAGTTGCTATTATTATCCCCATTTTACGAAGGAGGAAAGCGGCTGAGAGGAGGTAAGTGATTTGCCACAGCTAGTAATTGTCTGAGGCTGGATTTGAACTCAGGTCTACAGGCCCATTATTCTATCTGCTTCTACCATAAAGTCTCTTCCAGCTCTGACATTTTAGGTTCCAAAGTTCTGTTCCTTTCCAGCTATTATATTCTAGGTTATATATTCTAAAGTCCTTCCCTGCTCAAACTTTCCAAGTTCTGTGTTCTAAGGTCCCTTCTGGCTCTGAAATTCTATCTTCTAAAGGCCTTTCTAGTTCTCTTCTCTGATGCTTTATATTTCCTTCTCATTCTAATGTTATAATAAGGGGAATTTACATAGTGTTTTGAATCAGGTCCATCTTGAGCTCCCTAACACTTCTGCTCTGAAGGACAGGAATTTTTATCTCCATTTTACATTTGAGGAAAGTGAGGGTTGGAGAAATGAAGGCATTTGTCCATGGACACCCAGCTAGGAAGCGTAGAAGCAGGAGTCTCCTTTTCCCTGCCTTGCCTGCAGTCTGGTCCAGAGACTTTCCGCTGTCCCAGGCCTCTTCTCAGCAGAGCAGTGTACTTCCCGCTTGCAGCTGGATTTGGGTGTCCTGGGGAAGCCTACAGGACAAGATCAGAGTCTGTGGCCTAGAACAGGTCCTTGTACATAGCAAATATTTGTGGAATTGATTAGAGATAAACAGAGGAATCCCTCCCGGCTTCATTTCCCTAGAAAAAAATTCCTTACTTGGTGACAATCCCTTTTGGAGATAAACCTTTGGCTCAATTCCTTTGGTCAAGGAAAGACAGATATGCAGTCTGTCCCCAGGTCCGGAAACAAAGCCCTTCTGGCTTCGGAGCCTGGGTTCCTCTGATAGCCTTGGGGATCTCAGTACTCTCAGAAAAAGGGAGGAGGCATCGGAAGTAAAGGGAGGATTTTTATGATCACAGATAAGCCACCTGCCTTCAACCTTTCAAACAAAAACCACCACAACACCAAAAATTCACCACCAACAGACAAAACTTAAACACCTCCTCAGGACTAATTTCAGCTTCCTTCTGGCTAGCGAGCTTACCTACTTTTCCAAAGGTCTGTCAGCGTGATGATGCATTAATCATTCAAATGAGATCAATTCCATTCAACAAGCTTTGCCTAGGTGGCCCAGAGGATAAAGAGCTGGGCTTGGAGTCAGGAAGACCTGAGTTCAAATGTAGCCTCAGACACTCATTAGTTGGGTGATGCTTCAGTTTATCCCTCTGTAAAAAATGGAGGTGCTATTATTACCTCCCTCCCAGAATTGTTGTGAGGCTCAAAAGAGAATAATCGTGAAGTGCTTAGCCCATAGTAAATGCTATATAAATGTTAGTTACTATTTATAATAATATTATTACTGTGTGTGAGAAGGCCCTGGGCTAGGGACTGAGGATAAACACATTCAGATTTTACTCTCAAGGATTTGTCCGAGATAATGGGAAGAAAGACAAGCCCACAAATCTCTGTGATGTAAGAGTCAAGAATTTAGGTGGAGGGGTACTGTCTTCGACTAGGCTCTAAGGAGTTTCTTCTACTTGTGTGACCTGAGGCTCCGTTTCCTTATCTACAAATGGAAGGAGGTGACTAGACCCTCTTTAACGCCTCTTTCAGCTCTAAATTCCACTGACCTCACACACTATCCCCCCAGGAAGGAAGGCAGTACCTGGGGCAAAGGGGAGGGGAAGAGAGGCTGACTTTAAAAAGAGAAGGCGGTCCATTGGTAGAGTGTGTGGGGGGGGGGAATCAGAGACTTGGAGCCGGAAGGGACTGGAAAGACCATCTTGTCCCACTTCTGTGATCCTTACAATCCCGTGTGATTTTGGGCCAGTCACTTAATTTTCCTTCCTTTCAGAGTCCTCAAATGTAATAAAGTAGTTGGGCTAGATTGGCCTCTGTGGGACCCTGGACAAGTTACTGAACCCTGTCAACCTCAGTTTCCTCATCTGTAAAATGGGGATGATTATTGCACCTCCATCCCAGGGTTATTGTGAGGATAAAATGACATAGTATTTGCAAAGTGCTACATAAATATTGTAGCTATTATTAAGGGGAGGAGGATGATTCTACCAACTCTGGAGCTGTGATACTAAATGCAAATGAGGAAACTGAGGTCCAGAGAAGTTAAATGATCTAAGGTCACCCTGATGCAAAGTGACTCCCAAGCCTGGCACTTTTTTGGCACTTAAGGCTGCTACCAAAGGGATTCCAGTCCAGTCTTTGGGGAAGTTAGAGTACCTGAGTGACCCCAGGCAAGTCACGTCCCCTCAAAGGACCTTAGTTTCTTCATTTGTAAAATGAGGGGCCGGACCAGCCCACCCAGAGTTCTCTCCCAGACCCGCGAAGGAGCCAGTTACTACATCTGTTTCCCCTCCCCCACCGGCCAGGGGCTTCTCCCCCGCCCCCAACCCGGGGCTCGCAGCCGTTGGAATGAGGGCGATGGGGGGGAGGGGGCGAGAGGACGAGTCCATTGGGGTTGAGGAGGGGGGCGTAAGTCCACTTGGTCCTATTTGCTGAGGGTGGGACCCCGAGCCCTGGGGATCAGGGCGGAGGTGGGAGTTCTGCTGATGAGCTAGGAGAGCCCCCGCGCACCCCTGCTCCCCGACCCTCCCCTGCCCCCCTCCCGTGCATCCCTGTGCGCCCCCGGCCCCCCAGACCTGGGTCACCTGTGGGGAGGGGCGGCCGTTCGCTGCCCCGCCCCTGCCTCACGTGAGCTGGTTGGGCGTCCGGGACCGCGCTAGTTCTGAGGCTGCTCGCGCCCCCTCCCCGTTTTCTGCGTTCGAGGGCGAGGGACCCTTGGCCGGCTGTGGTCATGTGCGTGTGCGGCCGCCTGCATCCCCAGCTGGAGGGGGGCCGGCTCGCCTGCCCCGTGGGTCCGCCAGGTGAGAGGGCCGGGGGCTGGGGGGCGGGAGGCGGGGGGCGAGGGGCTAGTGCCCTCCCCGCGCGCCGGCGCCCTTCCGGTCCCCTCCTGGGCCAGGTGGCCCCGCCCCCCCCACCTGGCCGGGTGACGGACCTGGGGCCCGGGCCAGGTGTGCGGGGGTGCCCGCCCCCCCCCCCAGGGAGGGAGTCCCGGAGCCCGGAACCCCAAAAGTCCCCTGCTCAGCGGCAGGAACCTTAGAACAGAGAACTCAGAATGCCAGAGCCGAAAGACCCCTTAGAACAGACAAGTGAGGCCTTTTTATAGGATGGACAATCCTTAGGATATAGAATCTTAGGCCTGAGAACGTAGGATGGCAGAACTGAGAGGGCCCTAGAGCATTTTTAAAATTCTGAACACGCTCCCCCCCAAAAGGGAGCATTTCCATTTACGCAGCACAACACCCAAAAAACAGGGTTGTATATGAAATCTTGAGTCTTCATTCGATACTGCATGGCTTTAAAAAAAATTCCATGCATTACTTTCAAAACTGTTTTGCTTGTGTGAACTTCCTTCTGAACTTCTCTTTCACACATTAAAAAAAAAACGTTTCAATGTACCTCCCCTCTTTTTGGCGTCACTGTTTCTAATCCCTTCTCTATCCCTTCCTTCCCTCCATTAGAAAATAAAAATAAAAACCAAAAAAAGTGAGGGAAAACTCTTTGAACAAATAGCTAGTCAAGTCAAATCCACACAATGGACCTGCCCAACAACATGACTTTCTGCACCTTGAGTCCAACATCTCTTTGTTAGGAGGAGGGTAATTATGTTTCCTTTTAATCCTCCCAGAGAAGAGTTCTTAAGGCTTCCAAAGTTGTTTTTCTTTACAATGCCGTTATCCTTGTGTAAACCGTTGTCACGTCACTGGTTGATATCATTCAGGCTTCTAGGACAATTTCACGTCTCTTTTCCCATGCCTTGCGACACAATCATATTCCATAATGTCTATAGACTCCAATTGGTTTCAGCCTTTCCTATGTAGCACTTAGAAAGGAGAGCTTTAAACCTTAGAATTTGGGATTGCTGCTAGAAAGGACATAGGGTCATAAGATGGAGGGATCTGATTTAGAACTGGAGGAAAACTTAAAAATTTAGACCTGGTCATCAAATCCAACCCCTTCATTTTACCGATGAGAAAACTGAGGCATCCTGAGGTTAACTGACTTGCCCATTGTCACACACCTAGTACATGCCTTGAGGCAGGATTTAAAACTAGGTCTTCTAAATTCCCAAGTTCTGCCCACTTGACCATGCTGACCTTAGAGCATAGAATGTCAATTGGGACTTTAAAACATAAGATGTCAGCTTGGAGGGCCCATGAAATAATATTGGAGCTGGAAGGATCTTAGAACTTAGAACACTTAATGTTAGAGGTGGGAGGGTGTGCCGGCCGCGCCCGTGCACTCTCCTCCTATAAGGAGCAGGCTGCCAGAGTCATACTTACCCGTCTTCGGAGCCTACCCGGATAAACACACAGAGACGAGCCTACCAGGAGGTGCCAACACCCGAGCTTTATTCAGAGGCCATCACAGCAAGGCCAAGCAGGAAGGCCATAGCAAGAGAGCAGGAGCAAAGAGAGCGCGTGCTCCGACCACAACCCCATTCCTTAAGTACCTACTTAGCCCCTCCTCCTCAGCCCGCCTACTAGTCAATGATTGTAGGGTCAGATACCTGAAGGGGATGTCTGAGTTTAGCGCACCAAGGGAGAGGAAGTGACGCAGGAGGCTAGGACCAGATACAGGAAGGAGGCGTCTGGGATTAGTGCATAGACAAAGAGAGAGCACGTGACCTAGGAAGTCAGGCCCAGATACCGGGAGGAGGCATCTGGGGTCAGTGCTACACAAAGGGAAAGTACGTGACCCAGGAAGTCAGGAAGGACACAGGAAGGAGGTGTCTGGGGTTAGCGTTGTACCTAGGGAGGGGGCTAGACAAAGGAACTTGTTCTCTGCCGTCCCACTGCCATGTGGCACAGCCCCTGCCTCGGGAGCGTTAGCTCTGGTTACTTCCTAAAACCCAGTTCCTACCCCATCTTGCCACAACCCCCACTTGGCAGTAGCCAACATCAGACAGTCCCTCACAGGAGGGACCTTAGAACATTGAATATCAGAGTTGGAGAGACTTTAAAACGTAAAGTGTCTATATCACATTGCTTGCCTCTTGGGGAAGGAATAGGGAGGGGAAGGAGGGAGAAAAATTTGGATCTTGAAATCTTATAAAAATGAATGTTGAAAACTATCATTACGTGTAATTGGAAAAAATAAAATTGTGTTTGGAAAAAAAAAACATATAAGGTGTTAAATTGTTAGAGAGACCTTAGAACACGGGACAATTAATGTCATAGGTGGGAGGAACCTTAGAACATAGGATGACAGAATTGGGAAGAACTTGGAACTGTAAAATGTCAGAGTTTGAGGGAACATAGGATGTCAGAGCTGACAATGTTCATAGAACATTGAATAATAGAGGTGAAAGGGATGTTAGAAAATAAAATATGTCCGGTTAGAAAGGATTGCACTTGGTCTCCTTGGCCCCAAAGGGCAAACTTGGATGGGAGCAGCAGCTGGAACATAGGCAGTAGTTGCTGACAGGGAGATTTAGGGTCTATTCAAGGAAGAACTTGCCAAAAGTCAGAGCTAATCCAGATCAGAATTGGCTGTCCTCAGAAGGCGCCATTCCCCCTCCCTGGATGTCTTCCAGTCAAGGAGGGGTGAGCATGTGTTGGAGAAATCGTAGAAGGGATTTCTGGTCAGGTTGGGGTAGGTTAGACTCTTAAGACTTTCTTCTCACTGTGATTCTGTGATCTGGGGGAATTGCCAAAGAGACATACTTAGATTTCATCAAGCCGTCTGCCAGCCTTTCACATTATCTTTGTGGATGAGTTTGAAAGATGTGGGCTGAATGATAGTATAATCAAGTGGGTTTGGAACTGGTCATATGAAGACTAGTCCTTAATAGGTTGATGTCACTTTGTAAGGAAAATTCTGGTATACCCCAGAGGTCTTGAGCTCTCTTCTACTGCACATTGTTATTGATGACTTGAATGAAGGCTTAGGTAGCCTGCTTATTTAATTTATAGATGACACAGATTTTGGAGGGATAGTTAATACAACTCAGATCCAAAAAGGATTGGTGAGCTGAACCTCATAGGTTTCATATGGTTAAATGTGTAGTCCTCCTTTTTGGATATGGATTCAAAAACTCAGTGGCTCAAGTAAAAGATGGGGGGAAAGCTTAAAAAATATATCTAGGTCAATATGAGTCAACAGTGTGACTCCTTGTTTGTGTTCAAAAAAGCTAATTCAGTCTTAGGCTACATGAAAAAAATCTGATATAGAGACAGATGATGAGTAATCCTGACACCCCCTGCCCTCGTCAGATCACATCTAGAGTGTTTTCGTTTTGTTCTGGGCATCGTTTTGTCCAGGTTGGTGGGGGTACTTAAACTGTATTCCAGATGATCTCTTGGAAAAACTCTGACAGAGATACACTTCGAGGAAGAGAATTCGAATACGGGGTGTCCCGAAAATCTTAGTGCAATGTAAGGTTTATTAAGACTTTTGGAACACCCTGTATTTGAAGGGTTGTCCAGTGGGAGCGGGATTAGATTTGCTCTGTTTGACCCCAGAAGGCAGAAGAGTTGGGGTGGGGCTGGGGTAAGGGGGAACGTTTGGGAGGGGGGAGAGTTGCTTAGAGGAAAATTTTTGACTTAAATGAAGGGACATTCGTTTTAAGAATTAGAGCTGTCCAAAAGGTGAATGAGTTCCCAGTCCCTGGAATTCTTCAAGAGGAAGTTAAATGACTGCTTGTTGGGGATATCATTACTGTTTAGATAAGGGCTGTATTCTTTGAGGAATTCTTAACCTTTTTTGTGACCTAGACCCCTTTGACATTGAGTCTGATAAAGCCCATGGACCCCTTCTCAGAATTATGTTGTTAAATGCAGAAAATCAAACACATAGGATTACAAAGGAAACCAATTATAATTATTGAAATAGAAGTATCACAGTGTTTTTTCTAAGTTCATGGACTCCAGGTGAAGAATGCCTGAACTAGATGACCCCTGAGGCCCCTTACACCTCTAAGATTCTGTGATTCTTTGACTTTAGAACAGAAAGTTTCCAAGCTGGGGACTGGTGGGGTGGGGACGGGGGCGCGGCTCAGACCATACATAGACATTTGAGTGGAAAACGCTGTTGGGGTCATTGATCCTAATGGGCTCATTTTGCAGGGAAGGGAAGGGACACTCACAGAGGGGGACTGACTTGCTGTGGATCACACAAGGAGTTGTTGGCAGATTGGGAGCCAGAACTAGTAACACAAGAGGCAGTGTTGCAAATGCAGGAGGGCTAGACCTGGGTTCAAATCCTGTCTTAGTAATTTACTAGCTTTGTGCCTAATCCTTTGCCTCCTTGGGGCCTCAGTTTCATTATCTTTCAAGTAGGGAGTAAATAATACGGGGGTTGTTATGAAGGGAGTGCTTTGCAACCCTTATTTTGCATTGCTGTAAAAATGCAGGTTGTCATTAGAATCCGGGTCTTCTGACTCCCAGGCCGGCAGGGCTCTTTCTGTCATTCTTGGCTGGTTTGATTGGCTAGACAGAATGAATGTAGGAGCCTCCCGCTTCTTTCCATTTTGTACCGTCTTGGTTCTGTACTTTTCCACTCCACCAGGCCAGAGGAGGATGGGGAAGGGCTTTGCCTGCCCACAGAGGAAGGTCCCCAGCAACATGACACGACCCATACATAGCCTTTGTATCCAGATGTCTTTCTCCATTCCCTCTCTTGCCCTTTGGAATGTACTGGAAAGAGGATTGGACTGGAAGTCAGCAGAGACCTGGGCTCCAGTCCTGCTTCTAACGCTGGCGAGGCTTGTGACCAGAGGCAAAGTCTGAGCCTCAGCCCCTCGTTTGGAAACTCGGGATAATAATAATATCCGCAGAACCTACCACTTAGGGGATGTTGTGAAGGTCCAGTTTTCTTTCCATCTATCTGTCTGTCTGCTCGGTGGCACAGTAAATAGAGTGCCAGGTCTGGAGTCAGGAAGATTCATCTTCTTGAGTTCAAACCTGACCTCAGACGCTTAGTGACCCTGGGCCCTGTGACCCTGGGCAAATCACTTCACCCTATTTGTCTCAGTTTCCTCATCTGTCAAATGAGCTGGAGAAGGAAATGGGAAACCATTCCAGTATCTTTGCCAAGAAAATCCCAAATAGTGTCACAAAGAGTCAGACATGACTAAAAATGACCGAAATATATATATATATATATATATATATATACACACACACACACACACACATAAACATGTGTATATGTATACCTGTGTATATGTTATTGACCTCACCTGACCTGGGCCCTAACCGAGGGGTGACCCTTCATCTGAGCTAGACATGAGTGTTAGTATTGTCCATAATGTGGGTGCTTCTGCCCCGTGCTCCACCAGACCTCCACCTTCTCTGGGTGCCCCCCAGTATCACTGATGTTTCTGGATGATTTCAGAGCAACTGGATGCTCGGCGACCACTGGCCCATGAGTGCCTAGGTGAAGTCCTGAGGGTCCTCCGACAGGTCATCAGCAAGTATCCCCTGCTCAACACTCTAGAGACCCTCACAGCTGCTGGGACCCTCATCTCTAAGGTCAAAGGTGAGCTGGGAGGTGAAGGGGGGTGTTGGGGAAGAGCTTTGCTGGGTGACTTTTTAGGCCCTAGGGCTGGCCTCTGCCCACCTGAGCCAGGCTTCACTTTCTGAGGGTGGGCTTAAAGTAGGAAGAGGATAATTTGGGACTGGGTGACTTAAGACCCAGAGCCTATTTCTCTGGCAGTGCCCTAGACCCTGGGTGATAACAGCTGACATTTATTAAACACCTACTGTCTGCATGTTGCATTCAGCATTGGGAGAGATGAAAAATCTGAATCCCAATACCTGCCCTCGTGGAGTTTAAGGTCTAGTAGGGCAATAAGAAACCAACATAGACAGCTGTCATACAGAGTGTTATGTTATGAGTGCATTAGAGACATTGGCACTCTCTGTGAGCCCCAAGAAAGAAGGGTTCTTGAGCAGAGGGAGCTTTTGAAGACAGATTGGAATTCTGTAGGGACGTCAGGAAGGAGGATGGGCATTCTGTGAACACAGACACAGAGGAGTCAAAGTGTAGAGGCCGGAGGGCGTGGTGGGCTGAACATGCAAGGACGGAGGTTAGCCATAATGATCAGTGGTTGGGGAGGAGGAGTAAGAGATGGACCTGGAGAAGTAGGGAGGCGCCAGGCTGAGAAAGGCCTTGAATAACCAGCAAAAGAGTCTGAACTTTAACCAAGAGGCCACAGGAAAGGACTGAATCCTGAGCAGGGGAGCGACGGGACTCCTTGTGGGCGGGAAGACCCATTGGGAGGCGACACTTGAGGTGGGTGGTGCCAGGGCCTAGGCTGGTGGCAGTGAGGGATGCAGAGGAAGGGCCAGATACCAGGCATGCTCGGTAGATGGAAGAGAAGGGGTGAAGCTAGCCCTTAGGTTATGGAGAAGGGAGAAGAGACGAGTGGCAGTGAGTGCTGCAGACAAAGGGCAGAGGTGACGGGACTGGCTTTGGATCTGTTGAGTTGAAGGTGCCAGGAAGCCCTCCGGGGTCTGGTTGGCAGCTGGAGCTTCACAGGGCAGTCAGGGATGGGGAGTCGTCTGCGTCAAGGTGGTAGTTAATGCCATGGCAGGAGCTAAGATCATCAAGGGGTAGCGGAAAGAAAGAGGAGAAAAGTGGGTCTGGAACATGGGGACACCTGCACTAAGGTGTTAGAGAGAGGCTGAGGACCCTCTGAAAGACTGGACCCTTCGAAAGCTAAGGGGAGAGAGGGGATTCAGAAGGATGGGTTAATGCTTTTCGGTGTCACGATTAGAAAAGCATCCTAACACAGACCCTTGAATTGGTCATTAAGTGGCCATTGTGACTGTGGAGGGAGCTGCTTCCACACAGTGGTAGGATTTGCTAAGAGTCCAGAGTGAGGAGCTCTAGGTGTCAAGGTAACTTTGGGAAAGTCTCACCATGGTACTATTGGGGAAGGGGCTGGTCCAAAAAGTTGGAAGAAGGCTGCTTAAGGGCTGGCTGGGAGACCCACGCCTGTTTGTGGGCAGATGGGAATGAGGCAGTAGATAAGCAGAAAGCTAAGGTCGGTGATCGGGAGTGACCCTTTCAAGAGCCCAAAGTGGAGGTCGAGGGGGCAGGGTCAGAGGTGGAAGCAACAGGCCTTGGTAACTGGGCCAGATTCATTGAGAGAAGGGGGTGAGTGCGGGAGCTCTGGGTTGCCGAATGAATGAATGGTGGGGCCGAGGCCAGAAATGTAAGCAATTGAAGGCTCTTGGGACACAGAATGCAGAGAAAGCAGGGTCAAAAGCAAGAAAACAAGTGTAGCAGAGCGCATGGGCTTGGTTTTGAACATGCTGAGTTGGCGGTGCTGTTGGGATGTGTACGTGGGTATCCAGATGCCCACAAAGCTGAGGGCTCGTCCCTGAGCAGAAGCCGTTGTTATCACCCCTCACGCCCCCCAAGGCTGGACTCTGCAGACTGGTCGAGGGCAGCGGTGCGGGGTGGGGAGCATGAGGGGGGAGGGGGAGGGAGGGACATCTCTCCCTTCTGGGGCACAGGCTGAGCCTTCAGGGTCATTCCCTTGATGCTGATGATTGGGTTTGGGAAGATCCTCCAAGAGTTCTGGAAGTTGTTAGCTTTCTGGAAGTCCAGGAGAGAGCTTTTCCCCTCAGTCCTTGCCCAAGGGCATCTGCCTTTTCAGGACCAACTTCCTGGATGTGTGTCTGTAACTGTGCCCATAGGAAGAGCCTCCATTGTAGGGGAAACCAGACCATGGGGATGAGGGCTGGGATGCTGGCTTCTCTGGATATCTCTGGTTTCTGCTCAGGGCAGCTAGGTGGTGCCAGAGTGCACAGAGTGCTGGGCCTCGAGTCTGGAAGACTCGTCTTCCTGAGTTCAAATGTGGCCTCAGACACTTACTAGCTGCGTAACCCTGGGCAAGTCACTTCCCCCTGTTTGCCTCAGTTTCCTCATCTGGAGGAGGAAATGAGCTGGAGAAGGAAATGGCAAACTGCTCCAGTATCTTTGCCAAGAAGACCCCAGATGGGGTCACGGAGGGTCAAACTGGATTGAAACGACTGAACAGCCACAAAATGGTTTCTGGGGTTTGGTCAAGGGGGCCAGAGGGAAGGAGAGCTCTGAGGAGGAGGATGCTGGGGGGGGGGTCCTCCGTTATCCTTGGGTCACATGGGGGGTTGAACACTGGGATCCAATGTGAACCGGCCATGGTCAGGGTGGGGGTGGCGGCCCCCCCAGAGACTTCCAGCTCTCCAGGAACATTTGTCTGCCAGTCCTGGGGGCTGGGGGCTTTTCTGGGCTTCCCCCTGGTCTGTCAGACGGGGCTGCCTCCAGCCCTGGATGTCTTAGGACAACAGCTTTAAGCCACAACTTTGAGGGGCTCCTGGGAGAAAGTGCTAACTGCTTCCCCCCCACCCCCACCCCATAGGGTTCCATTATGAGTCAAACAATGAGTCTGTTAAGCGTGAGTTGGAGAAGGCCTTGGAGACAGTTGCTGTGTCCTTCAGCAGCACGTGAGTGACTGTGGCTCTCTGGGTAAAGAGGGGGTCTGGGGAACTCTCTTCTCTTCCTCCTTAGTCTCCAGACCTCTGGCTGGTGGTCAAGAGGCCCCACTTCTGTCACTGACACCTCGCTCTGACCGTGGGTCACCTAGAAAGATTACAGACTTTGTGAGTCCTGGCTCTGCCACTCACTAGGTGACAGGAAGCAGATCACTTTCTTCTTTGGGCCTCAGTTTCCCTTTTTGTAAAATGAAGGGGGTGGGGGTTGACCAGTGAGGGCCCTTCTAGCTGAACATCTTAGATGATCCCTTCCTTCCTCTGGGCTCTCTGTTTCCTCATCTGTAAAATGGGGGTCATACAGCCCATCTTACCTGTTATCGGGATCAAACAAGGTTGTGGCCCTCAAAGCACTGTATAATTTTATGAGATTATTACTGGCCCCCAGGAGGTGGTGCCGCCATCCTCAGTACTATTGGCCTCCTTACCAGGCTCTCTGCCCTCTCTCCCTGTTCAGTGTGTCTGAGTTCCTCATGGGTGAGATGGACATCAGTACCCTCCTTTCTATGCCTCCCGGTGACCAGAACCAGGTAAGTGGGCCTTGCCCTTTGCTTTCTTGTCAGAGGCTTCTAGATCTTGGGGGACATTGGATCATAGATATGGTAAAAAAAAGAATCTGGCCTGGGGGTCCAGAAACCTCAATGCCAGCCTCTGGCATTGGATCACCCACTATGTGACCTTAAGCAAACGTCTCCCCCTCCACTCTCTAGGCCTCAGTTTCCTACTCTGTCAGTTGGGTTAACACCTGCCAGGCACTGCTTCATAAAAGTGGTAGGAAAATCGCAGGAAACCTGACTTCCCTCTTTATAAGTGGGAGGGACTTTAGTACATCGAATACTGACTCTAGAAGACAGTGTAGATCAGAGCATGTCACCTTTAGCACAGAGGCAGCCTGGTATAGTGCAAAGAATAATGGACTTGGAGTCAGGAGGGGCCTGGGTTCAAATCCTGCTGTTGCCTCTCACTAGGATTGTGACCCAAGACGAGTCATTTCACCTTGAGCCTTATTCCTCATCTATAAAATGGGGATAACGGTACTCGTAATACCTGCCTCACAGGAAGGTGATGCAGAGGTGAAGCATTAAGGATATGTAAGCAGTCATTACAAATAATAGTGCCCGAGTTGGGTGGGCCTTGGGACCCCACATCACAGAGCAGCCAGAAGATACCTTAGAATGTAGAATGTCAAAGCTAAGACCTTTAGAGGAGAAAATGTCAGAGCTGGGAGGAGCGTTGGAACATAGGGTGTTAAAAGTTGGGAGGGACCTTACCTTAGAACATGGATGGTCAGCACTATAAAGGGAACCTTAGAACTCAGAATGCCAGAGCTGAGAAAATAAGAGAGAAGTGACTTACCCAAGGTCACGTGTCTTGAACCCAGGGCCAGGCAGCCTTCCAGGCCCAGGCTCTTCCTTTAAACCTCATTGTCTCCCCCAGGTATCGTAGACCAGTCAAGGTCACACACACATACTTGAAAGTACTGGACGGGGAGGCCTTCCAGTGTGGGTGGTTTGGGCTTGCTTTGCATTGCCTTATGGGGCTATCTAACCTGTTCTCTCTTTCTCTCCTAAGTCCATGGAAAACCTTTATGGGGGCCTCTCAGGGCAGTGTACGGATAGCATGTCTCCGGGCACAGAACCTTTTGGTAAGCTGGCCTGCTATCTGTGCTGATTTGGGGGAAGGTCCTCGTCCTGGGCGGCCGGCTTGGCCCCGGGGGGAGTTGGGCAGGGAAGGCTGGTAGCTCCGGGGAGCTGGGGGGAGACGTCTATTGGGCAGGTGTGGCCTTTGGTGGCACCTTCTCTTGAAGCCTCCAGCTGGAGTAACGCAGGGTTCGGCACTCCTTGGGGGCTGCAAGCGTCTTGTGTGGGCAGGGCCCCAGACTTGGCGCTTGTGGGGCTCTAGCGAGGAGAGAATGCTCAGCTCTTGGTCTCAGGAGGAACCAACACCAGCCCCTGCCCTCAAGAATAGGTCGTTCTGGGGTGAGAAGTGTGGCCTTTGAAGGCAGGGCAGGCACACTGATTGGTGAAAGGCACAGCCCTTGCCAGAGCTCTCTACCAGCTCCCACACTGTCTCTGTTTGGGAGCTGGGAGGCTTCCTCCAAACCTGGTCTTCTGGCTGTAGGCTGCCTGTTGGCGGACGATGTGGACGTGGTGCTGCAGCACTGTGAGGGGGGAGTGGATGTGGCCTTGCAGTACGCCAAGAACATCGCCAAGTATATGAAAGATCTCATCAATTACCTGGAGAAGCGGACGACACTCGGTGAGACCCAGTGATAGCTGGATTCCTGCATGCATGGGCTCTCCCCAGGAGGAGATAAGAGAAGGAGAAGGCAGTGAATGAGAAGAGAGTGACAGGCTCAAGGAAATGTGAAAGCTAGGAAGAACCCAAGGTCAGAGCTGGGAGGGCCCCTAGAACCCAGGATGTCAGAGCTGGGAGGGCCCCTAGAACCCAGGGTGTCAGAGCTGGGAGGGCCCTTAGAACACAGGAGGTCAGAGCTGGGAGGGCCCACTAGAGCACAGGATGTCAGGGCCAAGAGGGGCTTTAGAGATTGCGTAGTCCATTTCCCTTCTTTTATAGTTGAAAAACTGAGTAGTGCCATGGAGGTTGTGACTTGGCCAAGGTTCCAGAGTGTGTTACTGGCAGGGACCTCAGTCTCAGAAATTAGGCGTAATATAAGATGGCATCTTATTAGAGGGGTCAGGCTCTAAGATGCCTAAGAAAAGGAAGAGCTCATTGGTGGTTAGGGAAGTTGCCGTGGAGGAGGGAGGTCAGGCAGGCCCATGGAATGGCGGGAGGACAGAGATCCTTCATTCTGGGTAGGGGCTCAGGATGCGCATACTTTGAGAAGGACACTACTCTTTCCCTCAGTCGTTTGACAGTGGCCTAGTAGACAGGGCACTAGATTTGGAGTTAGGAACCTCTGCTGCTTTGACTGCCTCTGTGACCTTGGACCAGTTCACCTAAACTCTCCTGCCTCAGTTTCCTCCTGAATAGTGAGGGGCTTTGACCAGGTGATCTTTAGAATTCCTCCCAGCTCTGAATCCTAAGTCCTGTGGACTGATATCCAAGAGCTCTTTCCCAGTGACTGGAAGTGAGATCCAGAGCATGAGGATTCCCATGGCCCTCGGGCTGTGGGGTGGGGCTGTGCTGTCCTTGGCTCCTGTGGGCTAGCTTCAGGTGCTGAGTAGTGACAGGTCCCTGCTCCTTCTCTCCCCTTGCCCAGAGATGGAGTTTGCCAAAGGTCTGCAGAAGATCGTCAACAGCTGCAAACAGACGATAACCCAGGAGGTGGGCCAATGCTCCTGATGACCCCCCGGAGCAAAGGGTGGGGGTGGGGCCTTTGCTAGGGAGCTGAGGTGGGGGGCTGGCTCTGTGGGTGCAATGGGCTGGATGGCAGGATGAGAAAGGGGCCTCCTGGGTTCGACCTGATCCCTTCTTTCTGCAGCCCCACATGCCTTTCCTGTCCATCTATTCCCTGGCCCTAGAACAGGACATGGAGTTTAGCCATGGGATGCTGCAGGTGGTGGCTACCCTGCAGAACCAGACTTCAATGCAGGTGAGAGCCTCCCCAACCCCTCCTCCATCCCTCTTCCTCTGCTTAGCCCCATCTCCTGAAGCCTTGGACAGAGGAGTCAATGACTTTGACTTTTGAATTGAACTCTGGGATTTCTGCCCAGCATGGGAGTGGGTGTAGGAGGGAGATAGTTATCTTCACTGTCATAGATGTCATCTCCTTGGAGCTCTCCTGTGGCTCTCCTCATTGGGGGCGCCTGGTGTCTTTGGGGATCGATAATGGTGGGATTGAGTTGGGGAGAGGTGTGGGCCAGGCTTAGCTGAGGCCTTAGCACGTGGTGGCTAGCTGTGGGGTCGCTCGGCCCACCTAGGCCGCATCAGAGAGGTGTCTCCCTGATACTAGGGCCGGGCCGGGGTTCCCCACCATCTGCACCCGTATCTCCTTCCTCCCTAGCCCCTGACTCTGCGGCGTCTAGAGCACGAGAAGAAAAGGAAGGAGATCAAGGACCAGTGGCACCGGGCGCAGAGGAAGCTGGTAGGGGAGAATCTCCGTGCCTCGTCCATATGGGCAGGGAGGGTCCAGGGGCCGGCAGATCAGAGGAGGTCAGGACTTCCAGGGGCTCAGTCGACCCTCTCCTACAGAGGAGGATTGTGAGGTTCACAGAGGAGGAGGGATTTGTTCAAAGCCGCTCACTGAATCAGCGGCAGAGTCGGGAGGGCTCTTGCTGCTGGTCTGGGGTCCTTCCGTCACCCCACACAGCACGGTGAAGCCAGTTTTGTGTCAGGACGTGGTCTGGAGGCATTCCCGCTGAGGTTAGGAGCTCAGTGAAGGGTGGCCCATGTTAGCTCCCAGGCTTCTTCCTCTTCTGAGATTTTAGGAATCTTGAGTTTTTTCAGTGCCCACTTTTTGCTCGGGCCCAGGCAGCCTCGTGTCTCTTGTGCCTTTGGCAGGCGCTAGCGGGAGGCTGGCAGAGGGGGGTCCTCTCACTCCTGGCCCGGAGTCTGGCCTGGGCCCCACCTCCCCTTCAGCTCTCTCCCCTCCCTCCTTAGCAAGAAGCAGAGACCAACCTTCGAAAGGCAAAGCAGAGCTACATGCAGCGCTGTGAAGACTACGAGAAGGCCCAGTACCTGACCGTAAAGGCCGAGGAGGAGCAGGCTTGGGGCGGTGGGGCCAGTGCAGGGGCTGGGACCAGTAGTGCTGCCACCAAGGCCCTGGACAAAAAGAGGCGGCTGGAGGAAGAGGCCAAGAACAAGGTGAGGAGAGGAGACGCTGGCTGGGCTGGCTGGCTGGGGCCAGGAAAGTAGAGGAGCAGGAGCAAGGGAAGGGAGGCTGCTCTGCTCACATGCCTCTCCCTCCTCCCCTTCCCCTTCAGGCCACTAGACAGCCAGAGGGACCAGGAGGGTTGAGCCTGGAGAAGAGAAGACTTGGGGGGGAAGCAGTGCTGGGGAGGGAGCATGGATCCCAAGATGGAGAGCTGGGAGGGGTCAGAGCATTGTGCAGATGGGGAAGCTGAGGCTGCAGGGCGAAGCTGCGAGCAGTGGATGGAAGGATGAGACCTTCAGCAGTCTATCAGCAAGCGCTGATTGAGCAGCTGCGGCGTTCCAGGCATTGTGCTCGTTGCTTGTCAGTGAGACCCGAGTTCAGATTCCTGCCTCAGAAGCTTGCGTGACTCTGGGTTTCCCCTTAATGATAGTAACACATATTTTATAGTATTTGGCTGAGTTGTTAAAGGGGTGGACCAGATCTGTGTTCATGTGGTTTCCCAGCATGGGTTTGAGCCATCCCCGCAGTGCTTCTGTCTTTGAGAGGCACCATGGCATAGTGGATAGCAGAAGTCGGGAAGATCTCGGTTTGAATCTCATATCAGACACTAGCTGTGCGACCTGGGCAAATCACTCAGCCTCTCTGGGCCTCAGTTTCCTCCCCTGTAAAATGAGGGGGTTGACATCCAAAGTTCCTTCCAACTCTGAATCAGTGTCTCCCTGGGAAAAGTTGTGTATGGGTGTGCCTGGTGAGTCGACCCTGAAAGGGCTTCTCTGAGGACTCCCAGGTGTCCTGGGGCCGGCAGTGTCTGAGGCCCCTGTGGGATTTGTGGGGGTCCCCGACGAGCAGTGGCTCATGCATCTCCCTGCCCCAGGCAGAAGAGGCCATGGCCACGTACCGCACCTGCATTGCTGATGCCAAGACGCAGAAGCAGGAGCTGGAGGACGTGAAGGTGAACGCTTTGCGCCAGATCCAGGAGGTCATAAAGCAGAGTGACCAGATTATCAAGTCGGTGAGTCCCCGCGAGCGCTGGCCGGGCCCTCCGGGGTGGGGGCCGCGGTGGGATGGGGACCAAGGAAGGAGGGGTGGGCCGCGCTGGGCTGGGGCCGGGGCCGAGGGTGCAGAGTCAGAGCGGCGCAGCCGAGAAGGAAGAGGACGCCGGGCACGGGGGCGGAAGGGTCCTTGTGCAGAAGCTGTCAGACGGAGGCATGTGGAGCTCAGCCAGTAGCTGAGCGTTCAGTCTGGCCAGAACATCGAATGTGGAGCTGAAAAGGCCATTGGGAGGAGGTGGAGAAGGGCTTCACGTGCCAGGCAGCGAAGTGTTCATTTTGTTTCAGCAGCAGTAGGGAGCCTCTGATGCTTCTTGCGTAGGGGAGTGACTGATTCGATGGCTCGCTTTGGGTCAGTTCCATCAGTGACTGGGTGGCAGATGGCTGGAGAAGGGAGACGATTAGGAGGCTGTTGTGATAGGCCCGGTGAACCGGGCCGGGGCCACGGCCGGGGTAGAAGTGGCCTGACTTGGCGGTAGATTAGACGTGCGTGTGTGTGTCTGTGTCCGTGTCTGTGTGTGTGCTGGCAGACTTAGGAAGGTCCTGGGGAGTTCAGCTTTGACCGTGGTGAGTTTGAGGGGCTGGTAAAACATCCCCGGGGGG
>NW_020954738.1:7213-10975 GCF_900497805.2 Vombatus ursinus | reverse complement strand
CCCCGGCCTCGGGCCTCGGCCGCCGCCGCCGCCGCCGCCGCCGCCGCGGGCCGCTCGCTCACCAGCTCTCCCCCGGCCGCAGGGGCCGCTCCCGGCCGCTCTCCCCGTCCTCCACCAGCCGCCGCTGGCTCTCCAAACTCGGCACCGACCCCGCCCCCGGGCCCGGCTCCGCCCCCGGCGCCGCCGCGGCCGCCATCGCAGCCCGAGCACCCTCAGCCTCGGCCTCGGCGGCGGGAGACCGGAAGCGGCCTCGGCGCCGCTTCCGGCTTCCGGCCACCGCGTGCCCGCCCCGGCGGCCGGAAGCGGCGCGGCCTCGGCCCGCCCTCCGCGGGGCGGGCGCCCTGGCGGGGCGGGCGCGAGGGCGGCGCGCGCGCGGCGCCGAGGCCGGGCCCGGGGCCGCGCCGGGCCCGCAGTAACGGCTGCCGGCGGGAGCGGCGGGAGCCGCGCGCTCGCGGGGGCCGGAGCTCAGTAGGGCCGAGCGGGGCGCGGCGGCGGCGGCGGTGGCGGCCGGGACCGGGGCCCGCTTGGGGGCGGGGCCCGGAGGGGGCCGGGCCGGCGGCCTCTTGGCTCCGGGGCGCTCCGCGGGGGGCTTCCCCATGCACGGTGGGGCGTGCGGGCCCGAGGGGGGCCGGACGGCGGAGGCTCGCTAGCTCCTTCGGTGTGGCCGCCGCCGGTGCTGCCGCGCCTCGCTCCGCCCCGCCTGGCCGTCCGCAGCAGCTCCGGGCCCGCACGAGGCTGTGCACCGCGCCGCAGCCCGCCAGGCGCCCAGCCGCCTCGTGAGTGCCCGCCCGCCCGCCAGGCGCCCCACCCCCGACGTCAGAGTCCCGCCGAGGGACGGCCGGCCGGCCGGCGCCGCTCGGCGTTGGTCGTCGCTGCGCCCCGAGGGCTCGGGCTCGGGCTCGGGCTCGGGCTCGGGCTGTGGCTGCCGCGTCCGCGCGGCTCGGGCTGGGGCCTTGGCCGCTCCGCGCGCGCTCGGACCCGCGCCGCGCTGCGCTCCCCTCCCCTCCCCCCCGCACGCAGCTGGCGCCTAATCAGTGCCGGCCGAGCAGCCCTCGATGCGCCCGCCTCGTGGTGTGCGGAAAGGGGCCGCGTCGGCGGGCCCTGGGGTAGGCGGTACGAACGCGAGCCGTCGCCGTGCGGGCGGACAGACAGACAGACGGAGGCAGCCAGGCACGCACGCACGCACGCTCGCTCGCTCGCTCGCCTTCACTTGAGCCTTTAATAGTTCATACAGCGACCAGGGTGTACAGGGGAGCCGAGCCCCCCTCCCCCCGCCCCCCGCGCGGGAGCCAACGCCCCGCCCCGCACGGGCCGGGCCGGCGCGGGCCGAGGCGACGGAGGGGAGGGAAGAACCGTCCAGGGCCTTCGGGCCCCAGCTTCCCGATCCGGGAGGCCCTCCCTCTCGCTCCCCCCGCACGGGCTCCCGGGGCCCCGTGTCTGCCCATCGGCACCGAGGGAGTGGGGGGAGGCGAGCAGGGGCGGAGCGTCGATTCGGGACACCGAGATGGAGGCCGCGGGGGGGGGGGAGAAAGGGCGGAGCCAGCCCGGCGGGATCCCAGACCTGGCCCTCTGGCACCTCTCGAGCCCCTAGCGGAGAGCTGCGGGAAAGAACCCCACCCCTCCCTCGGCCCCTAGGTCCTCTGAGGAGCCCCAGGCTGCTGGTGGGGGGGGGGGAGGGGGCGGGGAGAAGGAGGGGAGGGGCTGGAGCCGGGCCAAGGTCCCAGCCTCCTGATTGGCCAATGGCTAGGAGCATTCATTGCACATAACACTGGGGGCCTAAGTAGGGGGCGGGGCAGGCCCAGTCGTTCTGCATGTTAAAGATAATTACATTTAAAAAATAAAATCCTCATTCAAAATAATTTTTTTTTTAAAAAAAAGGGCAAGTGGGTCTTAGAGACGCAGGAGGCTGGGGCCGTGGTAGGCCATTTTGGAGTGGGGCAGGATCACCTCTGCTAGGGAGGTCCCAGAGGCCTTGGCCTGCCTCCTTCCCTCCCTGTCTCCCTCCCTCTCCTCAGGGCTGCAGGGGGGGGATATGTGCAGAGAAGAAGGGAGGGTCATCGGGGGCTGCCGCCTCGGAGCCAGAGGCTGCCCCAGCCATGCTGTCCGATGACTGGAGAAAAACAGACAAACAAACAGCCAGACAGCAGAGGGAGGGAAGAGCTTTGTTAGCACCCTTCCACAAAAGTCAGTTGTAGGAGAATGGGGGGGAATGGGGCGAGAGAGGCAGCTGAGCCAGGAGCAGGCAGGTTAGTGGAGGGGCGTGGAGGCTGCGGCGAGGTACAAACTGCTGGGGTGGGGTAGGGTGGGGTAGGCAGAGAGCAAGACTGGCTCCACAGCAGCCCTCCTCCCAGCGGCCTGGGTGGGCCTTCAGAGGCCTCGACCTCCAGCCAGTCACCAGCACCTTCTCAAAGCCAGCTGCCCCCAGGACCTAGAAGTCGGTGTCCACCACCCGGAAGGCTGGCCTGCCTGTGGGGGGAAGCAGAGAGCTATTGGGAAGAGCCAGCCGGCCCACAGCCGGAGGGGCCCAGAGGGTGGGGGCCACACCCACCCGAGTCTGTGAGGGAGGCTGAGCGAAGGCCCGTCTCCTTCTGTAACTGGATCTCCTTTAGTGCAAATATGGAAGTAGCTGCAGAAAGAGCAGAGAGGCCAAGAGGCATCATTTGGAGTCCCCTGGCAGGCCATGCTGGAGCCAAATGCGTCCCCCTCCCAACTAGCCCCAGCCCACTCACTGTCAGGGAGTTTATGGATTCTTGACCCCAAGCTCTGGAAGAAGGGGTGTCTCATGGCATCATCTGCAGAGATCCGATTCCGTCCCTCAAACTGACAATGAAGCCCAATGAGCACGTCATCCAAGGCCCTGCTTCCCATCCTCCCCCAACAAGCACACTTGGCCCCCAGGGTTCCCTTCCTCTGGGTTATCCCTCAGGACCAAAAACAAGACTCCCTTCTCTCCCTTCTCTCCCTTCTCTCCCGCCCCCAACTCATTCTTCCCACCCCTGCTCCAGGCAGCCCCCAGGGCTGACATAACCCTGGCAGGCCCTTCCTCACTTGCAGTAGTCTGGCCAAGAGGTCCGCCCCATCAGTGTCCAGCCTGCCGAAGGAACAAAGAGAAGCCTTGGTCCCAGGTCCCCCCTTTTCTCCTCCCGTCCCCCTGTCCCCAGCCCCGCCCCACCAGGCTCTCACCGGGGTGCGTGGCTCAGCAGCGCCTCGGCCCGGTACTTGGGGTAGTCGTAATTCTTGAACTCCTCGTTGGATGAGATTCCTGGCCAAGTCTCTTCAGTGGGGGTCCCTGGGGGGGGGGGGGGCCAACAAAGATGAAAGAGTCAGTTGAGGAGCCCGCCAGTGGAATTGCTTCCCCTCCCGACCCAATGGAGCCCTCACCCAGAATCCGAAAGATGAAATGCAGCTGCTCCTCCACTGTGGAGCCAGGGAAGAGGGGCCTGCCTGTGGCCATCTCGTAGAAAATGCAGCCCACGCCCCTAGGGCACAGAGAGAGGGCCTGGCTGAGGCCCCAGGGCCACAAGGGGCTGCTCCCTCCTCTCCCCTCCCTCCCCCGGGGCCTCACCACATATCGATCTGGGTGGAGTAGTCTGTGGAGCCCAGCAGAATGTCTGGAGGCCGGTACCACAGCGTCACCACCTCGTTGGAGTATGTTTTGGTTGGGATAGACTTGGCCCTGGCCAGGCCTGAGAGACATTAGAGTTTGGTTAGTCAAGCACTTTGGGGCAAGATCTGGGGGGCCAGGCTGGGGAGGGAAAGAGT
>NW_020954738.1:5747-7160 GCF_900497805.2 Vombatus ursinus | reverse complement strand
GGGGAAGAGACCTGAGCCCAGGCCAAGGTCGGAGCCAAGCATACCAAAGTCGGCCAGCTTGAGCTCCCCACGCTCATTGATCAGCAGGTTCTGCGGTTTGAGGTCACGGTGTAGCACCTTCTGCCGGTGACAGTAGGCCAGGCCCCGAAGCAGCTGAAACAAGAAGAGCTGGGGGACAGAGACAAGGAGTGGCCTTGAAGGCTGAGCCCTGGCTGCAGGGGCGGGGGGGCGGGGGGCGGGGGGGGGGGGCAAGGTCTCCCTCCCACAGACCTTGACGTTATGCATGTTGATGATATTCCCACAGTCTTCCAGGTACTGCTTCAGGTCCTTGTCCTGAGGGGGGAGACAGGGGAGGATCAGCCTGTGCTACCCTGAACTTTGACCAGATTCTCCCAAGCCCTGGGGCCTCCCCTATCTTACCAGATACTCAAAGACCAGAGTCAGGGATTTGTCTGTGTGAATGATGTCATGTAGGGTGACGATATTGGCGTGTTTCAGGTCCTTCAGCAGCGACACTGCAGGGGAGACGTGAGGGGAGGATGTGAGGGGAAGAGAGGCACGGCGTTCAAGGTCCTCGGGACTGCAGCACTGCGTTTCCTGCCACCCTGCCCTCCTTGCCCTTTCCCAGCACCTTCTCGAATGGCGGTGCAGGGGGCACCCTCCTCATGCTCCAGCCGGATCTCTTTCAGGGCCACCAGGTTGTCTGTCAACTTGCTCTTCCCCTTATATACAGTGGCATAGGTACCCTGGGGACCGGAGGAGAGGGCAGTCAGGCCACCGGCCCACATTCCCCAAGGCTCCCCCCCCCACTCTGCTCCATCTCCTCACCTCCCCCAGTTTGTCCAGCTTCATGTACGTCTCCAGCTTGCCAAAGCCAATTTCAGACTACAGAGAAAAGGTGAGGGGTCAGATAAAAGCAGATGCAAAGGAGCCCAGGGACTGCGGGAAGGGACAGGAGCGACAGGGAAGGACCGAGATGGGACCAGCACCCACAGGCCAAGGGTTCCTGGCAAACAGCTCCTCACCAGGGAGACCCGGCGGAGGCGCCGGCTCAGGGGCTTGTCAAAGAGCGGGCTATTGAGGGTCAGCTTCTCCAGATAGCCCTCGGGCAGCCGGATGTCAGCAGGTAGGGAGAGTCGTTTGTTGATGTCCTGAGATGCAAGAGGCAGAAAAGGGGGTCAGTCTCTGCTGGGGGTGGGGATGGGCAAACAAAACAGACGGAGCTGAGAGGAGAGTTCAGGCGGCGCCTAGCAATCGGAGAGGCCGACGGACGGGAGAGTACCCTGCTTGTGTTTGGGCAAGGGAATGGCCAAACTGCAAAAACTTCCAGGAGAGCAAAGGACACAACCACGAGTTTGTCACAAACCATCAGGACAAGGCAGGGAAGCCCAGCCTGCCCCATTCCTCCTCGAG
>NW_020954738.1:0-5708 GCF_900497805.2 Vombatus ursinus | reverse complement strand
GGGGGGGGACGGGGACGACAGACTCTTCTTGGTCAGGTCCAGACCGACCAAACCAACTTCCAAATGCCCTCCCTAAAGTCCCTCTGAGAGTCTGTGGGCACAAGGCACCCTCCAACCAGAGGAGCGAGCAGGAAGAGAATTTCATCCTTTAAGGGTCAGGGAAAGTGAGGGGGCTTCGGGTTCCAGGAAGCTCAGGGAAGGCCTACAGGGGGACTCTGAGGTAGGTTTCTCTGGAGAAGTGCAAGAATGCAGAGAATTTGACTAACTGTGTGCTAGGCCATGAGCTCAAAGCTTCAGAGCCGGGGGGGAATGACACTTTGGAGCCCCACAGGGCCAAAGGCTTGGGGCCAGATGCCACCTCCAGTTAGATGTAACAAGACAGTCTACTGGCCAGCTGGGTCTTCCCAAGTTAGTCCAGGAACTTGTCTCAAAGTGAGAAGGGAGAGCAAAAAGGGTCATGGCAGGCCCAAGGCCCAGGAGGGCCCCGCTGCCCTACACTCTGCTTCGGAGCAGACAAAGGTATGAGACCGAGCCCAGACAGGGGTGGCTCGCGAGCCATTAAGATCAGTAAGTAACTGCCATCTCTGGCCAAGCCTACCTCAGTAGAGATCTTGCGGGCTGGATGGTTTCGCATTCGGACCTTCACAGGTGACTGCACCTCATCAGAGGATGTGGCGGAGGCCTGGTCACTCTCCCCATCTGAACCGATCTTCAGGTCTTCGTGCACAATCTCTGGGGTGGAGTAGGGGTCGGCTCAGGGGCCGCAGGGATCCCTCCTTCCCCCTCCCCCCATCACACAATGGCCTCAAAGGCCCTCAGACGACCACTCCAGAGAGCTGGACCTTTGTAGAAGGCAGAGGCCACAGACAGGACGGGCCAGGCCTCAGCAGGCCAAGCTGGGGGGCATATAGTCACCTAGTCTGGTGCCATGGTCCAGTGGGGAGCTGAGACTGCGAGTGGCCCGGGGCCGGCGGGCCGGTGGCGGTGGAGGCTGCTGGGGTGCCCGGGGGGTTGGGCCCAGGGCGGGCAGGCTCCTGGAGGCTCGGGGGGGCAGGCGAACCGTGGGTATCAGGCTGTGGGATGAGGGCAAGGCGCCCTTCCTCCCACCAGGGCTAGGGCCTGGGCCAGGGAGCAAAGCCAAAGGGAGGGTGGGTGATGGACAAGGGAGGACAAGTAGGAACAGCAGGAAACACACAGAAAAGAAGAAAATGGAGAAAACCAATCACCCAAATCCGAAGGGAGCTGCCCAGCGAGAGGGAGAGCCCAGCTGGCCCCCAGAAGCCCCTGCGAGCTGGCCTCACCGTTGTCACTGCAGTTACTGTCTTCGATGTTGATCTGCTCAGAGCCGCTGCTCTTCTCCGGAGGCCGGCTTCCCCGGAGCGTCATGGAAAGCTGCCGCTTGATCTTTTTCATTCGGTCCATGGTGACCTGGGGGGAGGGGGCAGACTGAGTTCCTGCTCCTCAGGGGTTCCCGGGGGACTGGCTCTCAGAGGGCAACAGGCCCACCTTGCTGGCTGAGGGCACAGGGCCTTCTCCTTGTGTGCCGCCCTGCCCACTGGACTCACAGTAGGAGCACAGGGCCCCACAACATAGGTAATCAGGTGGAGAAATAGGCTGGGCAGGGGGCTTAGCGGCCATAGAATGGTATGTTCCCTTGGCACCAGCCCCACATCCCCCCCAACTGCCAGGGGACTGAATGTTCCCACTGCCCCAGGGAATCACATGACCCTGGCAACCGTTGCCACGGGGACTAAATTGGACAGTCCCATAGGCCAGCTATGGGTGGGGGAGGGGGGGGAACTAGCTAGAGGCCTAGCTCATGGGCCCAAGGACCTTGGGGGCTCAGCTCCACCCCCCCCCCCCACTCGAATGGGACGGCTCCCAGAATGACCTGTCTGTCCTCCCAGCTGGTAGGAAAGGAGATTCAACAATGACCACATAAGGGGCTCCCCACCCCCAGCAATGCCAGGTGGGGTGGGGGTGGGGCTAGAGTCTCCTTCCCTGTCTCTCACAGGGTCTCCCTAGTTCAGTTCGGGGGTTCCCCAAGCCTGTATCTCCCCAAGGAATAGCAGAGTGGCCTGGGGGCACAAGGTTTAAGGCTTAGCCTGAGCCTCACTATCTCCCTATCCCAGGGAAGGAAGAGGGGTATTCCTCTATCTCCAGCCTAGCCCTGGTTGCAGAGAGAGGCCCTGGCTGACTCAGCAGCTATAAATATCTCAGCAAAGGCTGGCGGGGGGCCAGGGCCTGGACCTTGGCAGGCAGGGTTAAGACCACCGAGAAGCTTCGAGGGCCAGTGCCTGGGCCCTGGCAGGGAAGGGGGAGAGGGTGGTCTTAAGAAAGGGAAGGGTGTTCCTGAAGACCTCAGGATTATGTATAATGCATTAACTGCCCAGCCTTAGCCCCAGATGGCCCTAGGCCCTAGATGGGAAGTGCAGCCAAGCAGGATGTCTGAGGTACCAGCTGCTTGCAGGGAAGCAGAGGGAAGGGCGGGCAGGAGGCTGGGCTAGGAGCCTGCCCATTCCTGGGAAACTCAGGCCAGCTAAGGCCTTGGAGCAGAAGGGCAGCCATCCCCAGCAGAACCCCCCTGACTATTCAGAGCCTTCCCTTAGCCCTAAGGTAGCCTTTCCAGATCTGAGTTCATCTGAGCCTCATTTCACAGATTAGGTTCCGGGTGATTCCATGGTTAATCGGCTCGGGTCACGAGTGGGACTTGAAGCCAGGGCTTTAGGTGTCTTCTCTATCGCCCCAACCACTTCACAACCTGGAGAAACACCTCCCTGTCTCTAGGCCCAGGAGCCAGGTTCCCACAGGCTTCAAGCCATCACCATCTTCCGGTCCCCTCCTCCCCCCAGAGTCCTGCTGGGGGAGTCTCTGAAGCTAGGGACACAGCCTGCTGAAAGAAAGGCTGGGAGGGAGGGGCTTCTGTGTCTAGAACCTAGAATTTCTGGAGTGCACTCCAAAGTCCTGCCTGCGGAGCAGAAATATCCAAGAATGGGACCAAGCTCATATGTCGGGTTAGAGGCTGGGACTTGAAGCTGGGCCTTCTGCCGTCTAGTGTCCATCTGACCCCGTGCCTAAAAACCATCTGCTGCTTGGGGGAAGGGGAGCCCCTTGAATTTCCTGATTTTGCTGGAAGAACTTTGAACCCTAACCTCTTCTTGTGTAGAAGGGAGCTAATGGGACCCGGGGGCTGCCCTAGGCACCTTGAGCAGGCTGCAACCTCCATCTGCCTCGCTTTCCTCCACCATAAAACGGAAACGATAGCACCTACTTCCCAAGGTTGTTGTGGGGATCAAAAGAGAATCCACGTAAAAGCTTTTGGCAAAGCTGGAGAAATGCTAGCTATGACGACGATGATGATGATGATGATTTCTGGGGCAGAAGAGTTTTAAGGGAACTGGAGGGGAGGTTAGAGGGAAGTACCTTGGAATTACCTAAGAATCGCATTCCTGGGGGAGGGAAGAGGAGCCTCCTATTCCTGCTAGGGGAAAGGTCTAGGGAACTCCAAGGACATATTACTGAGGATGGGAGAGGGGGGAAACAGGCAGAGAACCCTCGAGAACCTTGTACGTCTTGGGGGAAAGGAAAGAGTCTGTGAAGAAATGGGGATCATATAATTAGGCTTGGAAGAGACCTTCAGCATCACCTAGTGCCATCTGTCATTTCGCAGAGGAGGTAAGGGGTACTCCAAGAGGCCAACTGACTTGCCCAAGGTCACACAGGTAGGAAACAGCAGAGGCAGCGTTTAAGGCAATGTCATCCCACTGGAACAAGTCCTGCATGCACCACACTGCCTCTGCTTCTTGGGGAGCCCGGGGGAACCCCGAGGAACCGAGAACACCGATTCCCCTCCCCATTCCCACAAAATCTTGGGGTGGTAGGTAGAGAGGGGTGGAGGGCTGGGGGGGGGGGTGGTTATAGAAGGCAGGGCTTGGGTGGGATGAACAGAGGGCAGAGTCCCAAGGTGGCCACACCCCCCCCTTTTTTCCCAGGCCCCAGTGCATTATAGGAAACTCCCCAGCCCTGCATCCTCCGTCCTGGGCCCCCACCCCTTTGGGAAAAAAGGAGGGGGGGGGCGGCGGGGGAGGGGCACGAGCTTACCGGCGGCAGCGGAGGTGGGGACGGGCGCGGGGGCGCGGGAGCGCGGGGGGCCTCAGTGCTGCGGGCCCGGCGCGGTGGCGGCTGCGGCGGCGACCCCCTGGGCTCCGTGGGCGGCGGCTCCGGGCAGGCCCCGGCGGCGGCGGCGGCGGCGGCCCCGGCGGCGGCGGCAGCGGCGGCGGCGGCGGCGGCGGCGCGGGAGGTCCCAGTAGTCGTCGGCCATGGCGGCTGGGCTCGACCCGCCCGCGTCGTCCCGCTCAGCCGCCCATGGGCCTGGCCGCCGCCGCGGAGCCCCAGTAGCGAGATCCCGATCGCGCCGCGCCGCGCCCTGCGCCCTCGCCCTGGGCCGCTCGCTGTCCCTGGCGCGGGCCCTGTCCCGGCTCCGAGCCCGGCTCCCCGCAGCCGCCCAAGCCGCGGCGGCTCCGGCACCTGCGCATAAGGCCCCGCCTCGGGGCCAGTGGGAGGAGGAGGAGCCCGGAACGTCCCACGGGCTGGGTCTCCGGGAGGGGGGAGCGCCGAGACGGGAGGGGGTGGCTCGGCGCCGAGGCGCCAAGGCCGAGGGCACCCCCCCCCCGGGGAGGAAGAGGGAGAGCCCTCCGAGCGGACTTGGTACGGTCCCAGGTGTGGGCGGGGGCGGCTCGGGCCGGCCCACAGCCAGCGGCGGGTGGGGAAGGAGGCTTGAAAGGGGTGGAGACGGGCTTTACTCGGGGGCGCTGTCAAGGGCCCAGCGATCTCCCGGGCCGCCCAGGAGAGGCTGGGAAAGTCTGGCGACAGCAATGGCCCTCTCCCAGGCCTTCCCCTGAGCCGAAGCGGAGACGCGGCGCCCTCACTGACAGCTCCTCCCCGCTGCCCCAGATTGGTACGGCCTTCCTCCGGGCTGTCTTCACCCTGGCTCCTCCTCCGGGGAGGGGCCCGTCCACTCCCAGGAGCTGATTGGCCAGGGGCTCTGATTTCCCACCTCCCGCGGCCTCGCACCCTAGGTGCGCTGTTCCCCGTTTGGCCCTGCCCTCCTTTTGCCCACCCCGCCCCCTTCAGTCCGGGGCCCCGCCCCCGAATCCCAGCTGGGCCCTACGCAACGATTGGACCGGGATCACCGAAGCCTGTCCTCTTGGCCCCCTTCCAATAGCGCTGCTGCAGCAGGTCCGCCCGGCCCTTCTGCTCGCCAGGGGCTCGTGGGCCGCGCCGGCCGGGTCGTGGGGGAGGGTCCGTGGGCAGGTTTCACTTTCACTCTTTCGGGTTCTGGCTTTGTCGCTGTAGCGACCGCAGCGCCTTCCCGGTTCGCTCTGAAACTCTCCTTCTCCTCGTTTCTTAGGAGCCGCTAGCGCTCTAGTGCATCCACGCGCCGCATTCAGCCGGGCCCCCGTCGGACGCCCCTTAGTGTCCAGATTTGGGCTACAAGGAAAAGATGCTCTAAATAGTTTTGGACATAGGAGCCCTTTCCCTTTTTAATCTTTTGGGAGTTAGGCCCAATAGTAGCATGGCTGTGTCAAAGAAAAACAGTAATACCAATCATGTACTCCGCAATTTAGGCTTGAGTCCGCCAGAGATCATTTGGTTTAATATATATATATATTATATAATATATATATATAATATATATATAATATATA
>NW_020954737.1:18616951-18845743 GCF_900497805.2 Vombatus ursinus | reverse complement strand
TTGCTAATCTCCTCCTCAAATGAACTTGAATTTATTTTGTATATTCTTATATAACTTTGATGTTTCAGTGTTGTACCAGTCACGCAAAATTCTCTAGTGTCCTGATCCTTTCAAATTTCTGTAGCATCCTACCCTTCTCATATTTCAAGTTACAATTATTCACTATCTTCAAAGAACATATCTGCAAGGATAACTGCAGATGTTGTTAATGTATGATTATCTAAATCCATGGCTCCTATCTTGGGACACTGCATCTGGAAACAATTCTTCCAAAGGAGATGGCAGAGAATGGAAGGTGATCTACAGATGCTGAGGTAGGTATTGGGAGTCAATGAGTGCCCCAGTATTTGAGATTAGTGATTCAATAGAAGATAAATTTGAACTCTCAGTTCCTAAGTAGATGATCTGTACTCTCCTTATGTTTGATTGTTTTCAGTCATGTCTGACTCTTTGTGACCCTGTTTGGGGTTTTCTTGGCAAAGATTCTGCATTGGTTCACCATTTCCTTCTCCACCTCATTGTATACATGAGGAACCAAGGCAATCCAGATCAGATGATTTTCCCAGGCTCACATAGATAGTATCTGAGTCCTAATTTGAACTCAGGAAAATGAGTTTTCCTGACTTCAGGTGTGGTATTCTATCCACTTGTTGTTGTTGTTGTCCTTCATCCTTTTTTTTTTTTAAGAGCAAATAGTATCCTTCAACATGCATTCAGACTCTATTGTTCTTTCTGTGGATGTGGACAGTATTTTCCATCATGAGTCTTTTGGAGTTGTCTTAGATCCTTGCATTGCTGAGAAGAGCCAAGTCTATGAAAGTTAGTTATCACACAACATGACTGTAACTGTGTACAATGTTCTCCTCCTGGTTCTGCTCACTTCACTCAGCATCAGTCCATGCAAGACTTCCCAGCTTTTTATGAAGTCTGCCTGCTCATCATTTCTTATAGCACAATAGTATTCCATTACATTCATATATCACAACTTATTCAGCCATTCCCCAATTGATGGACAACTCAATTTCCAATTCTTTGCCACCACAAATAGAGCAGCTATAAATATTTTTGTACACGTGGGCCCTTTTCCCATTTGTATGATCTCTTTGGGATACAGCCCTAGAAGTGCTATTGCTGGGTCAAAGGGTATGCACATTTTTATAGCCTTTTGGGCATGGTTCCAAATTGCTCTCCAAAATGGTTGAATCAGTTCACATTTCCACCAACAATGCATTAGTGTTCCAACTTTCCCACATCTTCTCCAACATTTATCGTCGTCCTGTTTTCTCATGTTGGCCAGTCTGATAGGTGTGATGTGATACCTCAGAGTTGTTTTGATTTGAATTTCTCTAATCAATAGTGATTTGAAACATTTTTTCATATGCTATAGATAGCTTTAATTTAGAAGTAAACAATTTGACCTTTATTGAGTCCCTTGTAATTGTTCTTTCATGTTTACCTTATATATCTCCTGGAAGTTATATTTCGAATTTTCCATTAACTTCTGCTTCCCCACCCCCCCTAGAAATGCCTCAAAGTCTTTCAGGTTGTTAAATGTGCATTTTTTTTTTCCATTCAGGATTATACTTAACTTTGCTGGGTAAGTTACTTTTGGTCATAAGAGACCTGTGCACTTCAATGGAGTAAACACTAGGTCTTTTGTAATCCTTATTGTAGCTCCACAATACTTAAATTGTTTTTTGCTTGTTGCTTGCAATATTTTCTCCTTAACCTGGGAGCTTTGAAACTTGCCTATAATATTCCTGTAAGTTTTCCTTCTGGGATCTCTTTCAGGTGGTGATTGGTGCATTTTTTCCTCTTCCTGCTTTGCCTTCTTGTTCTAGAACTTCAGGGTAATTATCTTTAATAATTTCTTGTAATATCATATCAAGATTCTTTCTTTGATCCTGACTTCCAGGGAGTCCAACTATTCTTATATTTTCTCTCCTCAATCTATTCTCCAGATCAGTTGTTTTTCTGATGAGATATTTTACATTCTCTTGTCTTTTTCTCGATATTATTTCTTGGTGTCTTAGCACAACATTACCTTCCCCTGGGCCAATTTTAGTTTTCAATAAATTATTTTCTTCCTTAAGTTTTTGATTCTCTTTTTCCAGTTGGTTGACTTTCTTTTCATAATTTTTTTTTGGATTGCATTTATTCTTTTTCCTTTGATCTCTCTTACTTGATTTTTAAAGTCCTTTTTAAGTTCTTCCAAGAACTCTTTTGGGGATTGTGACCGTTTGACATTTCTCACTGAAAAAGTAGTGGCTTTTAAGCTCTATTATCTTCCTCTAAATATGAACCCAGATCTTCTGTATCCCCATAGTAGCTATTTATGGTTGGGTTCTTTCTCCTTCGCTGACTCATTTTTATTCATTCATTTAGTCATTCATTCGTTTGTTTGTTTATTGTTTTGCAGCTATTATTATAATCAAGTTCTAGTCCTAATATGTGGGGAATGATGCCCCAAACCTCAGGTCCTTCTTATTGCTATTTTTTTGAGCTCTTTCCCAGGGCCCAAACTTCATCCCTAAGGCATGGTGCCCTGAAAAAACCCTTGCTCACCATGGTCCATCTACTGGTTGCAAATTTCAGTCATACTCTGCCCTAGAACTGAAACCAGGGACTCCTCTCCTGTAAGTGCTCACAGCCAGCACTCTGCTACTCCACTCCCCAGACATGGGCTTGCTCCTTCCCCCACCCCCTGAGCTGCAGCCCAGGACCTTGTCTGGCCAGCACAGCTGTGCTTGGCATCCTTCCACAGTGGAAGGTCCTTTAATTTTCTCCTACTCAACTGTCTAACTCAACGACATTCCAACACAAGACTCAAGAGAAGCATAAAAAGGTAAACGTGAATGAGAAACCTTATGGAATTTAATGAGGTTAAACTTTTTACATTCCCAAATGGGAAGATGAGACATGTAACATCTAAGAATGTTATCATCACCAAGGAAGCTAGAAGGACTCTATTTAGACAGAGAGCGTGAGCATGGGTCAATTATGTTGAGGTGATCTCAAAAGAAAAATGGAAGGGTCAGAAGTAGGGATCCCCTCTCTCTCTGAACTGGTTCAAAGAGGGAAGACTATATTTATATCTAGATCTATGATTGTTATCCTTCATTCTCAAAGAGGACGAAAATGACATCACTATGCTAGAGTCAAGTTACAGTGTGTCTGACTGGCTGATCAGATCACTACAAGCTGGGACTGTTCTACCATGGGTGGGGTACAAATAATCCATGTGAACATTTGGGGTGGATTCTCTAAATGTGCACATCTTGCATTTCTTTTGAGCTACTTCAATTCTGCTTTGCTCATAGAGCACAGCACCTTCTCTCATGATGGCAGGACATGCTGGGTGGTGGTCCTGTGACAGTGTCTCCCATGTCACACAATCAATTCCAAAGTTCTCAAGAGAGAGCTTGGGAGTATCCTTGTATCATTTCTTCTATCACTTCTTCTGACTACCATGTGAATGCTTGCCCTGTGTGAGTTCTCCATAAAATAGTCCTTTTTTTTTTTTTTTTTTTGCAAGCATATGTTTTGCATTTCAACAATGTGGCCAGGTCATTGGAGTTGTGCTCTCTGCAGTAGAGTTTGAATGCCTGGTAGTTTAGTTTGAGAAAGGACCTCAGGGTCTGGTATCACCTGCCAGGTGATCTTCAGAATCTTCCCGAGACAATTCAAATGGAAGTGATTCCATTTCCTAGCATGGCACTGGTGTACTGCCCAAGTTTCCAGCATACAACAATGAGGTCAGGACAATGGCTCTGTAGACCTTCATTTTGGTAGTCAGTCTAATACCTCTTCTCTCCCACACTTTCCTTCACAGCTTCCCAAACACTTAGTTCTGGAGATTCGTGCATCATCCTCATTATCAATGTGTACATCCCTGGAAAGTACCCTACAAAGAAAGGTAAGTAAACTTATGCACAACATTCAAAACTTCTCCATTTGCTGTAACCAATGATTCCACATATGGATGGTGTGGTCATGGCTGATGGAGCACCTGTATTTTATTGGTGTTAATTGTTAGACCAATATTAGCATAAGTAACAGAGAATTCAATCCATATATTGTTGCATCTCAGCTTCAGAGGCTGCATTGAGTGCACAATCATCTGCAAATAGGAAATCATGCCCCAACACTCCCTCCACTTTGGTCTTGGCTTGTAGCCTTTTCAAGTTGAAGAATTTACCATCAGTGTGGTAGCTGACCTTGATGGCATGTTTGTCCTCATTGAAGGCATTTGACAACATGGCTGAAAACATGCTAAAAAGCATGGGAGCAAGCACACAGCCTTGTTTCACTCCACTGATGACAAGGAAAGCACGAGAGCATTGTCCATTATCCAGAACCTGGGCAAACATGCCATCATGAAACTGATGCACAATACTGATGAACTTCTCTGGGCATCCACATTTTGACATAATTTTCCATAAGCCCCCACAATTGACAGTATCAAAGACCTTGGTCAAATCTACAAACCCATATCCCAAGGTTAATGACCACAGAAGGACTGGGAGATTCTGCCATTTCAAGGACAGAATCTTCCTCTCTGGAAGTGGACGTGTGAGGGAGGGAGTGTGACATTCTCCAGGCAGATAGGAACGAGGGTGTTGTAATCTGCCCAGGGTAGAATGAAGAGGACACATCACTCTGGAGTCCTCAAGCCTCATTGCTTTTCAATTTAGGGTCCAGGCTGGACAGTTGGCAATGAGGCATTGGTTTGGGACACTGATGGACAGAAGTGTTTGGCTGGATGACCTTGCTCGCACACTGCAAAGTGGGAGTATGTTTAAACATGATCTCTTGGCAGGATTACCAGGGTGGTGGCTGTAGCAATCATAACAATGTGATGTCGATGGAAATGTGCTACAGAAATTAAGGAAGAGGCAGTATGGTAGAGGCAAGTGGCCATGGGATTTGGGGTCGTTGAACCTGGATTCAGCTAGCCCCGGACTAGGCGTGAAATGGATTTTTGGAAAAGAGAGATGGAGTACCTTGCTCCCTGTTGTGTCTTACTTTCCCAGCAAAATTCCATCACTCTGAAAATGCCATCTTTTTTTTTCTTCTTCAGTCTTTTTTATTGCGCAGGGCTCTGACAAGACAGTGTGCCTTTTAAGTAGCGAGTAATTTGAGTCATCTGTGAAGTCCCGGTCCCTCATCACCCCGATCAGGACGCCCTGATTTTTCTTCCTGGCAGGTGGCTTTCAGCATAGCTTGTGGAGGCCTTTGAACGAGAAACAGAAAAGAAAGAAAAGAAAAGGAGAAAGGGAAGGAGAAATGAAAGGGAAAGTGTGGAAGAAAGGAGAATTATGCAAACATTGAGCAAGCGAAGAGGCAAGGATTATGGGTGGCAAGAAAGTGTCTTCTTGCCCGAAAAAAGGGCTAAAATCTTGTCTTTAGGTGTTTTTAGGCGATGGTTTGGATGCATACAAGCGGCAGGCTAGCAGCTGTTTTGTTGGGTGCTGGAGGTAGCTGAGGGCTTTGGAGGCTTTGTCAAAGTTTTCGGAGTGAGCGCGAGTGGAAGGAGGGCTCTAGCAAAGGGCGAGGGGAATGGGTGACTTGATGTTTATTGCTTCTTGACCTTTTCGCTAAGATCAAGTGTAGTATCTGTTCTTATCAGTTTAATATCTGAAATTCCCTATCCGAGGACAATAGGTTAAATGGGTTTTTGGAGCAGGGAGGTGGAATAGAAGCTTGCTCCATTCACGCCACAAATTGACCCGGTATTGTAGTACTTCTGGGAACGGTGCACTTTCCTTTGGTGAACAGCTCTTTGTGTGAAAAAGAAGCTCGTAGCTTTTGCCAATTTCCCGATAGACAAAGTATTGGGAGCAATTCTACCATGCATTGTGCGAATGAGGGGAAGAAAATCTCTCTTTCTCTAATACGGTGAGGTTTGCTGTTTAAGACTTATGTCCATGGGTTTGGAATGAGGATCTCTTTACAGGAAAATACTTATGGACAATACTTAAAGCAGTGCTTGTGTTCCAATAAATCTTTGTTTTTGCCTTTTGCTACTAACAGAAAAAGAGAAACTTGTCACTTTTCTCAAAGGGAAAAAACAATAAATGAGGTGTTTACTCCTTTCCGGGCCTGTGTTATGGTCTGTGAGTGACCACAAGTACTTTTTTTTTTGGTTATGTAGTGGGGTTAAGTGACTTTACCAGGGTCACACAGCTAGTAAATGTTATGTGTCTGAAGCTGGATTTGAACTCAGGTCCTCCTGAGTCCAGGGCCGGTAAAACCACTCTTTTCTACCTTGGAACTGTGAGAATTCCCTCTCCACCGCCACAATAAGCTTCACCAGGCCACGCCAGAGCTCCTCCTTGCCCCAGGCTGCCACCCAGAACTTCGGCCCAAAGCTAAGCACAGGCAAAGCAAGAGAATCCTGCCTCAGCACCAGCAAAGAGATCCCTTCAATTCTCCCTCTGATCAGCCATTAGATTCCCCCTCAGTCTGTGGGCCAACTGCTTCAGAGGCAGCTGCTGCCCCAGGGCTGCACCTGGACTAGGGCTGGGACTGAGCTTTTTTCTCACTTTGGTCACAGACTTTTCCTACTGACCTTCTAAATTCTCTTTGGCATTAGTGTGTTGAGAAGTCTGGAAACTGCCACAGCTGCCTGTGATTCAGTCCTCTGAGGGCTGCTGCAGGTTCGCTGAGGCCTGGTCTTTCCCTGCGCATGCCCAGGCTGAACTGCGTTCCTCTCCCAGCCCAGCGCAATAGACTTCTATTTATATTTTTCTTTTTTTCCTTGTCTTGCCTTTTTTTTAAAAATTAATTTATTTTGATTTATCAACAATCACTTTCATAAGCTTTTGAATTTTAAATTTTACTCCCCTCCCTCCCCATCTCCTTCCCCAAGAAGTCACACAGTCTAATATAGGTTATACATATACATTCATACATAAATATTTTCACATTAGTCATGTTGTAAGGAAGAGTTAGAACCAATAGGAGGAACCACCAGAAAGAGGAAACAAAACAAAATAGAAGGAAAAAAAGTTCAAATAGTCTGCTTTGATCTGCATTTAGGCTCCATAGTTCTTTCTTTGGATGTGGATAGCATTTTTCATCATCAGGCCTTTGGAGATGTCTTAGATCCTTGTATTGCTGAGAAGGGTTAAGTCTATCAATATCAGTCATCACACAACTTGGCTGTTACTGTGTACAACTTTCTCCTGATTCTGCTCACTTTACTCAGCATCAGACCATACAAATTTTTCCAGGTTTTTCTGAAGTCTGCCTGCTCATCATTTCTTATAGCACAAAAGTATTCCATTACATTCATTTACCACATCTTGTTCAGCCATTCCCCAATTGATGGGCATCCTCTCAATTTCCAATTCTTTGCCACCACAAAAAGAGCTGCTATGAGTATTTCTGTACATGTGGGTCCTTTCCCCATTTGTATGATCTCTTTGGGATATAGCCCTAGAAGTGCTATTGTGGGGTGAAAGGGAATGCACATTTTTATAGACTTTTGGGCATAGTTCCAAATTCACAATAGACTTTTCCTTTTTTTTTTTACATTCAAATTAAACATATTTTCACATTAGAGACGTTGTAAATAAAAATTAAAAGCAATAGGAGGAACCATTAGAAAGAGGAAACAAAACTCAACAAAAGAGAAAAAAATAGCAATTCAACTTCCATAGTTCTTTCTTTGGATGTGGATAGCATTTTCCATCACAAGGCCTCTGGAGATGTCTTAGATCCTTGTATTGCTGGGAAGGGTTAAGTTTATCAATATTAGTCATCACACAAGATGGCTGTTACTGTGTACAACATTCTCTTGGTTCTGCTCACTTCACTCAGCATCAGACCATTCAAGTCTTTCCAGGTTTTTCTGAAGTCAACCTGTCCATCATTTCTTATAGCGCAATAGTATTCATACACCACAACTTGCTCAGCCATTCCCCAATTGGTGGGCATCCTCTCAATTTCCAATTCTTTACCACCACAAAAAGAGCTGCTGTGAATATTTTTGTACATGTGGGTCCTTTTCACATTTGTATGATCTCTTTGGGATATAGCCCTAGAAGTGCTATTGCTGGGTCAAAGGGTATGCATTTTTATAGCCCTTTGGGCATAGTTCCAAATTGCTCTCCAAAATGGTTGGATCATTTCACAACTCCAGCAACAATGCATTAGTGTTCCAATTTTCCCACATCTTCCCCAACATTTATCACTTTCCTGTTTCATCATGTTGGCCAATCTGATAGGTGTGATGTGGTACCTCAGAGTTGTTTTGATTTGCATTTCTCTAATCAATAGTGATTTAGAGCATTTTTTCATATGGCTATGTATGGCTTTAATTTCTTCATTTGAGAACTGTCTGTTCATATCCTTTGACCATTTATCAATTGGGGAATGACCTGTATTCTTATAAATTTGACTTAATTCTCTACACATTTTAGAAATGAGGCCCTTATCAAAGAGACTGGTTGTAAAAATTCTTTCCCATTTTTCTACCTTCCTTCTAGTCTTAGTTGCTTTGGCTTTGTGTGTGCAAAAACTTTTCAATTTAATATAATCAAAATTATCCATTTTGCTTTTCGTAATGTTCTCTGTCTCCTGTTTGGTCATGAATTCTTCTGTTCTCCATAGATCTGACAGGTAAACTATTCCTTGCTCTCCCAGTTTGCTTATAGTATCAGCCTTTGTTTCCCCATTTTGACTTTATTTTGGGATATGGTGTGAGATTTTGGCCTATGCCTTGTTTCTGCCATACTCTTTTCCAGTTTTCCCAGTTGTTTTTGTCAAATACTGAGTTCTTATCCCGGAAGCTGGGGTCTTTGGGTTTATCAAATAATAGATATCAAATAATAGATAGTCATTGACTACTGTGTCTTGCATATTTAACCTATTCCACTGATCCACCACTCTATTTCTTAGCCAGTACCAAGCAGTTTTGGTGATTGCTGCTTTATAATACAATTTAAGATCTGGAATGGCTAGGCCACCTTCCCCTGCATTTCTTTTCATTAGTTCCCTTGATATTGTGGACATTTTGTTCTTCCAAATGAATCTTGTTGTTATTTTTTCTAACTCTATAAAACAATTTTTTTGGAAGTTTGATTGGTATGGCACTGAATAAGTAAATTAGCTTAGGTAGAATTGTCATTTTTATTATATAGCTTGGCCTACCCCTGAGCAACTGATGTTTTTCCAATTATTTAGATCTGACTTTATTTTCATGAAAAGTGTTTTGTAATTGTGTTCATAGAGTTCCTGGGTTTGTTTTGGCAGGTAGACGCTTAAATATTTTATAAAGTCTACAGTAAGTTTAAATGGAATTTCTCTTTCTATCTCTTGCTGTTGGGCTTTGTTGGTAATATATAGAAATGCTGAAGATTTATGTGGGTTTATTTTATATCCTGAAACTTTGCTAAAGTTGTTTATTACTTCAAGTAGTTTTTTACTTGATTCTCTAGGATTCTCTAAGCATAGCATCATGTCATCTGCAAAGAGTGATAGCTTTGTTGTTTTTTTTTTTTTGCCTATTCTAATACCTTCAATTTCTTTTTCTTCTCTTATTGCCATTGCTAAAGCTAACGTTTCCAGTATGATATTGAGTAACAGTGATGATAATGGACATCCCTGTTTTACCCCCGATCTTATTGGAAATGCTTCTAGCTTGCCCCATTACATATTATGCTTGCTGAAGGTTTTTGATAGGTACTATTAATTATTTTAAGGAAGACTCCATTTACACCGACATTCTCTAGTGTTTTTAATAGGAATCGGTGTTGTATTTTGTCAAAAGCTTTTTCTGCACGACAAACTTTTCCAATCAACTATCTAGGTTGTATTGGGCTGAAAATGATTTCACTCTGTTTTTGTGTGGGTTAGGCTGCTTTACAATTTGTTTAGAGCCATTTTTTTACAGCTCTTTGAGGTTTAAGAGAGAGCTCAAGCAAGTTACCTCTTGTACTCCAAAACCTTAGCTACACACTCTTAATTAATATAACAATCTCAAGAGTTAACTGTTGGGTCACTAATAGAAACGCTAGTCTTGGAAAACCGCAGTTACAGGATAAATACTTACTTTTTGACAACTCGAGATGAGGGGAGAGCGCGAACGCAGTCCCCCACTACCACAAATTATGCAGTCGAGTTTCCCGCATTTGGGGAAATCGCAGGGGTCAGCCCATCCGGAGTGCAATGGATAAGCCTCGCCCTGGGGAAACCACCTTCGTGATCATGGAATCACCCCTGCCAGGTAAGTATGCTCCACGACACCGCGCTCCACTACTCCCTCCACGCACACACACTCTAAACGCACGATCACTCACGCGGCGCTTCCACAGCCCAACAACACACGTGGCTCCACACGCACAAACCGCCAACACCCGGAAGCGCTTCAACCCCTCCCGACTCGCCTTGGCCCCTCTGACCCCCCAAATCCACGTTTTCCGGACGTGCTGTCTGCTTAGAGAAAACGCTGACACGAGTCTCCTCATCTGCATAACGGTCGGGCCCTTACTGACGTCACTCGCCAAACCTGACCCACAGGAGTCCAACATCTATTGACTGATCAGCCGAAATGGGATGGAGCACCTACATAGGTAGAGAGCAGGAATTTGGCAGTAGGGAGCTCTTGAGAAGAGTATAGTGAGAAGCGATTGGGTCTCTTGAGCAATTTATACACAAAGGATCATCATATTCCTTTGTGATCAATTTATGGTTGAAGTTTACATCTGTACCGTTTACTTCTTTAGATTTCATATTGTGCTTTTGATATCACCAGGTATTTCATGATTTATACCTGTAAAATGTCAAATGTCCTCGAAGCTAGTAAATCTCTTCACTTAAACATTAGGTGAATAAAATACTACACCTCCACCTTACCTATGAAATGGTGAAGGGAGGAAAGCATGAATCACCTGCCTCTGGTTGTAGAGGCAGACGCAGTAGGTTTCTTTCAATCGATCTGGTTCATCAGTATTCGCACGGTTTCTTTAGCAACGTGGTGAGGAATAGAATCCAGCTGACTCTCAGCCAGAATACGTTACCACCTATTTTCTGAATGGCTCTGTTCAGGGAGAGCTTGGAAAAAGAGGTGCACAGCATCACCCATTTGGTCCTGACTTCAGGCAGCCTACTGCAGAACGTCCTTGAAATTTTCATCTGAATGGAGAGCAGCGTTCTTTCCTCCTGGCTCAATGATAGCGCTTTCCACTCTGAACGATTAGAGAAGAGTTTAATCTTGAGTAGATTGGATCCTTTTATAAGCAATAGCTGACTTGCAAACTACACATTTCAAGGATCCAGGATTTGGAGAGTCACTACTACCAGAATTAGTCATCTTGGATAATAATAAGAACTATTATCACCACTATCATAGTCCAGCTCAAGATCCTACCAGCTTTATTGGCTATCTGCCAGTAATAATGAGGCAAAGAGAACTAAAAAGAAACCAATGGCCAATAAACATATCAAGATCAGGAAAACTCAAGGACCTTGGTCTACAGGCAAACAACTTAGGGAGAAGGCAAAGGCCAGATTTTCCTGGGTTCTGTTAGGCAGGAGAGGAGGCTCCCATTCAGAGGACCTTAGTCCACCTTCAGAGGCCAGCATGCCCACCCCCAAACAAGTTGACCTATCTTAAAGGGCACATGAGGGAGTGGGGATAGAGACCAAGCAGGACACCTCCTCAACTTCATCAGAGGCTACAGAAGGACAGCCTGGGCAGGGATGCAGGGATGCAGGGATGCAGGGCAGGCTGCTAGAAAGCACAGTCTCTCCCACTTGACTTTCTCTATGATTCTCTATGATTTGATGTCCAGGCTAAGACAGGTACCTAGGCCTGAGATATGGAACCACTTACTTTTTTTTCATGGCCCTTCCTAAAGGAAATGCAAATCTGGCTTAAGGAGGGATCAATGGTGTGGCAACCTCTTCCCCTCCCCAAAAAGAACTAGGAACTGACAAGGTGACTGGGAACAGAAGATTAAATTGCCAAGTATGGCAATCACATAAAGGGCAAATCACTTTGAAGGCAGGAATGGGACCTAACAAAACCAGGTTATTTTTTCTTCCTTTTTTGGATTGGGTTCTAGGCCTGGCTTTTTTATTTTTTCCAATGCAACATAGAATTTTAACCAGAAATCTGTTTTCTCTCAGTTTTCCCCCTGTTGGTTATTTCCAATGTACTATTTATTGTTGTGGTTCTGTCATTCCAGTCAGATCTGACTTTTCATGACCTATGTCCATAGGATTTTCTTGGCAAAGATACTGGAGTGCTTTGTCATTTCCTTCTCCAGTGGCAAACATAGGTTAAGTGACTTGTCCAAGGTCACATAACTAGGTAGTTTCTGAGGCTGAATTTGAACTGAGGTCTTCCTGACTCCACAGCTTTCAGTTTCTTTATCTTTAAGTACCTACATCTCAATGTGTTTGTGCAATGTTACCTTTGAATTTGGCATATCAGGGAGGCCTCATTAGTTACCACCCATAGGCACATGGACTATTAGCTCTATATATTTCCTGCAACTGGGTGACTTCCTCCATATAGCTTAAAATATTTGATTAAATATTCATTCACTCTGCCATAAGCAAATTAGGAGAGCAAGGAATAGTTTACCTGTCAGGTCTATGGAGAAGGGAAGGACTTATGATCAAACATGAGATAGAGGACATTATGAAATGCAAGGTGGATAATTTTGAATACATTAAATTAAAAAGGTTTTGCACAAACAAACCCAGCTCAGACAAGATTAAAAGGAAAGCAGAAACCTGGGAAACAATTTTTATAGCAAGTGTTTCTGATAAAGGCCTCATTTCTACAATATATAGAGAACTGAATCAAATTTGTAAGCATACAAGTCATTCCCCAATTGATAAATGGTCAAAGGATATGAACAGGCAGTTTTCAGATGAAGAAATCAAAACTATCTATAGGTATATAAAAATGCTCTAAACCACATTTGATTGGAGAAATGCAAATTAAAACAACTCTTGGATACCACCTCACACCTATCAGATTGGCTAAAGTGACAGAAAAGGAAAATGGTAAATTGGAGAAGATGTGGGAAAATTGGGACACTAATGCATTGGTGGTGGAGTTGTGAACTGATCCAAGATTATGGCAGCTCTTTTTATGGTGGCTAAAATCAGAAATTGAGGGAATCCCCATCAATTGGGGAATGTCTGAACAAGTTGTGGTATATGAATGTAATCGAATACTATTGTGCTATAAGAAATGACAAGCTGTATGGTTTCAGAAAAACCTAGGAAGATTTACATGAAGGGATGTTGAGTGAAGTGAGCAAAGCCAGAAGAAAAGTATACACGATAATATCAACATTCTGTGATGATCAAATATAATAAACAGTTCTCAGCACCACAATGATTCAAATTCCAAAAGACTCATGATGGAAAGTGCTATTCATAGCCAGAGAAAGAACAATGCAGTCTGAATGCAGATCAAAGTATGTTACTATTACTTTTTTTTGTTTTTTATTTTTTTCCTGGTTTTTCCCTTTTGTTCAGTTTCTTCTTTCACAACATGACTAATGTTGAAATGTGTTTAACATGATTGCATATGTATAACCTATATCAGATTACTTGTTGTCTTGGGGAGGGGGGAGGAGAGGGAGGGAGGAAGAAAAATTTGGAATTCAAAATGTTATGAAAAATGAATGTTGAAAACAACTTTTACATGTAATTGGAAAAAACAATACTTTTACAAAATATTAATTCACTTCAAATTACTTTTAAAATTCTTCTGAACTCTTTCTGTAATATTTGTTTGTATGGTCTGAACATTTTTATAGAAAGAATCCATTCATTCTGAAATGCAATTAATCATGGATTGTTGGAATTACTAGTATTGCTAGGAATTTCCTTTCTAAGTGCTTCATTTTGGATTGTTTCAGTTTCAACTGTAATGTCACCATTCGTGTCTATTTTTGGATTTGAAATATTAACTTCCTTTTTAGTATTGTCTGTATACCTACCTTAGTTAAACAGTTTTGCATGCTCTGATATTAGCTTATTCGATTCTAATTGCTGACTTTCCCAGGCTACCTTTGAGTCTTCTTGAGTAGGCAAGGAAAGAGACTGGATTTGTCTTGTTATCCCTGAGGAAGACATATAAGATCTTTTGCCTAAATATGGCCCATCAGTGGATGCAGATATATTCAGAATCACGTCTATTGCCTCTTTTTGAAATGGGTTCAAGTATATTCTGAATCACAGTCTCCATTACTTTCTTGCAAGTTGGAACACATATCTCTATTTCCTTGATATTTTCTGTGGAGGGGGCATGTTGCTTAACATCTCTAGGCCTCTGTTGGCTGAAGGGAAAAGGAGGGGATTGAACTCAATGGGGCCAAAGTTCGGATTGTACTGCTCTCTGATCTTTAACAAGTCAAGAAAGGGCCTAGAAGCTCCTAGTGGAACTAGGTTTCTCCAGGTTCTGGGTCCAATCCACTGGAGGCAGTGGAAGCATCATTTGAATAAATGTCTCTAAGGCTCTGCTTTGAAGGAGGGCATGAATCTGAAACCTAATGAATAACCCCAAATATTTCCACTTTCTTCATCAGGGAGTGTCTGAGTCTGGGTTTGGGAGGTTGGAAAAGGGCTGGAATGGATTTGGGGGAGAGAGCCGAATCCAGGAAGGGGTCAAACTCATTTGGACTTGTGAGTTCTGATAGGCTCATTTCCAAGACGGAACAAGAACAAAAGCAGAACCAAAGCAAGCCACCTGGTCTGATCCCCTGAGGGTGAGGAAATGCCATAGCCTTGCATTAGTTCCCATTCCTTTTCTGATCCAAGTTCGGCTGATCAGCCATTAGGTGAAGGGCTCCAGTGAGGCAGGTTTGGCGAGTGACGTCAGTAAATGACAGGCCGTTATGCAGATGAGGAAACTGGTGTCAGCGTTTTCTCTAATCAGATAGTGCGGTTGGAAAAGGTGGATTTGGGGAGTCAGAGGGGCCCAGGCTAATCGAGAGGGGGATTGAAGGGCTTGCAGGTGTTGGCGGATTGTGCGTGTGGAGCGTGTGTTATTGGGCTGTGGAAGTGCCGCGGGAGTGATCGTGCGTTTAGAGTGTGTGTGCGTGGAGGGAGTGGTGTAGCGCGGCGTTGCGAGGCGAAGTTATCTGGCAAAAGTGATTCCATGATCACGGAGGTAAGTTCCCCAGAGCGAGACTTATGCATTCTACCTTGGATGGGTTAATCCTTGCGCTTTACCCAAATGCGGGAAACTCGAATGCATAGTTTGTGGTAGTGGGAGACTGCTTTCGTGCTCACCTCGACATCCGAATCCCCCGCAAAAAAAAAATAGTACTACAGCTGTTAGTTAAGTGTTGTGTTCCAAAACTTGTGACGTAATAACTAAGTTCTAGGATTGTCTTATAGTAGTTAGTATTGTAGCGTTTGACACAAAGGGTCGTGGTATGAGACACTTTCTTCATATGTCAAGGAAGATGTCATGATTTCCAAACAAGTTCTTCCACTTCGAGGCCTACTTAGCTGGCAGGGGTAATTCATTTCCTTGATCATAAAGGTGCTTTCATCAGGAGAAAATTGTACTCCCAATGTGCTGACTTCATGCAATTTCCCCAAATACAGTAAAAACCCAATCACATTATATGTTTTAGGGAAATACGTAGTTTCAAAAAGGTTTTCAAGGGGCTTTAAAAGGACCTGATTTTAAAATACATACATATATATATATACATATGTATGTATGTATGTATGTATGTATGTCTTTCCCCCCACCAATTCCGTGTCAAAATTTTTTTTTAACATTCTTTCGTTTTTTTAGGTTTTGAGTTCCAAATTCTGTTCTCTCCTTGAGATGGTAAGCAATCTGATATAGGTTATACACGTACAATCATGTCAAACATATGTCCACATTAGTCATTTTGTGGAAGAAAATTGAAACCAAGAAAAGGAAAACTTGCCTGATATTCTACCAGGTTCCTTTTGTCTTTGGATGCACGGTGAAATTCCGTGTCAGTGTTAATCCGGAGCAGTCAATTAGTAGGTTTTGCTTTCGAATTAATTTTTTTTAATGAACAAAAATGTTATTTTATCTCTCAACTACTTTTCACTGCTGCAAAAACAAAACAAAAAATTCCTTTGGAACAGGTAGTAGACAGGCAAAAGATATAGCCTCATTGACCATAACAACAACAAAATACCTCATTCTTCACCCTGAGTACACCACCACTGACAACGTAGGAAGCATATTTTATCACCTATCTGCAGGAATCTCGGTTGGTCCCTGTGCTGATCAGAATTCTTAAGGTACACGTAGTTGTGATGGATTCCTAGGTTCTGTGTGTTGGCGTCTCAGTGAGTGACAGAGTTCTAGTTGCTTGTCATTCAACAGGATAGGGGCGACTAAGCATGCTGAGAAACTACTACCTGTTTTCCACAATTTTATCCAGAACTTGGGATGTTGCAGGGTAGGGACTTGCATGTGTGGCTATCAGTGTGCATAGGGGAACAGTGACTGTAAAAGCTACTCATTGTTTTTTCCCATTTAAGAAAATGACGAAATAATGCACTTGCTTTTTCCTCTCAGGACGAGGTTTTCTTTTTACTGTTACTTGCGAAAGGCAAAAATAAAGATTCTTTGGAACACAAGCATTGCTTTAAGTGTTGTCTACAAGTACTTTCCTATAAAAACATGCTCACACATGTAGCCAAAGTGATCCCAATAATTTGTCGGAAAACTAATAAATACAAGAAGTTTTTTTTTTTTTACACAAAAAATTCTTCCCCAAAGAGAGGTGCAGCATTCCCAAAACTATTGCAATACTGGGTTAACGCGTTGCGCGGATGGAACAAGCTCCTATTCCCTCTCCCTGCACTAAAAATTCATTTAATATGTTGTTTTCAGATAGAGAACGCATCAGATGGTAAACTGATATAAACACATACTACACCTGATCTTAGCCAAAGGACGGAAAAGCGATAAACTCCAAGCCGCCCGTTCCCCTCACCCTTCGCTAGAGCCCTCCTTCCACTCGCGCTCCCTCCGAAAACTTTGACAAAGCCTCCAATGCCCTCAGCTACCTTCAGCACCCGACAAAACAGCTGCCAGCCTGCCGCTTGTACGCATCCAAACCGTCGCCTCAAAACACCTAAAAAGAAGATTTTAGCCCTTTCTTCGGGCAAGAAGACACTTTCCTGCCACCCAGAAGTCCTTGCCTCTTCGCTTGCTCAATATTTGCATAATTCTCCTTTCTTCCACACTTTCCCTTTCATTTCTCCTTCCCTTTCTCCTTTTCTTTTCTTTTCTTTCTTTTCTGTTTCTCTTTCAAAGGCCTCCACAAGCTATGCCGAAAGCCACCTGCCAGGAAGAAAAATCAGGGCGTCCTGATCGGGGTGATGAGGGACCGGGACTTCACAGATGCCTCGGATTACTCGCTACTTAAATGGCACACTGCCTTGTCAGAGCCCTGCGCAATAAAAAAGACTGAAGAAGAAAAAAAAGATGGCATTTTCAGAGTGATGGAATTTTGCTGGGAAAGTAAGACACAACAGGGAGCAAGGTACTCCATCTCTCTTTTCCAAAAATCCATTTCACGCCTAGTCCGGGGCTAGCTGAATCCAGGTTCAACTACCCCAAATCCCATGGCCACTCGCCTCTACCATACTGCCTCTTCCTTAATTTCTGTAGCACATTTCCATCGACCTCACATTGTTATGATTGCTACAGCCACCACCCTGGTAATCCTGCCAAGAGATCATGTTTAAATATACTCCCGCTTTGCAGTGTGCAAGCAAGGTCATCCAGTCAAACACTTCTTCTACCCATCAGTGTCCCAAAGCAATGCCTCATTGCCAACTGTCCAGCCTGGACCCTAAATTTGACAGCGATGATGTTTGAGGACTCCAGAGTGATGTGTCCTCTTCATTCTACCCTGGGCAGATTACAACACCCCGCTCCTATCTGCCTCGATAATGTCACACTCAGTGCCTTATATATCCATTTCCAGAGAGGAAGACTCTATCCTTGAAGAGGCAGGATTTTCCAGTCTGCAGGTGGTCATTAACCTTGAGATACAGGTTTCACCTTGACAAACCCTTTGTTATATGCTGTGCCTCCTGATCTTCACTAGCTGACAGAATACCCTGCTACAAGAGATGTTCCCTTGGTCACTAACAACACAGCAGAGCACAATCAGAGACAAAAAATCATCAAAGCCAACCAGTAACCAGTTTCACTAGAACCACCCAGCTTTTTTTTTTTTCATTTTCCTTGCTATCAAAAGTGATGAAGCAGCAGGTACAGATACACTGGGAGCTTTAATCACAATCCTGCACAAAGGCAGTTCAGGACAGTTTTCCAGTTTTCCAAGCAGTTTTTGCCAAATAGTGAGTTCTTATCCCAGAAGCTGGAGTCTGAGTGTATCAAACAGTAGATTACTATAGTCATTTACTACTGTGTTTTGTGTACCTAACCTATTCCACTGATCCACTCCTCTATTTCTTAGCCATTATCAAATAGTTTTGATGATTGATGCTTTGTAATATAGTTTTAGATCTGGAAAGGCTAGACCATCTTCTCTTGAATTTCTTTCCATTAATTCTCTTTATATTCTCAACCTTTTGTTCTTCCAGATAAGTTTTATTATTTTTTCTAGCTCTACAAAATAATTTTTGGTAGTTTGATTGGGATGGCACTCAATAAGTAAATTATTTTAGGTGGAATTGTAATTTTCATTATATTGGCTTTGCCTATCCATGAGCAATCAATACTTTTTCCAGTTGTTTAGATATTCCTTTATTTTGTGAAAAATGTTTTGTAATTGTGTTCACATAGTTCCATTTAGACTACCAAATATTGTCTACAGCCATTTTAAATAGAATCTCTCTATTTTAAAAGGAATTAAATAATTTAAATGAAATGAGAGAAAACTAACAATAATATAAACTGTCCAGATGAACAGAAGAAATAGAATGTCTAAATAAACCTATTTTAGAAAAAAAAATTGCACATAAAAGAGATTCCATAGAAAAAAATCATAAAGATTTACAAGTGAATTCTACCAAACATTTAAAGATCAATTAATTCCAATATTAAATAAATTATTTGGAATAATCCACAAAGAAGGAGTTCTACTAAACTCTTCTTAAGAAACAAATGTGGTGCCAATACATAGACCAGGGAGAACAAAAAAAGAAAGAAAATTATACACTAATTTCACAAATACATATTGATACAAAAATCCTAAATAAAATGCTAGCTAGGAGACTACAGCAATATATCACAAAGATTGCACATTGTGCCCAAGTGGGATTTATAGCAGGAATGTAAGACTCATTTAACATAAGGAAAATGATTAATATAACTGATTACATCAGTAAAAAAGCAGCAAAAATCATATGATTACATCAATAGACACAGAAAATGCTTTTGATAAAATCCAATACTCATTCCTATTTAAAAAAAAAAACACTTGAAAGTACAGGTATCAATAGATTTTTCAATCAATCAATAGATTTTTCCTTAAAATGGTAAGAAGTATCTACCTAAAACCATCAGCAAGCATTATCTGTCATGGGGATAAGCTAGAAGCCTTCCCAATAAGATCAGGAGTGAAACAAGGATGCCCATTATCACCAATATTATTCAATATTGTCCTAGAAATGCTAGCAATAGTAATAAAAGAAGAAATTGAAGGAATCAGAATGAGCAATGAGGAAATAAAACTGTCTTTTTTCAGGCACTAAGACAGCATACTTGGAAAATCTAGAGATTCAATTAAAAAGAGTTGAAACAATAAATTTAGCAAAGTAAAGGTTAAAAACTAAACTCACATAAATCATCAGCATTTTTATATATCACCAACAAAGTACTGAAAGAAGAGATAGTAAGAGATATTCCATTTAAAATAACCATAGACAATATAGAATACCTGGAGTATACTTGCCAAGACAAACCCAGGAACTACATAAATATAATTATAAAACACTTTTTCTATAAATAATGTCATATTTAAATAGTTGGAGGAATATTAATTGTTCATGAGTGAGCTGAGTCAATATAATAAAAGATGGCAACTCTAGCTAAACTAATCTACCTATTCAGTGCCATTTCAATTAAATTACCAAAAAATTGTTTGTTTGTTTTTTGAGCTAGAGAAAAATAAAAACAAAATTCAGGGGGAGCCTTCTAGGTGCTGCTGTAAGGAATTTTTGGTCCTATGATATATCTAAATCTCAGATACATTCTAGACATCCATAGTAAGACCAGCAGAACACCAAATGGTGCTGATAACTTTAATATGATGTGGATATGTTAACTTTCAAGTTCTACCTGAAACTTTGAGATGAGTTGGATATGTTAATGAACTAACTCCAAGGTGGGAAAAAACCCCTATAAAAAAGAGACCCCAAACTCCTGTCTACTCTCACCCCCAAGCACTCTTCCATCTCCATCAGGTCCATGCTGGGAAGTCCTCCTAACTCCAATCCATGTGAGAGAAATGATTATTTCTTTCATGTTAATAACCAATTAGTAAATTAGGATTAGGGTATTCCTCTTCTGTTTTCTCATTCAAAACGCAGTCTTTGTGAAGGACATTACTGATAGGTGAGAATGTCCAAATCCTCTGTGTACATGCTTCTCCCCAACCCAACTAGAAGATCTTACAAAGAATATCTAATCTAGGTGGAATTCTTACCCCACCATTGTTCATTTTTCATTGACCAGGTGGAGGATAGATCCTTTTGCATAGATTGCCTGAGGAGGGAGTGGTCTAGCTTCAGATGAGTCTCTCTTTGTCCATGAGAGACATGATCAGGGTCATGTACCCAGCCTCTCATTAGAACAGGCCCAACTCTTATTATAATACTCATTCTGTCATTAATTGTTAACCAATCAGAGTTGGCTTCAGCCTGTCAGGAACTCCCACTTTTCCAAGGGCATATGAGCATTGAGCATCTTCCATGTCTTTGGTTTCTGAGAGTGCCACAGATCTCTTTTATAAATTATTCAATTGCCATAATTAACAAAAAATGATTGTTAATTACCTAGAAATTATGTCTCTCAGACTTTTCAAATGTCACACGTGGTTATGTGAGTGAAATTATTTACCTCCCCTTGCCCCGATCATCTTCTTCTCTCTGCCTTCTGGTCTCATACCATTCCCCCATCTCTGAGCCATACCATCTGCCTCTGTACCTCTTCCACAGCTTGCCTCTGTACTTTCTATGATGGAAAATGGTGATAAATAATAGTACCTACCTTATAAGAAAAAAGTCTCCATATACTCAAATATTTATAGCAGCACTTTTTGTGATAGCTAAGAATTGGAGATCAAGTAAATGCCCAGCAACTGGAGGATATTTAAACAAATCGTGTACATGAATGTAATGGAATACTACAGTATTGAAATAAATGAAATGTGTGATAATATAGAGAAGTATGGAAAGATCTATATAAAAGGATGCAAAGTGAAATAAGCAGAGTGAAGAAAACAATATTCACAGTAACTACAACAATGTAAATAGAAAGAATCAAAAATTAAATTAAAATTTTGAAGATCAAGTAAGACTAAAGAGATATGAGAAGACACCTCCAACCTATCCCTTTGTCCAATGTAGTTTTATACTTTGCGCATGTTTTTGGGCTTTCTCAATGTATGGATCATTTGTGGTGATCTTTCTGCCCCCTCCCCCCAATAAAATCCTATTTGTCATATGGGATGGCTATCAGGGAAAAGGAGGGAGAGGGGGAGGGATACCATGGTGATGTAAGAAACAGAAAACATCAATAGTTCCTTCTTTTGGCATCTTCCCTTCTCAGTCCAGGCTCCACAGGAGTTGCCCCCATTGCCACAGCTGAGTCTCTGCAGGCATTCAAGGGCCTTACGCAAGAGGCTGCCCTGAGTTTCTCCTCTGACCCAGACCCCAGCACCAAGGATTTCCTGTTGCAACAAACAATGTTAAGAATAAAAGATCCCCCAAAGGTCACTGGATTTCTACACAAGGGTTTTTGGAATGACACTAATCCAAATGTATAATTTTCCCACTATGAAGTTTTCACTCTACTTCTTGGCTTTTGAGGACAAAAATGATATCCCAAAAGATAACAGCTTGGACATTACCCTGGAAAAGTGCACTCGAGTTAACACACAGCTGGGGCACTGAAAATGATGAGAACCAGGTTTACCATAATGGCAATTTAGACCCTGGGTTTGTTTTTTTGTTTTTTTGTTTTTTTGTTTTTTTTTGACACGTAGGAATTTCTGTTCCTGATGTCCAAGGTGGTTGTAAAAGATTTGAGGAATTAGGAGTTAAATTTGTAAAGAAACCTGATGAAGGCAAAATGAAAGGACTGACATTTTTTCAAGATCCTGAAGGCTAAGGATTTGAAATTCTGAATGCTAAACATGATAACCTTCACTTAGTTATGCCAGAACAATATAGCTCTGAGATTCTTTGAAGACATTTTGAAAACAAGAAGCAATGTGATTCAAGGTTTGCTAGAGTAAAGGAAGAATGCAGAACATATTTACGTAGTCCTCTCTCTATTTGAGATTTTTTCCTTAGTTCTATTCATTACCATTTTTTGTTATATATTACATTTATTATTCGTGTTCATTTTATGTCTTCACACTAGTTGAAATACTATAGTTTTAGCTCTGTCCTTGAATGTAACCATGAATCTTTGCCTTTTATGTAATAATTAATACAATTCCTGGGACAGCTAGGTGGCACAGTGGATAGAACACTGGCCCTGGATTCAGGAGGACCTGAGTTCAAATCCAGCCCCACACACAAAACACTTACTAGCTGTGTGACCCTGGGCAAGTTACTTAACCCCATTGCCTAACCAAATTAAAAAAATAATAATACAATTCCTTCTAAGAAGCTGATTTTGAATTAGCCTTTTATGCTTCCTAAACATCAGTTTTCTTTGCCTTTTAACTTTTACTTATTCATCATTAAAAAATTTTTTTTTGATGTGCTTGTATTCTGATGTCTTCTGAGATTTAAATGCCCTAGAAATAACTTTTCACAATAGAAAGTAAGGGAAGGTGTACACATTGAAATTTAATGTGAACTTCAAATGTAAAAAAATTGGGAACTCAACATAAAGTATTTGTTGTGTTTTAGCAGATGCCCTAAGATGCAACTTTTAAAAATCTCAACAGTTTAGGGGCAGCTAGGTGGTGCAGGGGATAGAGCTCCAGCCTTGGAGTCAGGAGGAGCTGAGTTCAAATATGACTGTGTAACCCTGGGCAAGTCACTTAATCCCAAATGCCTCCTCACACCCCATCCATAAAAAATCACATCAGATTGATAAAGATGGTAATGTTTAATATTTTTAAAGTGACAGAAATTTGTTAATACCAAATGTAATATTATTTGCCAATTCCCTTAAATGATCCTAGTAATGTCAGAATTTCAGCAATGTCCTTGCATTTCTATTCTTAAGATAGTTACTCCTTCTGAATGAATTATTCCCTAATGTGTTTGCTTTAGTATTTGCTACAAATGTGCAGGGCAGGATATTTTGATGTGTGTGGTTTTGTCTGTTTTCATACTTTCTCTTTTTAAAATTTTGCCAGCAATTGTATACTTGGATTACAATTATTCCATAGGGGGTGTGAATGTGTAATGGTGACTGAAGCTTTTGGAGAAAACTTTTTTTTTCTTATTGTGTTGAAAGGTCTAACAGCTTCACATTCCTTGTAAGGCTGTTACAACTGATTGAGCACTTTTAGTAATATCCTTTTTAAACATGTGTTTTTAAAACTTTGGGTTCCAAATTTTCTCCCTTCCTCCCTCCCCACCCACCCTCATTGATAAGGCAAGCAACTAAATATAGGTTATATATGTGCAGTTATGCAAAACACTTCTGTGCCGGCCGCGCCGTGCACTCTCCTCCTATAAGGAGCAGGCTGCCAGAGTCATACTTACCAGTCTTCGGTACCTACCCGGATAAACACAAGAGACGAGCTGATCAGGAGGTGCCAACACTCGAGCTTTATTCAGAGGCCATCACAGCAAGGCCAAGCAGGAAGGCCAGAGCAAGAGAGCAGGAGCAAAAGAGAGTGAGCTCCGATCCCTACTGTTCCTAAGTACCTACTTAGCCCCTCCTCCCCAGCCCGCCTACTAGTCAATGATTGTAGGGTCAGATACCAGAAGGGGATGTCTGGGTTTAGCACACCAAGGGAGAGGAAGTGATGCAGGAGGCTAGGACTGGATACAGGAAGGAGGCATCTGGGGTTAGTGCATAGACAAAGGGAAAGTACGTGACCCAGGAAGTCAGGCCCAGATACTGGGAGGAGGCGTCTGGGGTCAGTGCTACACAAAGGGAAAGTATGTGACCCAGGAAGTCAGGTTTGGACACAGGAAGGAGGCGTCTGGGGTTAGCGTTGTACCTGGGGGGGGCTAGACAAAGCGACTTGTTCTCTGCCGTCCCACTCCCATGTGGCACAGCCCCTGCCTCAGGAGCACGTGCTCTGGCTACTTCCTTGTATCCTGTTCCTTCCCCAGCTTATCACAGCTCCACATAGCCCTGCCCACTGCCTTGGGAGCGTGAGCTCTGGTTACTTCTCCGTATCCAGTTCCCATCCCAGTTCACCACAACTCCGCCTAGCACAGCCCCTGCCTTGGGAGCATGAGCTCCGGTTACTTCCTAATATCTTGTTCCTACCCCATCTTGCCACAACCTTCACGTGGCAGTAGCCAACATCAGACAATCCCTCACACACTTCCATAGTAGACATGCTAGTAATATCCTTTTTAAAAACTGATTTGATGCCTATTCTGGGTATTGTATGTAATATGACTTATTTAAAGCCTTTATTTTATTTTATTTGCTGCTTTCACGTTAGTTTACCAATACTTTTTGGGTGATGTTTTTGTTGGTCAGTCTGCACATTCAGCCATTCAGAACAAGAGGGCCTGAGTTGTGTAATAATTACAATGAATTGAGTCCAAATTAGAATGAGGAAATAATTAGGTGGGAAAATAATATCAGTGCAGCTGTCAACATCATGGAAAGAAGACTTATGTAACTACAGAGTTGTAGTGCCTTTAGAAACTATGAATTTCTGGGGCAGCTGGGTGGTGCAGTGGATAGATCTCTGGCCTTGGAGTCAGGAGGACCTGAGTTCAAATCCAGCCTCAGACACTTGACACCTACTAGCTGTGTGACCCTGGGCAAGTCACTTAACCCCAATTGCCTCACCAAAAAAAAGTAAAACAAAATAAAAAACAAGAGGCAGCTAGGTGGCGCAGTGGATAGAGTACCGGCTCTGAAGTCAGGAGGACCTGAGTTCAAACTCGACCTCAGACCAAACACTTGACTCTTACTAGCTGTGTGACTCCGAGCAAGTCACTTAACCTCAATTGCCTCACCAAAAAACAAAACAAAACAACCTATGAATTTTCAAATAAATCTGAGCACTTGTCTTTAAGATATTTACTCTTGATTAGGTTGAATTGAACCACACCCTAAATCCCTCCCATCTTGGAACTTTATTTATTTAAAAGGAACCTAGGTTGAGCCGGATCTCAGCTCCTAATATCCCTGTCCCTTTTCGTCGTTATGCATGGTATGCCAGAATGAAGTGATTTTTCTTGCCTAGATCGCCAAGGGTGACTGGGGTCTCACGATTCTAGTTGCCATACAATTATGCAGATATGTCAACTTCGGTTACTTAAATATGTTGAAACTTTTTCCCCCGCATCTGTGGTCTCTGTCTTCAAGAACTTTCGCCCTCTCCAGGGTAACTACTCAGAATTAAAAAACAAAGAAAACCTTTCAGCAAAAGCAGAACAAAACAACTTTATGTTGATCAAAACAGAAAAATAAGAAAGCTCATCTTCAAGATAACAACGCTAACGCTTACTTAAGTAAAAGTGACTATGTCCTGGTTTTTGAAGACCCCAAATCAGGAGACAGTGCTAAGGCAGTACACACTATCATAAGTCATAGAGTCCAGTCCTCTGCATTTGAGGAAATCACACGAGTCAGCCCATTCGGAGTACAACGGTGTGGGTTTTGCTAGAAAGAAACCGATTTCGTGGCCACGTAATCACTTCTTCCCCCTAAATATACTTCTCAATCCCGCGCTCCACCACTCCCTCCACGCACACACACTCTAAAGGCACAATCACTCACGTGGCACTTCCACAGCCCAACAACACACTCTCCACATGCACAAACCGCCAACATCCGCAAGCGCTTCAACCCCTCCCAACTCGCCTGGGCCCCTCCGACCCCCCCCCCCCCCCCCCCCCTGCCCCCCCCCCCCCCCCCCCCCCCAATCCACCTTTTCCAGACGCGCTATCTGCTTAGAGAAAATGCTGACCAGGAGTCTCCTCATCTGCATAGCGGTCTGTCCCTTACTGACGACACTCGCCAAACCCGCCCCACAGGAGACCGCCATCTATTGGCTGATTGTAATCCCCACATTATCTCGAAACTCGAAACTGACTCCATGGAGGCCAATCATCTACTGTTTCCTTGCCCTGTTGTTTGAGTCCTGAATGTGTAACTCACAGATTCAGGTGAGTGGGTCATCTACTTTAGATCTCGAGTCTGCCAGATGATGTAATAAATTTCTTTCTGAAACATTTTTTCAGTTCTGGATTTGTTCCCAACTGACTGGATGTTACAGAAATTGTACAGGATCAGAACCCTGCAGAGTACTGCATGGACTGATAGGATGAGGTGCCATCAGTTCTACATAACCATATACAAACAAGAATAAAAACTGGTTGGAAGTCAAGCAGGGAAAGGAAGTGATTGTGCCTTAAGAGATTCCATGTAGAACTGGAGGAAATGAAATAGTCATTGTAATGAGATTTATTAATACTGCAGGCAAGAGGAAAGGAATGACAAGGGAAGGAAAAGGGCATATGTAAATAACTTGCTTCATTGGTTTCTTTTTTATTTTATTTTATTTCATTTTATTTTTTGCTGCATTGGTTTCTTTACTTTCTTGAAATGAAGGAGGGCAGCTTTTGCTTTAAATAGTACATGATACTTTTCTTGGGGATGATAAATGTTTCTGTAAGTGCAGGGCATACTGTGAGACTCTTCAGTCTCTGTCCTGGTATAATCACCACCATGTAAATTATGCCATAACCAATAAACACAAGTCCACGGTGGAGCAGTTGTTGAAGAGCCCACAGTTCATATTACCCAGATAGTTTCAGGTCTAAGTAGAAAAGTCACTTTGGTCTTCATACCGGTACTCACGCACAATATTCCATCTGCTGAACCTGCTTTGCACCAGTTGTTCCCCCATACCTGGAGTATGCTACAACCTTACCTCTGCATCTTAGAATCCCTGTCTTCCTCCAAAGCTCATATTGAAGTGCCTGTCACTTGCTGAAGCTTTCCCTTCTCTCCAAGCAACTAATTCCCCTTACATATCCTCAATTTACTTTGCATTTGTTTTCAATATATTTTGTATTTAATTACAATGTATACCTATTGTATCCCTGGATAAAATTGTACCTCCTTGAGGCTGAGACTATTTTGTCTTTGTCTTTGTATTCCTAGCAAGGAGCACAGTCCCAGGTAAACTGTAAACATTTAATAAATGCTTATTAAAGGAAAACAAAAAGAAAAGTCACTTTGCCCTCCTTTGGTCTGATTTCAAGCCATGACAATCCACAATCCTCCATGTGACAGTTCCATTCAAAAACAGATGGCCTACTCCTTTGAGACTTCCAGAATAAACAAAAAATCTAAGCATCAACAGCAGTGTTCTGCCCAGCATTTGGGTCAAGATGATCAATTAAGTAGAGCTATATATTATATTTTCAAGATGAAGCAGTTTGATAACCCAGAAAGAAACATATGGAGTCAGGTATGACTTGATTTTTATAAAAAAAACTGTCTGAGCTAGCAATATTAATTTGTTATTTATGGTCACATGTATGTTATGAAAGATATATGCTTATGGCATTACATATTCATCATTGTTATTTTATCTAATTTTCACTTGTATGACTTCTAAAGAATTGGTTCTCTACTACTGCTGGAGGTTCATGACATTCGCATGATAATTTCTTTGATATTCCTAAATTGCATTTGCTAACATATGGGCTTGACCACTAATATGCATTGCCTTATGTTGTACTGTTTCAATATGACTTTTTGGGTTTTGCGATTTAACTCTCCTGGACTTTCCTGGATACCTGCTTGGTCATGATGTCCTTTGTTGTACCAATCAACTTTTATCCCACATCTTGATCATTTATCTCTGTAGATCCTACATCCACCTTCACCACCTGACTTGCTGATTTCAGCTAGATCTTTTCCATTTGCTCTCTTGCCTTCAACATCCAGCCTGTCAACTTTAAAACCTTTCTGACTTTCTGGTTTTGCTAGTGAAGGTTGTTCCTGAATTGGCAACTATGTAATTTAATGCCTCCTAAGGATGATGAGAACTGTCTCTCTAGCTAATTGTTGTCTTATAGAAAGAGAGGCACTATTCTTTAGTTTTGGAACTCATTACTGTTTATTGAACTAGCTAGTAATTTTCAAAGCCATATCCTACAGAGACAACACCAGACTGATTGGACCAAAGAAGGACAGAAAAGTGTCAAATAGTTACAGGCTTGGAACTTTTTTTTCCCCTCTTCCTATCTTGCTTTGACATGATGGTGATACACTAGTAATAAAAATACATAAATAAAATGCCACAGAATGGTGACAGGTCATGGTATTCAAAATGCTGTTTAGTTATAACTACCACTGTGATGACCAAGTGCCATATTTGGTTTCTATCATTTGTAGCTAGAAACCATCCATAGACAATACCTAAACAAATACATTGCCCTGGCTGTGTTACAATAAAACTTTATTTTGCACCCAAATCAGGTGACAGAAATCAGGAAATGGCAAATTTTACCCAGAGAAAAGAAGTGACTTATGGGGCCACTTTTGTAAATGAAAGAATGGATAAATCAATGAATGAATGGATGGATGGATGGATGGATGGCAACTTTCAAACCCACTTACCCAGAGACAAGCCCCTCCCCTAGAAAAACTCTAAGATGTGTATGCATGTGATCACTAAAAAAGAGTATTTTCAGGGCCTTCTTGGACATCACTGTCCTACTTAATGCCAAGCACCAAAAACTCCTTCACTCACTGAGGACCTTCCCTCCTCCCAAGCCCATGAATTGACTAAAACTAAGTGTATATTAATAATTCGGATCAACATAGTGATGGTACCTGGACTGATTAAGTGTGCTTCCCACCTTCTTACAGAGAGGTGATATAATAAGAATTTTTTCGATATAGCCAATGAGGGAATGTGTTTTGCTTGATGATACATACTTGCATAATGATTTTTGTTTGTTTGTTTGTTTTCCTCACAGGGAGAGGGACAGGTTGGTAGGTAAAGTAAAAAGTTAATTGGGAAAAATTAATATTTAAAATTTTATTTATTTATTCTTAGTTTTCAACATTCACCTTTACAAGATTCGAATTTTAAATTTTCCCCCTCCTTCCCCTCTCCCTTCCCTAAGACAGTGTACAATCTGATACAGGCCATACATGTACAATAATATTAAATTATTTCCACATTAGTCATGTTGTAAAGATGAATTAGAACCAAAGGGAAAAACCATGAGAAAAAAACACCCCCCCCCACAAAAGGAAAAATAGTATTCTTCAGTCTGCATTCAGACTCCAAAGTTCTTTTTCTGGTTGTGGATAGCATTTTACATCATGAGTCTTTTGGAATTGTCTCAGATCATTGCATTGCTAAGAAGAGATAAGTCTATCAAAGTTGGTAATCACACAGTGTTGCAGTTACTGTGTACAATGGTCTCCTGGTTCTGCTGACTTTACTCAGCATCAGTTCATGCAAGTCTTTCCAGGTTTTTCTGAAGTCCACCTGCTTGTCATTTTTTATGGAACAACAGTGTTCCATTACATTCATATACCACAAATTGTTCAGCCATTTCTCAATAGATGAGCATCCATTCAATTTCTAATTCTCTGTCACCACAAAAAGAACTGCTATAAATATTTTTGTACCTATGGGTCCTTTTCCCATTTATATGATCTATTTGGGATACAGACCTAGAAATGTACTGCTGGATCAAAGGGTATGCACAGTTTTATAGCCCTTTGGGCATAGCTCCAAATTGCTCTCCATAATGGTTGGATCAGCTCACAGCTCCAGCAACAACGCATTAGTGTTCCAGTTTTCCCACATCTTCTCCAACATTTATCATTGTCCTGTTTTGTCATGTTAGCTAATCTAATAGGTGTGGTGTGATACCTCAGAGTTGTTTTGATTTGCATTTCTCTAATCAATAGTGATTTAAGCATTTTTTCATATGATTATAGATAGCTTTAACTTCTTCATCTGTTCATATCCTTTGACCATTTATCAATTGGGGAATGACTTGTGTTCTTATTGAATTGACTCAGTTTTTTATGTATTTTAGAAATGAGGTTTTTATCTGAGACACTGGCTGTAAAAGTTATTTCCCAGCTTTCTGGTTCCCTTCTAATCTCGGTTGCATTGGTTTGTTTGTGCAAAAACTTTTCAATGTAATGTAATCAAAATTATCCATTTTGCATTTCATAATGTTTTCTACCTCTTGTTTGGTCATAAATTCTTCTGCTCTCCATAAATCTGACAAATAAACTATTCCTTGCTCTCTCAGTTTGCTTTTAGTATCAGCCTTTATATCTAAATCATGAACCCATTTTGACTTTATTTTGGTATATGGTGTGAGATGTTGGTCTATGCTTAGTTTCTGCCATACTCTTTTCCAGTTTTCCCAGCAATTTTTGTCAAATAGTGAGTTCTTATCCCAGAAGCTGGGGTCTTTGGGTTTATCAAACAGTAAATTACTGTAGTCATTGACTACTGTGTCTTGCATACCTAATCTATTCCACTGGTCCACCACTCTATTTCTTAGCCAGTACCAAGTAGTTTTGATGATTGCTGCTTTATAATACAATTTAAAGATCTGGAAAGCCTAGGCCACCTTCCCTTGAATTTCTTTTCATTAATTCTCTGGACCTTAATATTCTGGACCTTTTGTTCTTCCAGATGAATTTTGTTATTTTTTCTAGTTCTATAAAATAATTTTTGGTAGTTTGATTGGTATGGCACTGAATAAGTAAATTAGCTTAGGTAGAATTGTCATTTTTATTAGATTAGCTCAGCCTACCCATGAGCTACTGATGTTCTTCCAATTATTTAGATCTGACTTTATTTTTGTGAAAAATGTTTTGTAATTGTGTTCATATAGTTCCTGGGTTTGTCTTGGCATGTAGACTCCCAAATATTTTATATTATCTACAGTTACTTTAAATGGAATTTCTCTTTGTGTTGAACTTTGTTAGTAAAAAATAGAAATGCCAATGATTTATATGGGTTTAAAAAATTTTTAATTAAAAAATCAAAACAACTACAGTTTATTCCTTTCACATGTTGACTTTCCCCACTGAGGTTAGAAAAACCACTGAGGCAGAGCTCTGTGCCAATGGCACTTTATTAAGGGATCCATAGTCCCCTCTGATGAAGTGGACCTCAGATCTTCTCTTGATCTGAACTGCCCCCTTCTTCCAGGGCCTTATTTTTATAAGACTTGCTACCTGATTTGATACTTCAGCACTCTAGGGGGGCTACACAAAATACAGAATCCCATTGGTTGATAGACATTGCTTCCAGGGCCAAAAATGATGTGTCAGCCAAAATAATGGTATGTCATCAGGGGTTGGGGATCTCAGGTTGGGTGAAGCGTGGGCCATCTCCACTGACTAAGTCATCATAACATGGTCACCTGCTCATGTTGGATAAGAGAGATGCAAAAAGCAGTTGAAGGACTTTCTAAGTAGTTGAGTTATATCTGCCCTGTTGGGCTTGGTGACCATAACAAGGGAAAACAAAGGTGGAATATCTCTGGTTAGCTTCCTATGACTAAACAAGTGAACTTACAATCTGCATTTCACAGCTTTGGGGTGTAACATATAGAACTTATAATCACTACCCCTATGGAATCATATCAAGCTGATTAATACTGATTGGAATAGAGTAGGGGTCTAAATCAATTATTTCTCACCATAAGATGTGTTGATTGCTTGAGATGTATAACAGAAAGAAACTATTTACATTCCTTGTAGCAATCTCCAGCTCCCAAGAAGTTTTTTTTGGGGGGGGGTTGTCAGCATAACCTGGATGTCTTAAGTTAAGTACTAAACAAGCCTGGTCTCTAAGCCACAAGTCTGATTTCTCAGCCAGGAAATACTAGGTTCAAATAATGCAATAAAGATTTTCCCCATAACTTCTGTCATATTCCAAGGTGTAATTCTTCATTTTGTAAAAGAATATATCTTCAAATGTAGCTATAGATGATGTTTATATATGATTACCTAAATCCATAGCTCCCCAATGAGGAGGCTGTGCTCAGAAACAATTCTTCCAAAGGAGATGGAGGAGAGTAGAAGATGATCTAAAAATACCAAAGGAGATATCTGGAATCAGTGGGTGCCCCTGTATTTTAGATTGGTGATTCAATAGAAGACAAATTTGAACTCTCAGTTTTCCTTAATGGATGTTCTGTAATTTTTTTTTTTTTTGGCTTTTTGGTGAGGCATTCAGGGTTAAGTAACTTGCCCAGGGTCACACAGCTAGTAAGTGTCATGTGTCTGAGGCCAGATTTGAACTCAGGTCCTCCTGACTCCAAGGCCAGAGCTCTATCCAATATGCCACATAGCTCCCTCTCAACTACGTCTCAAAAAGACAACCTGCCCTATATAGGTTATGGAACTCATTCCTTATTTTGTGCTTTAAAGTTTGCAAAATATTTTTCTTACAAAGAGCCTAGAAAGGTAGTTTGTGCAAATATTTATTTTGCCCTTCTTCTTTACAAAAGAGGGCCCTGCAACTCCATTTCCTCAAGATCATAAATCTAGTTAATGTTGGAACTTGGACTGGGTTTTCATACTACTTTTAGGGCTTTCCCCACCACCACAAGGGATGAACATACTTTATCTACCCAAACTGTCTGTTTGCTCTCTTTTGCCCATATACCCTATATAACTGGAAACTCAAACTCACCTGAATGACACTTCCTGATTCTCTCAGTGGAAAATTATTTTTCTCTAATCAGTTCTCTAAGAGTGTTTTGTTTAGAATTCCTCTGTACTTGTGTTCTCTTTTGTACTCTGCTTATGGATTGGGTGTGGTATGCACCCCATCCCACTCCCCCATTACAGGGAGAGCTTTTTGAAGTAATGCACCATGCTTCCTATACCTTTTTGTTCCCCCTACTCAACACCTAGAACATTCTTAACTCTTTTGGCTTACTTTGCCAGCTCATTCTTTCCTCCTATTGACTATTAAGGTTTTGACTAGGTAGATTTGACCAGGTAGACCTGACCCTGCAAACAAGGGAGATCTTTCCCTTCATCTCTCTTCCCTTCTCCCCTCCCCTATCCATTTTTATAATTGGTTCTAATTACAAGAACAAATGAATCCCTTTAAGTACTTCACGGACTAGTAGGTATTTGTCAGAATGATTCTGAAGGAATTTTAAACAGACACAATTTGATAATGAAGTCATGGAAATGATTACCTCCATAGAGAAATAAGATAAAATGATATTTCTTTTGGCTTTTGTCACATCCATAAGTATGTGATGATAATATCTGAAAGATAGCACCAATTATTTTGAAGTATTTTAAATATATTCCTTAGAAGGATGCAATTTAATTCTGAGGATAACAATTTAAAAGCTGTTTACTTTTCTTTCCTGTTTACCTTTTTATGCCTCTCTTGAGTCCTGTATTTGAAGATCAAATATTTCATTGAGCTGTGGTCTTTGCATTGGGAAGATCTGGAAGTCTCCTATTTTGTTGAATGTCCATCTCCTCACCTGAAAAGTTATGCTCACTTTTGCTTGGTAGTTGATCCTTGAATGTAATCCAAGTTCCTTTGCCTTACAGAATATCATATTCCAAGCCCTCTGATCTTTTAATGTAGAAGCTACAAGGTCTTGCATAATCCTGATTGTGGTTCCATGATGTTTGAATTGTTTCTTTCTGGTTGCTTGCAGTATTTTCTCCTTGGCCTGATAATTCTGGAATTTGGCTACAATATTCCTTGGCATTTTCAATTTTGGAACTGTTTCAGGAGGTCATCCCCACCCCCCACACTCAAACTTCAATGCAACCCTGGAGAAATGCAAAAGGACCCCACCTGGTCTCAGCTCACACCAGCCACCACCACCTGCTCCAGCTCAGCACCAGGTAAGCTACCAGCCCCTACAGCCTCCAACTGCAAGCACCTGAGGTCCCAGCACACAAAGCCAGCAGCCAGGCCCCTAGCCCCAGCACAAGAAGTGCCCCTGTGCCCCAGAAGCAGAGATGAATTTCAAAAGCCAGGAAAAAGGCAAACACCATGAGTAAAAAGCAACAAAGAAAAACAAAGACCATAGATTCTTACTATGAGGACAGAGAAGCTCGAAACACAAATTCAGAAGAGTACAACATTCTCAATATACCCACATCTGAAAGCTCAAAGAGGAATATGAACTGATTTCAAGCCCAAAAAGCCTTCTTGGAAGAGCTCAAGAAGGATTTTAAAAGTCAAATAAAAGAGATAGAAGAAAAACTGAACAATTGCTTTAAAAATACAATTGACAAAATGGGGGGGGAAGTACACTGAAGAAAACAAGTCCTTAAAAATTGGAATTGGCAAAATGGAAAAGGAGGGACAAAAGCTAACTGAAGTAAGCAATTTGTTAAAAAATAGAATTGGGCAAGTGGAAGCTAATGACTCTATGAGACATCAAGAATCAGTCAAACAAAATCAAAAGAATGAAAAAATAGAAGAAAATATAAAATACCTCACTGGAAAAACAACTGACCTGGAAAATAGATCCAGGAGAGATAATTTAAGAATTGTTGGTCTACCTGAAAGTCATGATCAAAAAAAGAACATGGACAACATCTTTCAAGAAATCATCAAGGAAAACTGCCCTGAGGTCCTAGAACAAGAGAGTAAAATAGTCATTGAAAAAATCCATGCCAACCTGCAGGCCCCCCCACCCCCAGCACAACCTCAAGCCCACCAGTCAGAGAACCCACCTACCTTCCGAGCTATTTATTTTTTTTCTATTTTATTTTATTTTATTTTTTTATTTTATTTTTATTTTTAACATGTGTTTTTAAAACTTTGGGTTACAAATTTTCTCCCTTCCTCCCTCCCCATCCACCCTCATTGAAAAGGCAAGCATCTTGATACAGGTTATAGATGTGTAGTCATGCAAAACACTTCCATAGTAGTCCTGTTGTGAAAAACTAAGTATATTTCCCTTCATCCTATCCTACCCCCCCATTTATTCTATTCTTTCTTTTGACTCTGTCTTTCCTCAGAAGTGTGTTGACTATCCCCTCCCCCAATCTGACCTCCCCTTTATCAACCCCCTGCTTTCTTGTCCCCTTCCTCCCTTATTTTCCTGTAGGGTAAGATAGATTTCCATACCTCATTGGGTATGTTATTCACTCCTTAAGCCAGATCCTATGAGAATAAGATTCACTTATCCCCTCTCACCTTCCCCCATTTCCCCTCCACTGTAAAAGCCTTTTCTTGTCTGTTTCATGTGAGATATTTTACTTTGTTCTACTTCTCCCTTTCTCCTTCTCCCAGTATAATCCTCTCTCACCCCTTAGTTTTATTTTCCAGATATCACCCTTTCGTCTTCAACTCACCCTGTGCCCTCTATCTATCTATCTATACATACATATCATTTTTTCCCCTCCCACTACCCTAATACTGACGAAGGACTCATGAGTTACAAATATCATCTTTCCCTGCAGGAATGTAAACAGTTCAACTTTAATAAGTCTCTTATGATTTCTCTTTACCTGTTTTACCTCTTCCATGTTTCACTTGAATCTTGTATTTGAAGGTCAAATTTTCTATTCAGCTCTGGTCTTTTCCACGGGAATGCTTGAAAGTCCCCTATTTCATTGAATGACCATTTTTTACCCTGAAGGATTATACTCAGTTTTGCTGGGTAGGTGATTCTAGGTTGTAGTCCTATCTCCTTTGCCCTCCAGAATATCATACTCCATGCCCTCTGGATCCTTAATGTAGAAGCTGCTAAATCTTGTGATATCCTGGTTGTGTTTCCACAATACTTGAATTGTTTCCTTCTGGCTGCTTGCAATATATTCTCCTTGACCTGGGAATTCTGGAATTTGGCTACAACATTCCTAGGAGTTTTCCCTTGGGGATCTCTTTCAGGAGGTGATTGGTGGATTCTTTCCATTTCTATTTTGCCCTCTGGTTCTAAAATATCAGAGCAGTTTTCCTTGATAATTTCTTGAAAGATGATGTCTAAGCTCTTTTTTTGATCATGGCTTTCAAATAGTCCAATCATTTTTAAGTTCTCTCTCCTGGATCTATTTTCCAGGTCAGTTGTTTTTCCAATGAGATATTTCACATTCTCTTCTATTTTTTCATTCCTTTGGATTAGTGTTACAGTGCCTTGATTTCTCAAATTTGTCACTAGCTTCCAATTTCTCCATTCTAATATTTAAGGAAATATTTTCTTCAGTAAGCTTTTGGACTTCCTTTTCCATTTGGCCAATTTTGCTTTTTAGGACATTCTTCTCATTAGCTTTTTGGACCTCTTTTGCCATTTGGGTTAGGCTATTTTTTAAGATGTTATTTTCTTCAGTATTTTTGGGGGTCTCTTTTAGCATCAATCTCAGTTTTTCCTCTACTTCTCTTGCTTGCTTCTCAAAATCCTTTTGAGCTCTTCCATGGCCTGGGACCAATTAATATTTTTCTTGGAGGCTTGGGATGTAGGAGCGTTGGCTTCGTTGTCTTCTTCTCATTGTATGTTTTGATCCTCTTTGTCATCAAAGTAAGATAATATAGACTGACTCTTTTTGCACTGCTTGCTCATAATCTCAGCCAATTACTTGAGTTATAAACTCTTTGTTAAGGTAGGAGTCTGTTTCCAGTATGGAGAATGTACTGTTCCAAGCTTCAGGGGTTTTGTGCAGCTGTTTTCTGAGATACTTCTAGAAATACATAAATTTTCAGTTCTTCCAAGGTGCTATGATCAAGGGTGAGGTGTTTAGTCCTTTCCTGGCCTATGCTCTGGTCTATGAGCACTCTTTTCTGTCTTGGAACTGTAAGGAGGGTTTCCTCTCCACAGCCACTACAAGCTCCACCATGCCAGCACTCCTTCTCTCCCCAGGACTGCCACCCAGAACTGTGACCCAGATCCACACACAGGCAAAGCAAGAGAATCCTGCACCAGCAGAGAGAAAACTGCAATCCTCCTCTGATCAGTCACTTGGTTCCCCCTCAGTCTGTGGGCCAGAAGCTCAGGAAGCAACTGCCACCCCAAGGAATGGGGCTGGGACCCCAAGCTCCTCTCTCACCACCACAGTCACAGACTTTTCCCACTGACCTTCTAAGTTGTCCTTGGCATTCATGGGTTGAGAAGTCTGGAAACCACCACAGCTGCCTGCGATTTAGTCCTCTGAGGCCTGCTCCAGGTTCACTGAGGCCTGTGCGTCCACGCCGAACTGCACTCCTTTCCCTGACCAGTGCGATATACCTTTCCGATCAGCCATCCAGGCTATCTTTGGCTGGATATCTGTTTCACTCTGTCCTTTTGTGGGTTCTGCTGCTTTAGAATTTGTTTAGAGCCATTTTTTATAGGTATTTGGAGGGGTTTGGGGAGAGCTCAAGCAAGTCATTGCTTTTACTCTGCCATCTTGGCTCCACCTCAGCTATTTACTTTTTAAAGAAGCTTTAGGTTCTTTGGAATTTTGGCTAATTATATTATATGTGTGTACTGTCAACTGGGTGAAGCCCCAGAAAATTCAGAGGAGTCCAAGCTGGGTTGAAAGCAGAAAAGTTTTATTGGGAGGAAAATCAGACACTAGTGCTGAGGCCCCCGGTACAAGGTACAAAGGGGCCCATAACCTAGGAGAGGCAGGGGAGATTTATGCTTGAAAACCACAAAGGGGAGGTTCAGATTTACACTTGGCAGAAGTAGATCTCTGTGAGAGGGGCTTTTGAATTTCCTTGAACAATATTTAAATGAGTTGAAGAATCAAGTAGATAAAGAGGGCTCTGAAATTGCTCTTCTTCATCAATCTTCTGTATGTTTTGATAGGCAACAGTACAGATCCAAAGGGCCATACTGAGGAGCACCAGCAGCCTAAACCTACTACTCTTCCTCTTCACCTTTACCCCTCAGTACTTTCCCAGGCCATCACCCCTCCCTCTGGCAAGACCCTTCTCTTTCCCCAGTCCCAGTCCCTTGGTAAACAGGCTCAACTCTACAATATGTTCTACTTTGTAATCCCTTGTTCACTGGGTCCACTACAAATGGATGCTATTTAATCTTAAAATAATCCTTCTACTCCTCCCCACAACAACTCCCTTTTTTCCCCTCCCCTTCACTTCACTTGATTTCATATGGTGGCCCTTCTTGCCAAGGCCAACCCTAGCCCCCTTCCCTCATGTCCCTTTAGGTCTTCTCCAACACATGGTTCCAGCACTATCCCATTTTGTATCTAATCTTCAGTCTTACCTCTGTTTTCTAACACACAAAGTTTTCTCCCATCCTTAAACAAAACAAAACAAAGTAAAACCCACTACCTAATTTTTACCAACATGGTGTATCTTTCTTCCTCTTCTTAGGCAAACTCCTTGAAAAATTCACCTACATTCAGGGTGCCAATTCTTCAGTTAATCATTCAACTCTTCATTGATAGGTAATTGTGGGGCTCCAGTGATTGTCACCAATTTAAAATAATTACATTTGTTAGGTAAATACACCTTTTAATTGAATCAAACAATCAGAAGCAAACTTGAGCAGTGTTTGTTTACTTCCTCGAATCAATCAAAACCCTTGCGTGAAAAGCTGGGTCAAACTGGAGGAAACCAAAATAGAATTTCCAGAATATCTTTAAGGAGCAAAGAGAGGATGAGCGATTCCAGAGAAAGGTGATCTATAATCTATGGAAAAGAGTAATTGGCTCTACTGGGCTGTCTATCCAAAGATTAGTGCCATAATATAATTAGCTATTTCATCACTCAAATGTTTCCAGTAAAGAATTAAATTTTGTCTCAGCCAGAAGAAGATGAGGAGAGTGTGGGGGGAGAGAGGAGAGAGAGAGAGAGAGAGAGAGAGAGAGAGAGAGAGAGAGAGATCTCTGCTCTCCCAAGATAAAATAAATTAATTAAAAAAAAATCAAAGATTATAGAAAATCAGATGTGGAACAGACCTGCTAGGTCATCCAGTCCAATCCTTTTTTTAAAAAAATTTTTATTAATTTATTTTGATTTATCAACAATCACTTCCATAAGCTTTTGAGTTTTAAATGTTTCTCACCCTCCCTCCCCACGACAATGTGAAATCTGATATAGTCTGTACATGTACATTCCTATTAAACATATTTTCACATTAGTGATGTCCTAAGGAAGAATTAGAACCAACAGGAGGAATCACCAGCAAAAGGAAACAAAACAAAATAAATAGAAGGAAAAAAAGATCAAATAGTATGCTTCCATCTGCATTCAAACTGCATAGTTTTTTATTTGGATGTGGATAGCATTTTCCATCATGAAACCTTTGGAAATGTCTTAGATACTTGCATTGCTAAGAAGGGTTAGGTCTATCAAAGACAGCCATCTCACAATGTGGCTGTTGCTGTGTACAATGTTCTCTTGGTTCTGTTCACTTCACTCAGCATCAATTCATACAAGTCTTTCCAGGTTTTTCTGAAGTCTGCCTGCTCATCATTTCTTACAGGAAAATAGTATTCCATTACATTCATATATGTCAACCTGTTCAGTCATTCCCCAATTGATGGGCATTCCCTCAATTTCCAATTCTTTGCCACCACAAAAAGAGCTGCTATAACTATTTTTGTACATGTGGGTCTCTTTCCCACTTTTATGATCTCTTTGGGATATAGCCCTAGGAGTGCTATTGCTGGGTCAAAGGGTATGCACATTTTTGTAGCTCTTTGGGCATAGTTCCAAATTACTCTCCAAAATGGTTGATTCAGCTCACAACCCCAGCGACAATGCATTAGTGTTCCAATTTTCCCACATCTTCTCCAACATTTATCATTGTCCTGTTTTGTCATATTGGCCAATCTGATAGGTGTGACATGGTACCTCAGAGTTGTTTTGATTTGCATTTCTCTAATCAATAGTGATTTAGAACATTTTTCATATGACTGTAGATGGCTTTAATTTCTTTATCTGTTTATATCCTTTGACCACTTATCAATTGGGGAATGACTTGTATTCTTAGAAATTTGACTTAGTTCTCTATATATTTTGGAAATGAGGCCCTTACCAGAGACACTGGTTGTAAACATTCTTTCCCAGTTTTCTGCTTGCCTCCTCATCTTGGTTGCATTGGGTTTTTTTGTGCAAAAACTTTTCAATTTAATGTAATCTAAATTATCCATTTTGCATTTCATAATGTTTTCTAACTCTTGTTCGGTCATAAACTCTTCTGTTCTCCATAAATCTGACAAGTAAACTATTCCTTGCTCTCCCAGTTTGCTTAGAGTATCAGCCTTTTTATCTAAATCATGAACCCATTTTGACTTTATTTTGGTATATGGTGTGAGATGTTAGTCTGTGCCTAGTTTCTGCCATACGCTTTTCCATTTTTTCCAGCAATTTTTGTCAAATAGTGAGTTATTATTCCAGAAGCTGGGGTCTTTGGGTTTATCAGACAGTAGATTACTATAATCATTGACTACTGTGTCTTGCATACATAGTCCACTTATCTACCACTCAATTTCTTAGCCAGTACCTAGTTTTGATGATTGCTGCTTTATAATACAATTTAGGATTTGGAAAGGCTAGCCCACCTTCCCCTGAATTTCTTTTCATTAGTTTCCTTGATATTGTGGACCTTTTGTTATTCCAAATGAATCTTGTGACTATTTTTTCTAGCTCTATAAAATAATTTTTTGGTAGTTTGATTGGTATGTCACTGAATAAGTAAATTAGCTTAGGTAGGATTGTCATTTTTATTAGATTAGCTCAGCCTACCCATGAGCAACTGATGTTTTTCCAGTTATTTAGATCTGACTTTATTTGTGTGAAAAGTGGTTTGTAATTGTCTTCATATAGTTCCTGGGTTTGTTTCATTAGGAAGATGCCTAAATATTTTATAATGTCTACAGTAACTTTAAGTGGAATTTCTCTTTCTAGCTCTTGCTGTTGGGCTTTGTTGGGAATATATAGAAATACCACCAATTTATATGGGTTTATTTTATAGCCTGCAACTTTACTAAAGTAGTTTATTATTTCAAGTAGTTTTTTACTTGATTCTTTAGATTTCTCTAAGTATATCATCATATCATCTGCAAAGAGTGATAGCTTTGTTTTTTCTTTGCCTATTCTAATACCTTCAATTTCTTTTTCTTCTCTTATTGCTAAAGCTAACCTTCCAGTACCATGTTAAACAACAGTGGTGATAATGAGCATTCTTGTTTCACCCCTGATCTTATTGGAAATGTCTAGCTTATCCCCATTACATATGATGCTTGCTGAAGGTTTTAGATAAATGCTACTTATTTTAAAAAAGATTTCATTTATTCCTATGCTCTCTAGTGTTTTTAATAGGAATGGGTGTTGTATGTTGTCAAAAGGTTTTTCTGCATCTATTGAGATGATCATGTGGTTTCTGTTAGTTTTGTTGTTGATGTGATCAATTATGCTGATAGTTTTCCTAATATTGAACCAGAGCATTCCTGGTATAAATGCTACCTGGTCATAGTGTACTATTCTCATGATAAGCTGCTGTAATCTATTTGTTAATATTTTATTTAAATTTTTTGTATCTATATTTATTAGGGAAATTGGTCTGTAATTTTCTTTCTCTGTTTTGACTCTTCCCAGTTTAGGTATCAGCACCATATTTGTATTATAAAAAGAATTTGGTAAGATTCCTTCTTTGCCTATTTTCCCAAATAGTCTATATGGTATTGGAATTATTTGTTCTTTAAATGTTTGATAGAATTCACTTGTAAATTCATCTGGCCTGGAGATTTTTTTCTAGGGAGTTCATTGATGGTTTGTTCAATTTCTTTTTCTGAAGTTTATTTCAGAATTTTGCTTCCTCCTCTGTTAATCTGTGCAATTCCTATTTCTGTAAATATTCATCCATTTCACTAAGATTGTCAAATATATTGGCATGTAGTTGGGCAAAATAGTTCCTAATTATTGTTTTAATCTCCTCTTCATTGGAATTCATTGGAATTAACCTTTTTCATTTTTGATACTGGTAATTTGGTTTTCTTCTTTTTTTAAAAAATTAAATTAACCAAAGGCATATTCATTTTATTGGTTTTTTTCATAAAACCAGCTCTTAGTTTTATTTATTAGTTCAATAATTTTCTTAATTTTCATTTTATTGATCTCTCCTTTGGTTTTCAGTATTTCTAATTTGGTATTTAATTGGGGATTTTTAATTTGTTCTTTTTCTAGTTTTTTTTTTTTAGTTGCATGCCCAATTCATTGGTCTCCTCTTTCTCTATTTTATTCATTCATGTAGACATTTAGAGATATAAAACTTCCCCTAAGAACTGCTTTTGTTGCATCCCATAAATTTTGGTATGTTGTCTCATTATTGTCATTCTCTTGGATGAAGTTATTGATTGTTTCTATGATTTGTTGTTTGAATCATTCATTCTTTAGGATTAGATTATTTCATTTCCAATTAATTTTTACTCTATGTTTCCATGGCCCTTTATTACAGATAATTTTTATTGCATCATGATCTGAAAAGGATGCATTTAATATTTCTGCATTTCTGCATTGGATTGTGATGATTTCATGCCTTAGTACATGGTCAATTTTTGTGTATGTGTCATGCACCACCAAGAAAAAAGTATATTACTTTCTTTCCCCATTCAATTTTCTCCAGAAGTCCACCATAACTAACTTTTCTCTTCTTTTTTTTTTTCAGTAATGCAATTGGGGTTAAGTGACTTGCCCAAGGTCACACAGCTAGTACGTGTCAAGTGTTTGGTCTGAGGCTGGATTTGAACTCAGGTCCTCCTGACTTCAGGACCAGTGCTCTATCCACTGCGCCACCTAGTTGCCCCTCATAACTAACTTTTCTAAAATTCTATTTACCTCCTTAACTTCTTGTTCATTTTGTGGTTAGATTTATCTAGTTCAGAGAGGGGGAGGTTGAGGTCCCCAACTAGGATAGTTTTGCTGTCTATTTCTTCCTGTAACTCCCTGAACTTCTCTAAGAATTGGGATGATATACCAGTTGGCCCATATATGTTTAGTAATGATATTACTTCATAGTTTATGGTGCCTTTTAGCAGGATGTAGTTTCCTTCCTTATCCCTTTTGTTAAGATCTATTTTTGCATTTGCTTTGTCTGAGATCAGCATTGCTATCCGAGCTTCTTTTTTTTTTTTTTTTACTTCAGCTGAAGCATAATATATTCTACTTCAGCCTTTTACTGTTTCAAACGTGTTTCTTTTAAACAACATATTGTAGGATTCCGGTTCCTAATCCATTCTGCTATGTTTCCGTTTTATGGGAGAGTTCATCCCATACACATTGACAGTTATGAATAATATCTGTGTCTTTCTAAGGTTCCTCCTCAGAACATGACGATCTGAGGACTCAATAGACTCCAGGAATCTAAACAAAGTAATTCACCTGTACCCCAAGCTCTGGGATAGTCAGAGTTACCTCCATATTGGGAGGCTAGAGTGATGCAGAATAAAGACCGGGAGCTCCAGAACCATTATAAGCAGTTTAATAATCAATCACATGAATACTGACAATAGCATCGGCCAGACCAAGCCCAACCGAAATTATAAAGGTTAGACAAAGGTAGAAGACGCTACACAGCACCTCCGTAATTCCATCAGTGTCTGAGTTTCGAACTTATTTCTGGGTTCAAGACCAGAACCACGGCTACAGATGAAAGCTCTTTGGTAAATACCCAGACAAAAAACGGTACGTGCCGGTTACTACTCTTAAATTCGACAAACAAGAACTCCGGATGTCAACCCCCCTACTAAAAATTAATAAAGAACTTCCAAAACCCGTAACAGTAAAAAAACGAAAGCTTACTGAGCTCCTCCACTCCACAACACTAAAACTAAGAACAACCCGAAATGCCACACACATATAACACCACCACACTAATGCCAACACCACTTACGACCTCAACACCAGCTTGTTTTTCACGCAGTGACTTCTCCCGAAACACAAAAAACACTCAGCTTTCGTAATTATCCCAAAACCGTACAAGCACACAAAGCACACAACATAAACCTCAGGAATCATCTATTCTACTACTCCTCTGTGGAAAACTCATTTGATGTTAATATCTTAACAACACGCACCACTTCCACTTTTATCTACAAAGCCAGCCAGAAATCTCTTCTGGCACTCCCCTACCCCTTCGCAACATCACCCTTTTACAAACGCGGCGACTAACAAACACTTCACCAAGCCTCGCCCTCCTCCCACACCTCCCACACCCCAACATACAGCTCAGCCGCCAGACTTCCGCCTCCACGCAACCACAAGGCCGCCTCAGAACACACCAGAAAACGGACTTTTCACAAATTTTAGCACTTTCTTCGCCCAACAAGGCACTCTCCCAGCATCCGCAGAGAGGGACTACTTGGCGACTCATTTGCATATCCCTCCTCTCTTCCGCACCGAGGGAGCAATGGCTTCCCTGCAGGGGACGGGAAGGAGCATGGTAGGCACACAGAGCCGCGGGACCGGGCCCGGAAACTTCCTCAACAAACCTTTGAGCTTCTGTCCCCTCCCCCCTTCCTCTCAAAAAGCTGTGGAGACACCCACCTCGCAGGAAGAGGAACCGGGGTGCCCTGACCGCCTTCGTGGGGAACCGGCACTTCACAGGCGCCGTCGATTACTGGCTCCCTGACTGCCCCGCTCCTTCGCCTACAGACAGACAGCAAAAGATATCTACACCCAATGGGTTCGGGAAAGACTGAAAAAATCCTAGGCAAGTCTTAACCCAAAAGCAATAATCAAGCCACATGGAGAACATGCTAGCTGCACACTCATCATCAGGTCTCATATCACTGCTACCCAGGTAGCAAATTACCAATTTTGAAAATTCAGTCACAGCTAAGCAATTTCAAAGTCAGTCAAGAAATGTTGATTAAGCTGCCTACCTCATGCCAGGCGCAGTGCTGTGCTGAGGATAAACCAGAGGCAAAAGACCCATATTAATCTGTTCTAAAGGAGCTCACAGTCTAATCAAGGAAGATAAAGTGTAAACAACTCTAGAAGAAGCCCGAGCCATGTAAATTGGAGAAAATCATCAGAGGGAAAGCACTAGCTGAGATCTGAAAGAAGCCAGAGGTTGAAGACAATGAGGAAAATAATTTCAGGCAGGCTTCATGGACTGCCAGGAAAAAGGCTTGTCAATTCTCTTGTGCTACACAGAGTTTGTGGAGATGAATAAGGTGTAGGCAAACTGGAAAGGTAGGAAAAGGCCAGGTTATGGAGGGTTTTAAAAGCCAAACAAGATTTTATATTTGATCCTGGAGATAATGGGGAGCCACTGAAGCTTACTGAGGGTGATGGGGTGCTTGGGTGCCTGTGCTTGGACCCCAGTTTCTCCCTAGCCTCAGAAACACTATGGCTGGCAGTTTCACCCCAGCCCAAGGACACTGTGCCTAGCAATTACTCATGAGTGGGCCCCAGCAAGACACTTACTTCTCTCCCTGGTGCGGTTACACAAAACTGGGTGAGAGTGATGGGCTTCTTAGGTCCCAGCCCTAAGATCATGTCTCTGGAAGCCTCTCAATTTCTTAGTAGGCTCCTGCCCTATGAGAAAATTTTCTCTTGTTGCAGAGCATTCTCTAATTAGGACAGAGAGAGGGGTGCCTGGCCCAAGGATTTTTGTCCCTGGGACTCTTCCTTCCACCAGATCCCCAAGGTTCATGCCTCTGACATCTCCCTTCCTGTCTGGTATACTCCCTACACTTTCCCATCCATAGTTCCTAAAGACACCTGGACCTTTAGATTACCTAAGTAATACCCCTGGCATTCCTTTCCGTATAACCCCAGCTCCATCTGTTATAAAGAAGACCCCAGGCTCAGTTCCTGAACTGTCTCAAAGCCTTTTTATTAAAGATGTTGAAGTGTGTCCTTTCCATTCTGGAGAGAAGCGGGCACACCTGCTTTGAAGGGGAGAGTGCTCAGAGTACAGAAGCAAGAGAAAGCTTTATAGTTAGTAATTGCCTAACTCCTCCCTTCTGGATCAGGATTGGTCCTAATCCTTTTGGTTACAATCTTATATGTCCTGTTCATATATTTTATATACATATGATCTCCACTCCTTAACATACATTTTGTGCCTAGAATTGTGTTGTCACTCCCCCCTTCCAAACAGAGAAGTTAGCCTGTCTGTGCTGATTTCTTGTCTACTTATGTGGAAACTTAACTGTTATTTCTCACACATCCTCAGACTCTTGAAGGTTCCTTAAGAATCCTTGCCCGATGTATAGGGTAACAATAAATCTTTGCCAGCTTGACTCAAACAATGCTTGAGCCTGTGAATTCATTCCAGATGACCCCATCCTGAACTCCAGTCTTTGAAGGGTCTCAATCTCTCCGACAGCAAGGAGGTGGGGAGAATGACATGAATGTCAGAGTTGCACTTTAGGAAGATCCCTTAGATAGCTGAGTGGAGTATGGACTGGAATGGAAAGAGACTTGAGGCAGGAAGAGATAGAGCAGAGGAGGAAAGTAAGATCAATCAACATTAAGCACTATTATGGGAATTTTTTTATTTCCCTTTATTATTTGGGACTCAGAACCATTCCTTTTGGTTAACTAAAAGTCTCTTTTAATATTAACCTCACCTGAACAAAAGGTGTCCCATGGGATATAAAAATTTACTTAGTCTTAAACATTTCTTAGATAAGAAAGCAAAGCAAGGCTCTCAATGGTCCCTGACTCCTTAGTGTCCTTCTTAGTCAGTCGATTTGTGAAACCTCTAAATGTAGTTTAATCTTCAACCTGACATAGTTTACCTGTAGAGTTTGTTTGACAGAGTCTTTTTTCTTTGAGGAATGTATGAGATTGTAAGTATTTAAGTTTGTTCAACTTTTATTACATTGAAGAAATTATGGAATTATGGGTAGGGACAGTCCACAGTACCTAAGACCACAGAGTGTCAGGCCTGGAGTCTAGAGGGCCTGAATTCATACGTGACCTCAGATACTTACTAGCTGTGTGACCCTGCGCAAGTCACTTCACCTTGTTTGCCTCAGTTTCCTCACCTGTAAAATGAACTGGTGAAGGAAATGACAAACCACTCCTGTATCTTTGCCAAGTAAATCCCAAAAGGGATCATGAGAAGTCAACTGACTAATTGACTAAACAACAAAAATGAGATTATGGATCTATCCTTTCTTTAACTTCTATGGCCTAAGATGGCAATATATAAAAGAATTATTTCTCAGTCACTCTTAGCAATTTTGCCTATAAGATGCCTTGTCAGAATTCTCGAGATTGTTCAAGTTTTCTCTGAGGCCTAAACCTGTTGCTTGAGCATATAAGCATGTGTGATATGAGGCCTGATGATGAGTGTACAGCTAGCATGTTCTCCATGTGGCTTGATTATTGCTTTTGGGTTAAGACTTGCCTAGGATTTTTTCAGTCTTTCCCGAACCCATTGGGTGTAGATATCTTTTGCTGTCTGTCTGTAGGCGAAGGAGCGGGGCAGTCAGGGAGCCAGTAACCCACGGCGCCTGTGAAGTGCCAGTTCCCCACGAAGGCGGTCAGGGCACCCCGGTTCCTCTTCCTGCGAGGTGGGTGTCTCCACAGCTTTTTGAGAGGAAGGGGGGAGGGGACAGAAGCTCAAAGGTTTGTTGAGGAAGTTTCCGGGCCCGGTCCCGCGGCTCTGTGTGCCTACCATGCTCCTTCCCGTCCCCTGCAGGGAAGCCATTGCTCCCTCGGTGCGGAAGAGAGGAGGGATATGCAAATGAGTCGCCAAGTAGTCCCTCTCTGCGGATGCTGGGAGAGTGCCTTGTTGGGCGAAGAAAGTGCTAAAATTTGTGAAAAGTCCGTTTTCTGGTGTGTTCTGAGGCGGCCTTGTGGTTGCGTGGAGGCGGAAGTCTGGCGGCTGAGCTGTATGTTGGGGTGTGGGAGGTGTGGGAGGAGGGCGAGGCTTGGTGAAGTGTTTGTTAGTCGCCGCGTTTGTAAAAGGGTGATGTTGCGAAGGGGTAGGGGACTGGAACACCTGGGCTTCTTTAATTTTTTCTCGGTTCCTTGGTTAAGATGAAGTGTAGTGTGTGTTCTAATTAATGTCTCATACGTTATTCATTAGAGAAAAGCATATTAAATGGGTGTTTGAAGCGCTGGGCTGAGGGGAGGGTTTGCTGCTGAGAGCGGCGGGGGTTTCTTCTCGAGCCTGGAGAGCAGTGGGTTTAAAAACTGGGTAGTGTTTGAGCTTTTCGTTGTTTTGTAATTTGAGTGGTTGCTTACAATTTGTGTTCGAAATTAAGTTTTTCTATAATTTAAAGTCGGGGAGTTACAGAGCTCAGTAAGTTTTCGTTGTTTTACTGTTATGTGGACAGCAAGTACCTTCCTTACTTTTTTGGGAGGAGTTTTAGTTGTGGAGTTCGTGTTTGTCGAATCCAAGAGCGGTAACCAGCGCGTGCCCTCTTTTTCCGGGTATTTACCCAAGAGCTTTCACGTGTTGCCGTGGTTCAGGTCTTGGACCCAGAACTAAGTGCGAAACCCAGACACTGAAAGAACTGCGGAGGTGCTGTATGGTGTCTTGTCCCTTTGTCTAACCTCTGTAATTGCGGTTGGGCCTGGTCTGGTCGATGCTATTGTCAGTATCCATATGATTTATTATTAAACTGCTTATAATGGTTCTAGAGCTCCTGGTCTTTATTCTGTATCACTCTAGCCTCCCAATATGGAGGTAACTCTGACTATCCCAGTTTGGGGAATTTGACAACACACCAGAGCCTTCCTGTTCTGCAGCTCATTTGACAGATGAGGAAACTGAAGCAAACAGCGACAAGTGACTTAGCCAGGGTCTGGTCTCAAGTCAGGTTTTCGTGACTGTAGCCTAAGTATTCTATCCACTGAGTCGCCCAGGTGGCTTATACAAGTAAGTAACCAGCATTCCGAAGTACCTAGAGATGGGAAAAAAAAAAAGTTCTGAGGAATCATTCTCAAAATGGGTGGAATGAGATTAAAGGAAATTTCTGCAGCCCAAAACATATCATTAGTTTCATTCTTTTTTCCCAAGGTGATAGTATTTGTTTAAATTACATGTCTTTTTTTTTTAAGAAGATAACATTTCATATTTCCCCCAATTACATGTAGAAACAATTTTTAACATTCTTTTTTTTAAATTTTGGATACCAAATTCTCTTCCTCCTTTCCTACCTCCCCATCGAAAAGGCAAGCAATTTGATATGTTATATATGTGCAGTTATGCAAAACATTTCCACATCAGTCATGTTGAGAAAGAAAACAGACCAAAAGAAAAGAAAAATGGAGAAAGTAAAGAAAAAATATGCTTTGATCTGCATTCAGACTCCATCAGTTCTTTCTCTGGCAATTGATAGCGTTTTTCATCATGAGTCCTTCGTAAATTCTATGCTTTTAAAGAGTGTATTTAAAGTACTCCAAAGTAATTTAAGCTATCTTTCAGATGTTATGTGAAAAAGGTGAGAAAAATTATTTTTTCTCCTTTCTCTGTGAAGGTTACAGTTTCCATACTGTCATTATCAAACTGTATCAATTTAAAATTACCTCCAAATCATTCTGACAAATTCCTTCATGAAGGATTTGGTTGTTCTTCACCCTTAGAACCAATTACACAAAGGTGGGGAGGGGAGGTGGCAGGAGGAAGAGGAGATTTTCCTTTTTTGCTAGGTCAGATCTACTTGGTCAAAACCTTAATAGTTAAAAGGAAAGAAGGTATGTGGTAAGCAGACTGAGTCAAAGAATTAGAGTATTATGTCGGGTGCCAAATGGGCAAAATAAAAAAGTATAGGAAACATGATGCCTTTCTTCAAAGAGCTTCCCAAGCCATAGTAGTGATACCACACCCAATCCATAAGGAGAGAACAAAAGAGAGCAAAAGTGCAAAGAATTCTAAACAAAATGCTCTTAGAAAACTAATTAGGTATCAGCTAGGAACATGTGTGACCAGAGGCCAGACTTCCTGACCTATGCAAACTGTCTTCCAGACCCTTCACAGGTAGTTGAGCTCACCTCATAGCATTTCACTTTAAGGCCAGGAACTTTTTGTTTTTCCTAACTGTGGTCAAACAAGTGTGTAATTCCCACGTAATTTTTTACCTAGGTTAAATCTGTCACTGCTATGACAAAGAAAAATGCCTCCATCTGTTTGGGAGTGCCCATGGGAAATTCAGCCAGTGATGCCACAGCAAAAAGGACAGAAGAATCAGACTTGATAGAACAGTTAAGGTGACACCCTGACCAAAATTTAGTGGCATATTCAATTTTACCAAACATGTTATTCTTCTTCAAGGATATGCTATCTCCTGATAGAGCTATTATTCAGGCAAGAAAGGGTTAACTCCCCCCCTAGAGATTTAATTCTTAACTGTACCTACACTGCAAGATAAGAGAGGTTAATTTATTGTCATTGACTATGGTCTCTGACATCAGCCATCATAGTTCACCATAGGGTGAGATTCTATAAGTATCTGGATTTGAGTCATTTCTCCCATTAATTTCTTTGGGAGATTATCAAGAACAACAGGAGATGTGATCCACAGTTAGGGCAGCTTACCAACTACCTTAATGGCTCAATGAAGGATGCTTTTGGCTGCTGAAACAACAATGCTGCCTCATATTTGAACATGCCTTCCAGGGACTACCTGCTATTTAACATCAAAAGTTAAAATCAATTGAAAATTAGACAAGGAGAGAACATGAATTTAGATTAACATATCCTTTGGCAGTTAAGGGATTGGAACATTCATTGAAATCTGTTGTCATTTTCAGTCATGTTTGACTCTCCATACCAAATACCATACCAAACCATATTTGTTTTTTGTTTGTTTGTTTGCAGAGATACTGTATTGGTAGCACTTCTCTACCTCATTTTACAGATGAGGAAACTAAGGCAAACAGCGTTAAGTAACTTGCCCAGGGGCTCACAGCTACTAAATGTCTGAGGCTGGATTTAAACTCGTGAAGATGAATCTTTCTGGTTCTAAGCCCAGTGCTCTATCTATGGTGTAACCTAGTTGTCCTTCCTTGCAATTAGTGAACCATTAATACTACAAGAAAAAAGTGATTAATAAACCAAGGAAAAGTACACATACAAGTAACTCATGCTGCTTTGACTGAACTTTTTGAAATGTGGAAGAACACTTTTTGCTGAATGGGAATTTTGCATGCTGTGTAGGACTAAAATGTGTTTTTTCTAGATGGTACATGATACATTGCTGAGAGTGATAAATGTTTCTGTAGGTGTAGGACATGAGAAGTTTCCTTCTATACTGTGGCACTATCTATACGGGCCACACGCTGGCCTTCTGCCAGTTGTGCGCCAGTACCTACTTCCCTTAAAAGAAGTACACCACCAGAGTCTTACCCACGCCTGGGTCCTCAGTCCTCAGCCAGATCACCACACAGAGACGAGCCATCAGGAGGCACCAACACCAGAGCTTTATTCAGAGGCCAACACAGCAAACCATCATAGCAAGCCCAAGCAGCAAGGCCAGAGCAACAGGCAGGAGCCAGGGGAGCGCGCACGTGTGTGATCTGACCACGCTTGTTCCTAAGTACCTACTTAGCCCCTCCTCCCCAGCCCGCCTACTAGTCAATGATTGTAGGGTCAGATACCAGAAGGGGCTGTCTGAATTTAGCACACCAAGGGGGAGGGAGTGACGTAGGAGGCCAGGATTGGATACAGGAAGGAGGCATCTGGGATTGACGCATAGACAAGAGTACGTGACCTAGGAAGTCAGACTCAGGAGGGGACTGGGTCAGTGCTGCACAAGGTCAGGAAGGTCACAAGAGGCATCTGGGGATGACGTTGCATATAGGGAGGGGACTAAGCAGAGGGAGCTCAGTCCTCTGCCATCCCACTCCCACGTGGCACCGCCCCTTGCCTCAGGAGCTCAGGCTCGGCTACTTCCTTGAACCCAGCTTATCTCATAGCACTGCCCAATTGCCTCATGGCTTCTCCGTATCCAGCCCATCCCAGTACACACGACTCTGCCTACCACAGTCCCTGCCTCGACTTCCAAAATACCCAGATCTTACCTTACCCATGCCACAGCACCCAACTGGCAGCTGCCAACATCAGACAGTCCCTCACAACTATCATCACCACTTAAGTAATGCCATAACCAGTAAACACAAGTCCATACTGGACCAATTGGTGAAGAGCCTTTAGAGTTCCTAAAGTTCATATTAACCAGATGGTTTCAGGCCTAAATAGAAAAGTCACTTTCATAGGCCTCCTTTGGTATGATTTCAAACCATGACAGCTATAATAAATCATGTGACAGTTCCATTTAAAAATAGATGGCTTTTGGGCCTTAGAGAGTTCCATAATAATTAACAATAATAATAATATTCAAGTATCAAATAGTAGTCTGTCTAGCATTAGGGTCAAGAAATTTAGAGTTAAAAAGGCCTTTAGACTGAGAAGGGGATTTTGGCCTGACTTGGCAATTTCTAACCAACACACAACAAAAGCAGGCTACTTTTTATTCTACCTCATACAGGGATTTTCAACTAAGAGCCATAAACTCAGAGGACCAAATGACAGCTGTTCCTTTATCTATCCCTTCCTAACCTCACCTTCCTTTACTTTCTCTAAATGAGTAAGTGAACATAACTTTGTGTTGTCGTAAATTATTGGGGACTTATAACACCATCAACAGCATACCTGTGGACTAGCTTGGGTTCACTGAATAAATTTGCCCTTGGGTGGATTGGTGTCACATGAGGCAACATGGATGACCCAGAGAACCATAGATTTGATTGTACTGAGATTGTCCAAAGACTTTGTTTTACCCTATTAACATATATGTCAGAGTAAGGCAGGATTCTTTTTAAAAATTTATTTTATTTTTAATTTATGGAATAAAACAAGCATTTCCATAATAATACAATAAAAAAGATGATTGCACATGAACCCCATTTAAAATAACTCTAGACAGTATAAAATACCTGGGAATACACCTGCCAAAACAAACATAGGAACTATATAAACAAACTATAAATAAACTATATAAACAAAATTATTTTTAAAAACACCTTTTTATACAAATAAAATCAGATTTAAATAATTGGAGAAATAGTAATTGTTCATGGATAGGCAGGGCCAATATAATAAAAATGATAATTTTACCCAACTAATTTATATATTCAATGCCATCCCAATTAAATTACCAAAAAATTATTGTACTGAATTAGAAAAAATAATAAGAAAATTCATTTGGAAGACCAAAATGTCAAATATATCAAAGGAAATAAGGTGGGATTCTTACACAATATATTCCATAAGATGAACTTATTTTTATTTTGACTACTATGTTTGAGTAAATCAAATTGATTGCTGTAATGCATTCCATAGTGTCTGCTCTCCTAAGTCATCTGGGCCTGACTCAGGCCAGTCCTCTGGTACTTCATCTCTGTTATGAGACTGAAATGAGATACTTGTAGATCATTCTATAGTTAACAAAAAGGGATTTACTTAACCAGAGCAGGAGAACAATTTAATAGGATGTGCTTTGAAGACTTCTGTGGAGTTTAAAATTGTCCAGCTTACACTAAAAGAAACTGAGGTGGAGCTCTGAGCCAATGGCATATTATTAAAGGGTCCAGGGTCCCCTCTAATGAAGTGAACCTCAGATCCTCCTCATGATTTGAGATGCCTCTGGTCCCCAGGATCTTATTTTTTAGAGGGTATGATGTCCAAATATGCAAAAAAAGGCATAGTAAAATACAGAATCTCATTGGTCGGTAGACCTTGTTCTTAGGATCCAGAAATTAAGATGGACAAGGTAAGAGTCATCTCCAGTGACCAAGTGGTTATAAGATGGTCACCTGCTCATGTTGAGCAACAGAGAGTGGTCCAGGGGTACAAAAATAATTTGGGGAACTTTTCAAAGAATCAAGGCATTCCACCCATGTTGGATGTGGACATGGAAATTGAGTAAAAGTGGCTGGAGATATCTTTGTCAGCATTCGTGGTTGCACCAATGAGCGTCATAAGTAGTGACCATTACTTTAAAGTTTGAGGCCTACTATAAAGTTCTTCTATAAGAACCTATCTTATCTAATTATCCCTTTATGATTTATGTAAAATATCAAACTGATTAATACTTTTTGGAATAGAGGTCCTAATGAATCATATCTCACACCTGCAGAGTTGATTTGGCTGAACAAAGTTCTGCATTAGTAGCTTGTCACAATCCTCCAGTCAAGTATCAGTGTTTGCCTAGAACTCCCCTTGGCTGTTTTGTAACCAGCAGTCCAAGAAGTGGTATCAGTAGCCTGAGCTTTTTGTCCTCCGAGCTGGTCAAGACTCAAGAATGTTTTCAATACCTTTTGAAGAAAAAATATTCCTATTTGCAGGGGCTAGGGAAAGTGGGTGGGAAATTTAGCATATTACTTGGAAGTACTACACACTTCATAATGTCTATAAGAATGTTTGCTATTTAGAATTTTTGTAACTGGAGGTCCCAGCCCTCATTTATAAAATATAGGTAAATTGTTATTCCTTGCTAGAAAACTTATACATGCATATTTGGCATACTGTTAAGCTGAGGCCTCTTCTACTTAATGTTTGAATCCTTCTAAAGTCACTCAATTTGTGACATTCTACATTCCTTTGTGGATTCTCAAAGGAAAGTAGTAATTCTGAGCAAAAACTCATTTTGTCTCCCAAAGAGCAAGCCTCTTCTCTGTACACCCAGTCACTGCACAGCAGCGGTGTTGCCAGGATGGTGTTAATACCTGGGACTAACCTGAGATATTGTACCTGTTTTCCTCCATCCCCAATGCTCCCTACCACCAGATCTGAGATTTCAGGCTTCTGCCCTGCCCAGAGAGCTCGTAGCAAATCACCTTTTGGTGTTGCAACACCCTTGCAAGACTCTTGGGAGTTGCCACCTGGGGAGGCTGTGTTCACCCTCTCTTCCTACCTTTTCCTTCTATAATCTCACAGTTTGTGGAGCCCTAACCCAGGAGCGCAAGCTGAGGAGCAGCCCAACTCCTCTCCAGTCATCCCAAGACCTACTGTACCGCTTATAAAGAATTTCCTTAGGGGCAGCTAGGTGGCGCAGTGGATAGAGCACCGGGCCCTGAAGTCAAGATGACCTGAGTTCAAATGTGGCCTCAGACCAAACACTTGACATGTACTAGCTGTGTGACCCTGGGCAAGTCACTTAACCCCGATTGCCTAAAAAAAAAAAAGAAAAAGAATTTCCTTAAATACTTTATATATATATATATGTTTATATATTATATATATTTATATATATTTTTCCTTAAATAAAGAATTTATAAATTCTATATCTATGACCTCTTTTTTTTTTTTAGTGAGGCAGTTGGGGTTAAGTGACTTGCCCAAGGTCACACAGCTAGTACATGTCAAGTGTTTGGTCTGAGGCCAAGATTTGAACTCAGGTCCTCCTGACTTCAGGGCCGGCGCTCTATCCACTGTGCCACCTAGCTGACCCTTCTTTCTCTTTTTTCTTTCCTGGCTGTGGTGGTTAATTGATTACAAAATCACTTCTTTAGAGGGTGATTACTGCTCAAGGTAGGAAGTTATTTCAAAAGGAGAATCTGCTGGATTCCACTTTTCATTTACCTTTTGTGAATCTCCAAATAATCCTAACTCATTTAGTGGAAAATAAGTAGGGCATCACATCATTGGGTAGCAGGAGTAAGTAATTCGAGGATACCCCTCAGCGTTTTCCCCTGTCTTCTAATGACAAGGCAGGTTTTATAGCAGAAATGCTTCTTGTGTTTTGGGCTGGTATTTTTAGTCAAGTGTTTTCATCTAAAATTGCTACTCTGTATTATTCTTCGAGCATGGCACTAATAGTAAATGCTGCTGTGACTAACAAAAATTAAAAAAAAAAAACCACGTAAGAGGGAGTCCACTATTTGCTCCCACACCAGGTGGAGACTATAATGAGTGTTCTCAGGAATGAAAAGGCTAGGACTTTGGAGCTCAAGTACCCATATTTTCCTGATGTTCTGAGCAGCTGGTATTCAGGAAAGTATTTCTTCAGGGGGATAGCCATGTTTTCTAGGTGGAAACAATTCATCATGTCCATAACCGACTTAATTATTAGGGAATGATCAGCTGAAACTAGAGACCTCCTAATAGTGAATGATCCCTGGTATCAGGTGATCTGGCATCATGAACCCCACATGGCCCTGGTGGAGCTTCTTTTAAATCTCATGAGTCAGGAAACCCAGAAGGGCAAAGTTCTTTAAACTATCAGAAATTCTGCATTTTCTGAAGCTACTGGGAGAAAAAAAAATATCTAAAAGCCACAAGGAAAGTGGCTTTGGCACTTTGGCAGTGCCCCATTGGCAGTGAGTAATTTATGACCTGGACATGTAGTATATGCCACTACGTGTTTGCCAGTTTACTTACACAGGGTTTTGTTCTGTTTTTTTAAATCAATTTCAATTACTTTCTATTTATATTCAAACTGTAGTCAATAAAACAACAAGCATCTATTAAGCAACATATATGAGACAATGTTGCAAAAATAGTTATATACAGAATATATACAAAATAACAAGGTATTTTTAGGAGGGAGGGCTTCCTACCTCTTAGCAGAGAAGTGTAGAATGAGAGAGGTTTCCAGGCATGGGGGAGTGTATGTGTGCGCCCGCGTGTGCGTTTGTCTGCGGGTTACTTTTCTTTAAAGTGAGCTTATTTGTTACAAGGAAGGGCTTTGGGGGGGGGGGGGTCATTATAATGATCATGATTCCAGAAATCACTTATATGGAAATGTTCATGTAGATGTTTATCAAGTTCATAATACAAAATCATAACAAAAAAATTAAGGGAGGTCGGGCACTTGGGATGGGGAATCTGGAAAGGCTTTATGTAGAACATAGGATCTCAAGAGAGCTTTGAGGGAAAAAAGGGATTCTCAGAGTAGCAGGTTAGGAGGGAGCGCATTGTAGGCAAGAGAGAAAGCCCCTGCAAAGACCCAGAGAGGGAAGATGGAGTGTCTTGCGTGAGCAACAGGAAGAAGAGTTTGGCTGAAATGTAGAGTGCAGGAAGGGGAGGAATAAAGCTTGACAAGGTAAGGTAGATTGGGGCCATGTTATGAAGGGCTTCACCGGAGTTGACAGAGTAAAGGAGTGACGTGGTCAGGAAAATCAGCTTGGCAGGTGGATGGAAGATGGATGGAGAGGAGAGAGAGCTGAGGCGGGGGAATCCAAGCAGGAAGCGGGAGTTGATGCCCCGGCCGGGAGTCCATTGCCCGGTTCTAAGGCTAAGGTTTTTGGAAAAGGCTTCATCCAAGAGGTGTGGCTTGAGATGGACAGATTCAGAAATGTCGAGAAAAGGGAAGAGAATCGAGAACCGGCATAATTGTAAATTAGGACGGGCTCGGTATAAAAATAAAAAAATAAAATAAAACGAAACCAATCTACCAGCAAAAGGAATCTGCTCTCGTCCCACTGAAACGAGAAAATGCCTAATGTTGTACAAGGCATCTCATTTCCTTGTCCAAATTCCTAGTTGCTTTGAATGTTAGCTTGTTAGATGTCTATCTCTGGAAGGCCGAATGAGTGACATTACAAAAGGGGAGACCGTATGCAGATGAGAAGACTTGTGGGCCTGTTTTGTGACCAATTACTCCTGGAAAATACAGATTTGAGGATCAGAGAGTCATAGCTACGTTGCGTTGTTTGAAATGTTTTGAAATTTCTGTGTTTACGTGCTTGGAGCTTGATGTGTGAGATATCAAACTCTTGTCTTAGTGACCCTAATGTGTGAGTGTGTTGAGGTAGAGGGCAAGCGTGAGGTATTATTATATGTTTGGTTGATAAAAGTGACTTTATTAGGTTAGAGAGGAGGTTTTTTTAAGAGCGTGATTTTTTTTTGTTACATGGTTGGTTTGGTTTCTGCGGTTTTTCGAAATGTCGGTAACTGTACTGTGTTATCTGTGGAATTTGGGGTCTGCGTTAGCGCGTTTTCTGTACCTTTAAAAGCAACTTGGTAAGTGTTCGGGAGTTTGAAAAGTCACTGTAACTTGTGACCGAAGTTTTGCAAGCAGCTTGGAAAGTGTATGGGAGTTTAAAAAGTTACTGTAACTTGTGACAGAAATGCTGTTTTTCGCAGGGAGAGAGCTTGCGTTTTTCAGAAGACGGTTTGAAGTTTGAGAGAAAATTTCGAGTAGGTTCACGGGAAGTACTACGTTAAATACTACTGTATTAATCCTCAGGTTGCTGCAGAATGTGTGTTTTATTAATTACGGTGTGACTTTAGGCGGACTTTAGTTCTTTCCGTCACGTAAAACTCCTTCAGTACGGCGGGGGCTTTCCCCAGAGCGAGGCGTTTTTCTTTAGTGTATAGAATGGGGTAGACTCTTTCAATGTACCTCCCCACGACGAGGAGCTACGCTTTATTAGTGGTAGTGGAAGGTCTGAAGAGTTCTGGCTTTCTTTTGCACGTTTTACACAATGGTTTTTATTTAGATGTCAAACCTCGCACCTCTTAATTGGTGCAGAGATTCTTTTGCTTACCTAATTCCAGGGGGGAAAAAATTGATATACAGCCTTGGTCACTTGAAATCGTTTGTCTTAATTTTTTTCGCCAGCCTGTCTACATTTAATTTCACATTTCCTTGTTTTTTCTTCTCCGGCTGATGACTACAGATCTTTCTCTCCTCCCCCCACCCCTTTTCTCAGCACAATCCTCCTACCTGTGACTTCCATTTTCCAAGAAAATAAAAAAATATGCAAATAGGTATGAAAGTTAATGTTAGGAGAAAGGTGTATTCGGGACATCTACTCCACTGTCAGCTCAAGGGACATTGAAACTTTCTAGCCTAGTTTATTTCTTGACTAAAATTTCCCAGATCATGCCTGGCCCATCCTGGCTGGATCTTGACTTGTGGTACCAGCTAAAAACTCGAGGTCACCTCTCAAAAAACAGCTGGACTCGGATTTGGGAATTCATTCACTTGGACTCTCCGGATTATACAGGTTTACTATAATGTGTTTTTCCCCCTCTCCCCCTCCCCCCCCAGTGTAGGAGAGGACCACTCCTAGTGCTTTCAGTCTGAATTCACAGTTACAAATGATACCATTCTATCTCAATTTTCCCAAGGCACATTCACTGCCAACACTACAAATTATAGAACTCACTACTTCGATTAGACGCACTGACTCAGGTAAGTGGGAGCACAAGAGCATCTCCAGAAAGGAAGACACAGGTGTGAAGGGGGTGGGAGTAGGGGAAGGCCTTGCATTGCAGGTGTCTGGTTTCCGGGTGTCTGGCCCAAACCAGGTTCCTGTGGGGGTGTGTTTACTCATGTGTATTTCAGCTCTGCACCAGCACCTTATCTATTTGTTGAAGAGTTCTCCACAGATTTCAGAGGGGTGTGTGTCATTTCAGTATTTTTTTAAATTCAGAGATGACTATTTTCAGAGCTCTATCACTTTTACAAAAAAAAAAAGGAGGAAAGAAAGAAAGAAAGAAAAGGAGGTATCACAACTAGCAAAGAGTTTTCCAAAATTCAGTACTAGTTTTCTCAAAAGTCACAGACAATTGAATTGTGTCCTATATAAATATAAACATAGGTTTATTTTTCCTTCTGGTCACATGCATTCAAATCTTTCCAATTGCTTTACTGTAGAATTCCTGAAGAAGCACCTGTCCCTTTTGACAGATTTGCTTTGGTTTTCCAACAACAAAGTAAATGCCTTTTTGCTGCTGTGGCTATTTCTTTAAAAACAAAAATGCCACTGAACTCAAAATCTTATTTAAAAAAGAAAAAAGAATGTTGAAAACTGGCTTTACATGTAATTGGAAAAAATAAAATACTATTTACAAAAAAAAAAAGAACCAAATCTTTTGTGATTCCAACTATTCAACTACTTATCTAGTGCTGAAGAACCACCTGTGGTTAACTCTTCTTTCCATCTTGGAAAGGAGACATGTTTAGATCAGGAAGCAAATATAAGCAAAGAGTAAGCAAAATTTAATTTTAGGAGACTATTTTACCTTACCACTGTGTTCTGTAAATGATTTAGTAGAATTTAATTGTCTAGGTAAATTAAAAGCCAAGTCACCTAACAGGAATTAGAATAGACTTCAGTTTGCAAGTTTTTTAAAAAGAAAAAAAAGATTTTTTTTTACAAACTACCTATAAAACATGAAATTCCATTTTGGTCAGGATAAATTAAAGTTTTACAATTAATTGGTATCATAGAAGAAAATTTGTGTTAATGTGCAAAGGAGAGATTTAGTGGAGTGAGAGAAACCAGTTCTGAGCATAGACTTGGGAAATGATTAAAAAAAAAATGTGTAGGACTGAAGAATTAATGAAGGTAAATGAAGTGTGAAATCAGAGTATTCGAAGACTGGTTTGAGGAGATTTTGGATCTCATTGGGATAAAAAGGAGATGGGAAGATTTCTATGCCTGTAAATTTGTGAACACTATATAGAGAAATGCCTGTTAGTATTAGTTTTGAGATTTCTCATGATCTTGAGTTTTATTTAATTAATTTGGATATTCTTGTTGATGTGGAGAAATATTTATGGAACATGCATTAAAGTTACAGTATTCTATCTGGCAACATTAACTAAGTGGAGAATATAGAAATAAATTTGCCGCATGGAATTATTTGAGTATAGCATACTGAAATTTTGTCCTCAAAGGACTAATCAAAGAGGATTTTCTAATCTTTATGTGGGAAATATATATTCATAATTTCATTACTATGTAGTAGATGTTATGCTTGCAATTTCTATGTTACAAAAGAACCTCATAGACCCCGAAAGGTAGAGATGGGAATGCAAGACTGCCATGTTAGTCTTTGGAAGTAGACTTACTAAAAGTAGTAGGTCCTATAATTTTTAGTTCAAGCAGTGAATGATATAATTTGATTGTATAATTTTCGTAAACAGAGTCAGACAAATTGTCATATAAATCACTTCTATACTATAAGCAAACTTGTAAGTCTCCTGAGTTCAGGTGTGAGTGTTTGTGTTGGGAGATGGGGAGAAATCTCAGTTTCTCAGTAAACCAATTCACTATTTTACAGTTTACAAGGTTTCTTCTTTCACAGAGTTGATAAGATTTGAGGGCCTTCCCATGGTTGATGATCCAGAGGACTTAAGATCTATCTAGCAAGTCTCCAAAGAACTTTACAAATAATGAGAATTTAGTATAAGAACTTCAAATTATTCGGACTAGTATTTTTAGGTACATATATGTGTGTTTGTTGTTTGTTTTCCTTTTAAATCTATTTCTGTAAATATGTTTTGCTTGACCAGAAGTTGGTCCAGTTTTACAGTATTTTAGCTGCCAGTCTCTCAAACATCTCTTATAAGGTACATTGCCTGGTACTGCTAAAATACCCTGGTTATCAGCCAATAGAGGTTAAGATTGCACAATGATAAGTGAATACAAAAACACCCTATTCATATATGTGTATGTACATATGTGTGTATATGTATGTGTGTATACATCACATATATGTTACTGACATGGCTTTTAAAGCACTACAAATGTCTGTTAAAATTGCATCTCTATATTACCTCAATTTACCCCAACTAAAGGAAACTTGACATACAGTTTTTCCTTCATAGATTTGAATTTGAAACTGCCTCCATCAGCACAGTTTGACCTTGGGGAGATTGTCTGGTCCTGGTCATTGTCCTTGACCTTGGCACAGCCCTTATCTCACCAGCTTATCTAATTTTTTCCTGACCAGGCAAACTATGTTTTGCATACCTCCTTCAGCTTTCAGTCCCATCTCACTTGGTTTCTCAGCTCTGGTCAGTCATCTCATCCCCCATCTCCTCAAAAGAACCAAATTTATCTATGTCTACCTTAGATCCTTAGTGTTTAAGCCCTGTCACTTCCTTGTTCGCTTTTACCAGCCTGTTGCTACACATAGGTAGCCAGTTGTTTATGTATCTGCTATTCTCACCTAGGCTGAGTTCTTTCACATTCATTGTCCACATGGCCTGGTGTGACCTCACCTACTCTCTGCCTTGGTTGGAATGTCCTCGGGACTCATTCTGGTCAAGCTGAGCTGAAGTTGGTCTTCTTTGGGAAATACCTATTCAAACTTCTTTCTGTATCCCACATATACACCAGTCTGGTATCCTCATTATCTTCTCTCTTCTCTTCCATACATCCTACATATACTGTTTTCACTACTTAGAATAGTTGTCCTATGGAAGTGAGATTTGACTTAGTCTGGTGTGGCCAGAGAACAGGTATAAATTGTAAAGAGATCTGTACTCAATGAATAGAAAAAACAACTTTCTAATAATTAGTGCTATCCCCCAGTAGGATAGATGAGTTCAGGAGGTTGTAAGTTCCCCATCACTTGAGATATTTAAACAGACACTGAGTGACCCTCAGTTAGGATGTTGGAAAGGAATTCCTGTCTGGATGAGGGGTAGATTAAATGGCCTCTCAGATTTCTTCTTGTTCTTGGCTTTTATGATTCTATGTTATACCACATGTATTCCCATGCTTCTTCCATTTCTCCAGACTGAAATGTCTGTGTCCTTTTCTCTCTCGTCCAAATACCACCCATTCTTTTTTGTTTCATTTTGTTTTTTGCTTTTTGGTGAGGCAATTGGGGTTAAGTGACTTGCCCAAGGTCACACAGCTAGTAAGTCTCAAATGTCTGAGGCCAGATTTGAACTTAGGTCCTCCTGACTCCAAGACCAGAGCTCTATCCACTTTGCCACCTAGCTGCCCCAATATCACCCATTCTTTAAGGCCCATCTCAAGTCCCTTTCCTAACTAGTCCAAGCACTTTGACCTCTCCCTTTCCTAAACTTTTAAATCCTTCAGAATATAATCCAGCACCTAACTATATCCTGTTTTGTACTGTTCTAAACTGCTTTGCATGTGTTAGAGGCAGCTAGGTAGGCATCAAGAAGTTATTGTTGTTGTTTAGTCAGGTCCAAATTTTCGTTACCCTACTGACCATACTGTCCGTGGTGTTTTCTTGTCAAGGATACTAGAATGGCTTGCCATTTCTTTCTCCAATGGATTAAGGCAAACAGAGGTTAAGTGACTTGCCCAGAGTCACACAGCTAGTAAGTATCTGAGGTCACATTTGAACTCAGGTCTTCCTGACTCCAGGACCAGTGCTGTATCCACTGGGCCATCTAACTGCAACTGAGTCCAGAAGACTTGAGGTCAAATCTGGCCTCAGGCACTTGCTAATTATGTGACCCTGGGCAAGTCACTTAACCTCTGTCTAACTCAGTTTCGTCATTTTCAAATGGAAGTAATATCACCTACCTCACAGGGTTGTTTTGAGCACCAAATGAGATAGTATTTGTGAAGTACTTTGCAAACTTTAAAGTGACATCTCATATTATTATTATTATTAATCTTGTTTACTCTAATTGTGTTTTAAGTTCCTTGAGAACAGAGCTTGGGGCATATCCTCTCTGTTTATCCTCCACAGTGCTTAGCATAGCACATGGTAGCCACTCAAATCAGTATTTGCTGGCTTTGGTCGAAGAATATTGGGTTGTGAACCTGCTTAGGATATTATCAAGTCACAGATGCAGTCTATCATACTGTATGTCCTACAGGAAGAAGTCCAGATTCTTCCAACGGGCATCGGAGGCTCTCATCTGACTTTGACCTGTGGCAGTACTGCCTTTTACGAGGCACAGGTGGCCCCATTCATAACTACTTCTCAATTTCCTCTATTCTCTTTCCCAGCCTTTGTGACCACTATTAAAAAGGCAAGGCAGTTCATCTGTTCGGCAGAAAGGCTATAGTAGCTTCTTCCAGTAGTCCTAATGAGGGCATCAGCCTCTCTCCAACTCTGAGGCTACCCTGCAGCCAGCCCTACTCCTTGCTTTTCTAAGCTGGATCCAAGTAACCCAACCTTCTGGACTAGGCCTTATGCTGCATAGCTGTAAGTGTTAACAGGAAGGATAATAAGAGAGCCAGGATGAGCTTTGTATTTGGCTCTGAGGAATCTTATTATCTGACTTTCTCTGGGTGTCCCTGAAGAGAGTGACTTCAAAAGAGTAAGATGCAATGTAGGCTCTCAAGGCTTAATCTGCATACCTCAAAGCAACAGGCAGTATTGAGTTGTGAGCACCAGGCCTGAGTTAGCAGCACCCTGAAAACTCCCTGTGAATCCTTTCCCATTGTCCTGGGCATACTTGGGTCAAAGGTCACAGGCACCTGGCAATCAAGGGTCACAGAACCCTGACAGCTCCCTTCCAAGAAGGAGCTCCCAATAATGGATTCTGGAGCTTGGTACAGAATGCCCTGGGTCATGGTAAAACAAAACAAAACAAAAAACAACAACAAAAACAAACTACTTCTGCTCACATCAGGCTACTGGAAATGTATTAAAAGAACTCAGGAAACAAACACACATAAGGTCATGGGGAGCCACCGTAAGAAAGCAGCCCCCATTTTCACAGATTGAATGTGGCTTCTATTATCCTTTAGGAATGATGGTTAGTTCTTATTGACCAGGGTCTAGCAGGTGAGTTAACCTGTACTTCGGTCTTATTGTAGAATTTTATCTCTGTTGCTGTAGACTAAAGTCAGGATTGTCTGTTACATTAGCCCAGGAGCAAAGATAAGCAGAGAAAGGTTTGAAAATGGCAAAGATGAGGCACATTCCTCCTCCTTTTATATCTGGAGGATATTGTTTAAGATGAAATGATTTTAGAAGAGGAAGAGACAGAACCATCACCACCACCCTCTTCTACACCTTAGAGATATGATCCTAACAAACAAGAAGACAAAGACCAAAACCGCATCCTTATTATGAGCTCTTATTGACTTACTTAATGAACCTCTGTTGAATTGAAGGGAATTAAAATGACTCATGCCTCATGATTTCCAGCATCTGATTGGAGATTTTCCCTGAGTCGGGCATGACACACAGAAACAAAATCAGAGACCGACAAAGAAGCTACTCAGGTAACCAGCCTCACTAGAGCTACTCAGTTTTTATGCTCTCCCTGCTGTCTACACAGTCAATTCTTTAGCATAAAAGCCAGTTTGGGGCAGCTAGGTGGTTCAGTGGATAGAGTACCAGGCCTGGAATCAGGAGGACCTGAGTTCAAATCTAGCCTTAGACACTTGACACTTACTAGCTGTGTGACCCTGGGTAAGTCACTTAACCCCATTGCCTAGCAAAAAAAAAAAACCCAAATTAAAAATAAATAAATAAATAAATAAATAAATGAAAGCCAGTTTAGAAACATTGGCCTAGATTTGTTCAGGCACCTAGGTGGTACAATGGATAAAGGAGGACTTGAATTCAAATTTGGCTTCAAACAGTTAATATGACTGTGGGCAAGTCACTTAACCCAATTTGTCTCAGTTTCCTCATCTGTAAAATGAGCTGAAAAAGGAAATAGCAAACCACTACTGTATCTTTGACACAAAAACACCAAATGGGGTCATGAAGAGTCACACATGAGTAAAACAATTCAACCACAACAAAGATTTGTTCAGAGGGAGAAAAAAGCTCTTGCCCTTCTCAGAGTTATGAGGAATAACTGCTGTCTGGGTCAATTGCCTTACCTTCCTCATTGGACTGATAATAATCACTTTCCCAACCAAGATAACTATGGGGCACCTGGCAGTGTCTCCTCATATATAAAATGGGCATAGTAAATATTTGCCTGATGTACCTTCCTGGGCTTTTTGTAGGGAAAATGCATTGCAAATGTTAAAACATAGGACAAGGAGTAAATTCCAGAACCTCCAGGATGGGGCATTTTCTTTCAAGGAGAGCACACAATGTGTCTTGTGGGTCCAAGAATTTCATAAAGAGCAGATTCTTTTCAAGACTTAAGTATAATTTCCTAATTGATTGGGTGACCTAATTGAACAGTAACTAAGTTACAGTTGCTACTCTCTTACTTAATTTATACATTATAAATTATACATTAAATTTATATATTCTCTCAAGTTTCTGACATTATGGAGGAAAGTCAGGCTGCATATTGTAAGGAAATCTTATTTACTCTGGTTTCTCTTGTTTTTTTTTTTTTTCTTATTATTAATGCTAATCTAGCTTCTTCTACTTTTAACCTCACAACGAAGGAGGAACCTGAACCTTCCAGAAGTCAAGGACAATGCTCTACTCCTTTTTAAGGAAAGATAATAGAGGACAGAAAAACCATCTACTTGGTAGATGAGGGCTCAGAGTTATGAAATTCTTGTTTTACCCATGAGGCAATGGGGGAGGGTATCACAAAGTTGTTTTATACCTTGACGAAGTGCTGACATTTTTGAAAGGGAGCCTCTCCTTATGTCTTCTTTGTGAGGCTGTCTTGTTGATGATGCTGTCCCAGGAGCTGATAGTTTTCAGGCAGTAAAATGCAGAGAAAGGTAAGGGGTGTTAGTGTGGTGTGGTAATGTATGTTCTTCCTTCCCCTTTACTTTCCACCTCTCCTTTCTAGGTTTCTATTTGAATGACTCCCTTCTAGGATGACTCCCTTGTAGGATTACTTCCTTGTGGTGAAAGGCTTATGGAGCTCAATGGAACTATGAACTATACTGTACAGGGTTACCTAAAATGGGCAGGTCATAGTGGAGAATTCAGACAAAAGCTGATTCCCCTGGAGAAGGAAACGGCAAACCACTCTAGTATATAGGTCAAGAAAACCCCATGGCCGGTATTACAATGCTAAAAAGATATGATATCAGAATGGCATACTACTTTTGGTCCATGGAGTCATGAAGAGTCGGATAGTGAACAACAACACTTGAGTAAGTCTAAAGACTTTTTTTAAAGGGGTTTAAAGGTGTGATTGGTTGTTTTATCTAAAGGTGTTCAAAGTTTCAGTTCTTTGTCTTCTCTTTAAGGTATTTGCTTTGTAAGTCTCCTGTTAAATCCTGGTGCCCCCCCCCCTTTTCTATTTCCATAATAATTTTTTGTTTTATTATTTTGTTCCTGTAACTTCTCTGAGAATTTGTGCTAGTTTATTTTTTTCATGCTTCCTTAGTAATAGTGAATTTATCTTTTGTATTAAGGTCCTATGCTCTCTTTAATTGGGATCACCTACTGGAGATCTTTTCTTGGAGATGGACTCATACATTCCTGAAGATCCACATTTGGAAAACTGTTCTTTTTAATGGTTGGTAACTTTAGGTATTGTTGGTAATCCATTCAACTTTTGCAATGAAAATTTACCTAATTTCTCATAAAGGTGTCAAGGACAAAAAGCTTTCTTTAGCTACATAAGGTGCCAAGTTTTGTTGTTTTTTTTTTTATGTAAAAAGAATATAATAGAGCACATATTAAGGAAAAATGACAGTTTAAATTTATCTTCTATTGAATCACTCATCTAAAAACTGGGACACCCACTGATTCTTTTTTTTTATTAATTTATTTTGATGTATCAACAATCATTTCCATAAGCTTTTAAATTTTAATTTTTTCTCCCCCTCCCTCCTCCCCTCCATTCCCAAGACAGTTCACAATCTGATATAGGCTATACATATACATTCCTGTTAAACTTATTTTCACATTAGTGATGTTGTAAAGAAGAATTAGAACCAATAGGAAGAACCACCAGAAAGAGGAAACAAAACAAACAGAAGAAAAAAAATAGCAAATAGTAGGCTTTGGTCTGCATTTAAATTCCATAGTTCTTTCTTTGGATGTGGATAGCATTTTCCATCATGAGACTTTTGGAGTTGTCTTAGATCCTTGCATTGCTGGGAAGAGCTAAGTCTATCAAAGTTAGCCATCTCACAACGTGGCTGTTGCTGTGTACAATATTCTCCTGGTTCTGCTCACTTCACTCAGCATCAGTTCATATAAGTCTTTCCAGGTTTTTCTGAAGTCTCCTTCCTCATCATTTCTTATAGCACAATAGTATTCCATTACATTCATATATGTCAACTTGTTCAGCCATTCCCCAATTGATGGACATTCCCTCAATTTCCAATTCTTTGCCACCACAGAAGGGACTGTTATAATTATTTTTGTACATGTGGGTCCCTTTCCCACTTTTATGATCTATTTGGGACACAGCCCTAGAAGTGCTATTGCTGGGTCAAAGAGTATGCGCATTTTTATAGCCCTTTGGGCATGGTTCCAAATTGCTCTCCAGAATGGTTGGATCATTTCATAACTCTACCGACAATGCATTAGTGTTTTAATTTTCCCACATCTTCTCTAACATTTATCATTGTCCTGTTTTGTCATGTTGGCCAATATGATAGGTGTGATGTGGTACCTCAGAGTTGTTTTGATTTGCATTTCTCTAATCAATAGTGATTTAGAGCATTTTTTTCATATGACTATAAATGACTTTAATTTCTTCATTTGAGAACTGCTTTTTCATATCCTTTGACCATTTATCAATTGGAGAATGACTAGTATTCTTATAAATTTGACTTAATTCTCTATGTATTTTAGAAATGAGGAAGTGAGCAGAACCAGGAGAACATTGTATGCAGTAACAGCCACATTGTGAGATGACTAACTTTGATAGACTTAACCCTTCTCAGCAATACAAGGATCTAAGACATCTCCAAAGGTTTCATGATGGAAAATGCTATCCACATCCAAAGAAAGAACTATGGAGTTTGAATGCAGATGGAAGCATACTATTTGCTATTTTTTTTCATCTGTTTTGTTTTGTTTCCATTTTCTGGTGGTTTCTCCCATTGGTTCTAATTTTTCCTTACAACATGACTAATGTGAAAATATGTTTAATAGGAATTTATATGTATAACCTATATCAGATTGTGAGCTGTCTTGGGAATGGAGGTGGGGAGGAAGGGGGAGAAAAATTTTAAATTCAAAAGCTTATGGAAGTGATTGTTGATAAATCAAAATAAATTAATAAAAAAAAAAGGAAAAAAAAAGAAATGAGGCCCTCATCACAGACACTGGTTGTAAAAATTCTTTCCCAGTTTTCTGCTTCCCTCATAATCTTGATTGCATTGGCTTTGTTTGTCCAAAAACTTTTCAATTTAACGTAATCAAAATTATCTATTTTGCATTTTGTAATGTTCTCTATCTTCTGTTTGGTCATGAATTCTTCTGTACTCCATAAATCTGATAGGTAAACTATTCCTTGCTCTCCCAGTTTGCTTAGAGTATCAGCCTTTATATCTAAATCATGAACCCATTTTGACTTTCTTTTGGTATATGGTGTGAAATTTTGGTCTATGCCTAGTTTCTGCCATACTCTTTTCCAGTTTTCCCAGCAGTTTTTGTCAAATACTGGTCTTATCCCAGAAGCTGGGGTCTTTGGGTTTATCAGACAGTAGATTACTATAATCATTGACTACTGTGTCTTGCATACATACTCCACTTATCTACCACTCAATTTCTTAGCCAGTACCTAGTTTTGATGATTGCTGCTTTATAATACAATTTAAGATCTGGACAGGCTAGGCCACCTTCCCCTGCATTTCTTTTTATTAGTTCCCTTGATGTTCTGGACCTTTTGTTATTCCAAATAAATCTTGTCATTATTTTTTCTAACTCTATAAAATAATTTTTTGGTAGTTTGATTGTTATGGCACTGAATAAGTAAATTAGCTTAGGTAGAATTGTCATTTTTATTATATAGCTCAGCCTACCCATGAACAACTGATGTGTTTCCAATTATCTGACTTTATTTGTGTGAAAAGTATTTTGTAAATGTGTTCATATAGTTCCTGGGTTTATTTTGGTAGGTAGACACCTAAATATTTTATAATGCCTACTGCAACTTTAAATGGAATTTCTCTTTCTATCTCTTGCTTTTGGGCTTTGTTGGTAATATATAGAAATGCTGAAGATTTATGTGGATTTATTTTATAGATTGCAACTTTGCTAAAGTTGTTTATTATTTCAAGTAGTTTTTTACTTGATTCTCTAGATTTCTCTTAGTATATCATCATATCATCTGCAAAGAGTGATAGCTTTGTTTCTTCCTTGCCTATTCTAATACCTTCAATTTCTTTTTCTTCTCTTATTGCTAAAGCTAATGTTTCCAGTACCATATTGAACAACAGTGGTGATAATGGACATCCTTGTTTCACCCCTGATCCTATTGGAAATGCTTCTAGCTTATCTCCATTACATATGATGCTTGCTGAAGATTTTAGGTAAATGCTACTTATTATGTTAAGGAAGACTCCATTTATTCCTATGCTCTCTAGTATTTTTAATAGGAATGGATTTTGTATTTTGGATGTTGTATTTTGCCAAAAGCTTTTTCTGCATCCTTTGAGATGATCACGTGGCTTCTGTTAGTTTTGGTGTTGATATGATCAATTATACTGATAGTTTTCTTGATATTGAACCAGCCCTGCATTCCTGTTATAAATCCTACCTGGTTGTAGTGTATTATTCTCGTGATAAGTTGGTGTAACCTATTTGCTAATATTTTATTTAAACTTTTTGCATCTATATTCATTAGGGAAATTGGTCTATAATTTTCTTTCTCTGTTTTAACTCTTCCCAGTTTAGGTATCAGCACCATATTTGTATCATAGAAAGAATTTGGTAAGACTTCTTCTTTGCCTATTTTCCCAAATAGTCTATATAATATTTGAATTAATTGGTCTTTAAATGTTTGATGGAATTCACTTATAAATCCATCTGGCCCTGGAAATTTTTTCCTTGGGAGTTCATCAATGGCTTATTCGATTTCTTTTTCTGAGATGGAGTTATTTAAGTGTTTTACTTCCTCTTTTGTTAATCTGGGCAATTCATATTTTTGTAAATATTCATCCATAAGATTGTCAAATTTATTGGCATGTAGTTGGGCAAAATAGTTCCTAATTGTTGTTTTAATTTCATCTTCATTGGTGTTGGATTCACCCTTTTCATTTTTGATACTGGTAATTTGGTTTTCTTCTTTCTTTTTTTAAATTAAATTAACCAAAGGTTTATCTATTTTATTGTTTTTCCCTCATAAAACCAGCTCTTAGTCTTATTTATTAGTTCAATAGTTTTCTTAATTTCAATTTTATTAATCTCTCCTTTGGTTTTCAGTATTTCTAATTTAGTATTTAATTAGGGATTTTTAATATGTTCTTTTTCTAGTTTTTTTAGTTGTATGCCCAATTCATTGATCTTCTCTTTCTCTGTTTTATTCATGTAAGCAATTAGAGGTATAAAACTTCCCCTAAGAACTGCTTTTGCTACATCCCATAAGTTTTGGTATGTTGTCTAATTATTATCATTCTCTTGAATGAAGTTATTGATTGTTTCTGTGATTTGTTGTTTGAATCATTCATTCTCTAGGATTAGGATTATTTAGTTTCCAATTAATTTTTAGTCTATCTTTCCATGGCCTTTTATTACATATGATTTTTATTGTATCATGATCTGAAAAGGATGCATTTAATACTTCTGCCTTTCTGCACTGAATTGTGAGGTTTTTATGCCCTAGCATATGGTCAATTTTTGTGTATGTGCCATGCACCACCAAGAAAAATGTATATTCGTTTCTATCCCCATTCAATTTTCTCCAGAGGTCCATCATACCTAACTTTTCTAAAATTCTGTTCACCTCCTTAACTTCTTTCTTGTTTATTTTGTGGTTAGATTTATCTAGTTGAGAGAGGGGGAGGTTGAGGCCCCCCACTAATATAGTTTTGCTGTTTATTTCTTCCTGTAAATCCCTGAACTTCTCCTCTAAGAATCTGGATACTATTATCACTTGATGCATATATGTTGAGTAATGATATTACTTTATTGTCTGTGGTGCCTTTTTGCAGGATGTAGTTTCCTTCCTTATCTCTTTTGATAACATCTATTTTTGCTTTTGTTTTGTCTGAGATCAGGATTGCTACCCCTGCTTTTTTTACTTCAGCTGAAGCATAATATATTCTACTTCAGCCTTCTACTTTTACCCTATGTGTGTCCCTCTGTTTCAAATGTGTTTCCTGTAAACAACCTATTGTAGGATTATGGTTTTTAATCCATTCTGCTATCCATTTCCATTTTATGGAAGAGTTCATCCCATTCACATTCACAGTTATGATTACTATCTGTGTCTTTCTCTCCATCCTATTTCCCCCAGTTTATGTTTTTCTTTCTCCTTTCTCCCTTTCCCTCATCACTAGTGCTTTGCTTTTGACCACCGCCTCCCTCAGTCCCACCTCCCTTAGTCCTACCTCCCTTCTATTAGCCCCCTCTCTTTTCTTCCCTTTTACGCTTACTACTTCTTCCCTCCCTTCTATCCTCTCTCCTTTTTCTTTCCCCTTTTCCCTCCTACTGCCTATAGGGCAAGTTAGATTTCTATACCTGAATATGTTATTCCCTCCTTGAGCCAAATCTTATGAGAGTCAGGTTCAAACAATGCTCATCTCCCTCCCTTCTTTCCCTCTACTGTAATAGGCTTTTATGTCTTTTCCTATAATGTAATTTACCCTTGTCTGCCTCCTCTTTCCTTTTCTCCCAGTACAATCCCTTAATTAGTTCAGATTAGTCCACTTACTATGATCCATTTAACCAACTTAATTAGATTTTTTTAATCATTACATCAAAGTCAACTTATACCCACCCCCTCTGTGTATACCCTTTTAAAATGATGTAATAACAATACAGTTCTCAAGAGTTATAAGTGTCATCTTCCCTTGTAAAGATGTTTTTTTTTTCCTGTCCTGTTTACCTTTTTATGTCTCTCTTGAGTCTTATATTTGAAGATCAAATTTTCCATTGAGCTCTAGTCTTTTCATCTGGAAGATTTGGAAGTCCCCTATTTCACTGAATTTCCATCTCCTCCCCTGAAAGATTATACTCATTTTTGCTGGGTGGTTAATCCTTGGTTGTAATCCAAACTCCTTTGCCTTATGGAATATAATATTCCACACCCTATGATCTTTTAATGTAGAAGCTGCAAGGTCCTGCATAATCCTGACTGTGGTTCCATGATATTTAAATTATTTCTTTCTGGCTGCTTGCAGTATTTTCTCTTTGACCTGGTAATTTTGGAATTTGGCTACTATATTCCTTGGTGTTTTCAATTTGGGATCTCTTTCAGGAGGTGTTCAGTGGATTCTTTCTGTGGCTATTTTACCCTCTGGTTCTAGAAACTCAGCAGTTTTCCTTGATGATTTCCTGAAAGATGCTGTCTAGGCTCTTTTTTTCATCATGATTTTCAGGTAGATCAATAATTTTAAAATTGTCTCTCCTGGATCTGTTCTCTGAGTCAGTTGTTTTACCAAGAAGTTATTTTACATTTTCATCTATTTTTTCATTCTTTTGTTTCTGTTTGACTGATTCTCACTCCCTCATAGAGTCATTAGCTTCCATTTGCCCAATTCTAATTTTTAACAAATTGTTTTCTTCTATTAGATTTTGTACCTCCTTTTCCATTTGGCTCATTTTATTTTTTAAGGAGTTTTTCTCCTCAGTGTGTTTTTGTGTCTCCTTTTCTGTTTGGCCAATTCTATTTTTTAAGTAGTTGTTTTCTTCTGTGTACTTCTTTTTCCATTTGGTCAATTATAAATATATATATATATGTGTATATATATATGTATATATATATGTGTATATATATATGTATATATATGTGTGTATATATATATGTATATATGTATATATATATATACACACACATATGTGTGTGTGTGTGTGTGTGTGTGTGTGTATGTGTATGTATTGCTTCTTGGTGAGACAGTCAGGGTTAAATGACTTGCCTAGAGTCACACAGCTAGTAAGTGTGAAGTGTCTGGTCTGAGACCAGATTTCAACTCAGGTCCTCCTGACTCCAGAGCTGGTGATCTATCCACTGAGCCACCTAGCTGCCCCACCAATTGTATTTTTTTTATTAATTTATTTTGATTTATCAACAATCACTTCCATAAGTTTTTGAGTTTTAAATTTTTCTCTTCCTCCCTCCCCACCTCCCTCCCCAAGACGGTGTACAATCTGATATAGGCTATACATATAAATTCCTATTAAACATATTTTCACATTAGTGATGTTGTAAGTAAGAATTAGAACCAATAGGAGGAACCATCAGAAAGAGGAAACAAAACACAACAGAAGAAAAAAATAACAAATAGTATGCTTCAATCTGCATTCAAACTCCATGGTTCTTTCTTTGGATGTAGATAGCATTTTCCATCATGAGACCTTTAGAGATGTCTTAGATCCTTGTATTGCTGAGAAGGGTTAAGTCTATCAAAGTTAGTCATCTCACAATGTGGCTGTTACTGTGTACAATGTTCTCCTGGTTCTGCTCACTTCACTCAGCATCAGACCATACGAGTCTTTCCAGGTTTTTCTGAAGTCTGCCTGTTAATAATTTCTGATAGCACAATAGTATTCCATCACATTCATATACCACAACTTGTTCAGCCATTTCCCAATTGATAGGCATCCTCTCAATTTCCAATCCTTTGCCACCACAAAAAGAGCTTCTATAAATATTTTTGTACATGTGGGTCCTTTTCCCATTTGTATGATCCCTTTGGGATATAGCCCTAGAAGTCCAATTGTATTTTTTAAGGACTTGTTTTCCACAGTTAATTTTTGTCCTTCCTTTTCTAAGCTATTGACTCTCTCTTGCATACCTTTCATTTCTTTTCCCAATTTTTCTTCTACCTCTATTATTTGGCTTTCAAAATCCTTCTTGAGCTGTTCCAAGAAGGTTTTTTAGGTTTCAGACCAGTTCATATTCCCTTTTGAGGTTTTAGATGTGGGTTTGTTGACAGTGTTGTTCTTTTCAGAATTTCTGCCTTGATCTTCACTGTCCTCATAATAAGAATCTATGATATATTTCTTTTTGCTCATGGTGTTTGCTTATTTCCTGGTCTTTAAAAAAACTGAGCTCTCCTAGTGGGGAGCAGGAGGCACTGACCCAAGCTTCTTGTGCTGGGAGCCCAGGGCCTGGTCACTGGCTTTGTGTGCTGGGACCTTAGATGCTGGCAGTTGGAGGCTTTTGGGTTCTGGCAGCTTAACTGGTGTTGGGCTGAAATCAGCAACACTGGAGCTCTAGGGGTAGGGGTGGGTAGTCTGGCCCGCTTTTCACTTTCTTTGGCTCCTTGCAGATGGATGTTTTGCTGCTGCAGGATGTTTCTCTGCCTGGGGCTTTCCCTCTTGGAGTTGTGATTTCCAGAGTTTTGCTGAGGCACCAGGAGACTTGGCTGCTGGAGAACAATGTGGCATGTGGCAGTTTTCCAAGCTGGTTTCCACTGGTTCCCCTACCCCTACTGAGACACTTGAGGGGTCCTGGTGTTGGTGCTTGTGTGTTCCATCACCTGGGGTTCAGGATCTCCACCTGATATGCTGAGGTGGGACTTTCAGCTAGCTTGCTGGGACATCTCCTGTTCTGTACTGCTCTCCATCCCCCAGGGCAAGAGGGGCGTTTCCTGTTAATCTCTCAAGCTTTCTGGCCTACAGGACTGCTGCACCCTGTCTTTCTGCTGGTTCAGCTGTTCCAGGGTTTTTCCTAGGGTGATATTTTCTGGGTTTTCTGAGGTTAATAAGGGAGGATGAGAGCGACTTACTTCTTACTCCGCCATCTTGGCTCCTGGAAGTGGAACTCATTCCTCCATCTCTTTTGGAAGAATTGTTTCTAGGTGTGACATACTTAGTCAGGAGATATGGATTTATATATTAACACCACCTGTAGCTATCTTTGCAGATATGTTCCCTAAAGACAAGGAGCAGTTACAACCAAGAATGTGAAAGGGGTTTGATGCTGATGGGGTTGGGATCTGGCCCCAGAAAGGAAAAACCGTGGACTTTCCCACAAGGCCCAATCTCTGGCGTTCTCGCCTGAGGCTGTAATCCCATCAACTGGCCTTATTGTGGCTACACCCAATCTCCCCTCAATTGTCTTACCTCCCTATGGTCCCTGGCCATTTCCTTTCCCATCCAGATCTCCTTAGGCCCCTCCTCCCATCACCCCAAACTACTTGGTCACTCCTAGATCCCTCCCACAGGCTTTCTGTATATAAGGTCCATCTTGTCTCCATTAAGATGCTGAGATTCTTATAATCTAGTCACTGCTTAGATTCTTATAATCTAGCCAATAAACCAATAGCTTACTAATGTTCAGACTCCTTAACAGTCTGCCCAATATGATGGATGTTCTAATAAACCTTGTCTTTGGCTGAAAGAATGCTTGGGTCGAATTATTTTCAGGACCCGCATGTTGTGATTTTGGGGTCCCAGCACCCCTAACCTCTAAACCGCATCAATGCCACAGAAATTTTATGGAATTAGAATACTGGAGAGATATGCATGACTGGTATAATACCTGGTCATTGCTGCTACATAAGAACACACAAAATAAATAGACAGCAATTTGGGAAGAAGAGGATTAGTAAATGGTGGGGTTCAGGAAAGGCTTAATGTAGGTGGTTCTTGAACTGTGTCTTGAAGGAAACAAGGAATTTTAAGGGGTAGGAGGGAGGATGGGAATGTGTTCCAGGAATGGGGGACATCCAAAGCATAGAGACAGGAGAAGTATCATGTGTGAAAAGTAGTAAGGTGAGTGTGGTTGACCTGTAGTGTTCAAGAAACACTGTAATGTGTAGTGAGACTGGAGAGGTACAGGGTGGCCGCGGTTTTAAATGCCACAGAAAGGAGAGGATTGTTGATAGTAGAGTGAAGGAGGGAGTCACTGGACCTTAAGTAGAGGAATGACTTGTTTTTAGGAAAATCACTGGCAGCTCTGTGGAGAACCCAGTTAGGAAATTATTGTGCAATAGTGCAGATATGTTGAGAACATGAACTGTGTTGGTGCTTACCTGAATATAAACTGTTGGGAATAAGGGAGGTATTGGGGAGGTATAAATGAAAAGATATGCCAACTAACTGAATAGGTGGTGTGTGTGTGTGTGTGTGTGTGTGTGTGTGTGTGTGTGTGTAAGAGAGTAGAGTCAAGAAAATGCCAGGATTGCATTTCTAGAAGATTGGAAGGATGGTGTATTCACCCACCTTGTCAGTAATATTTTTATCAAGTGAGTACAGTAACAGAAACCTAAATATTCAAATACAGTCATTTACTTATGGCAATCTGCACCTATCCTCATTTTTGTAAAATTGTGTTCTAATAACTAATGATGGCAATTGGATTTCCAGACTATTGCATCTAATTTTATTAGGAACATTCAGGGAGAGGAGTTTTGTCATTCTCATGATCAAGCAGCCAATCAGAGTCAGCCACAATTATCAAATGAGAGTAACCAGGAAGCAGCCTGGATCCAAGACTGTACAGGATAAATCCTTATGGTCCACTTGTGTAAATAACTCAGATAGACTCATCATTTTGTGAGGAACAATAGAACTGCATGACAGGAGGCTAGTCTTTCTGATCTCTGCACAAAATCTTCCATACTCTTGTCAGACACTTTCTTAGATGTTTGAAACTAAGTGAGCTCCCATCATTGGTGGGATTCCAGTTTAATGCCAGGACATGTACATCTTTGCTAATCAGTAGCTTAAACAAGAGTATGATTCCCACACAACTGTGTATCCAGGGTAACTGTCTCCCGTATAATAATATGATAAGTTGAACTTTCCAAGTAACTCTCCATTTTCCATCAGCAGCTTTCTGCTTGGTTTGGACTCTGTGCAACATGATACTCCACCCAGGACAAGCTGATCTCACCTGAAATCTCATGTTCATGCTAATTAACTTAATTTTGGGTACCATATACCTTAACTCCCTTAGCTTCCTGTCTGCTCTCTGTCTCTCTGTCTCTCCCCTAACCCTAATCCTAAATACTCGGGCCCTGGAGGGCCTGAGGGTAGAACATTATCCTCTTCCCAAAGCTTTCCTTTATGGAGAGCTGGAATTTAGTTTTTCCTGTTAACTTTTCACTTTACACCCACAGCCTAATATCCCCTGGTCACCCTCCTCCCCTTTTGTGTGTTGTCTTCCCCCATTAGATTATAAGCTCCTTGAAGGCAGGGGACTGTTTCTTTTTCTTATATGTATCCCTGGCACTTTGCACATTGCCTATCTTAATAAATGTTTATTGAATTGAATTTGAACTGGTATGATAGAGGAAAATGCCTCTGTCTATTTGGGAGTGCCCATGGGGAATTCAGCCAGTGGTGTCATAATATAAAAGGACAACAGAATCAGCCTTGATTAGCAGTAAGGATGACATTCCAGAAAAAATTTTTGATGGTTGTCAACCCATGGATGAGTTGCTTATAAATGAGCATTTCATTTCATTTAAAGAGTGGTATGATATTCAAGAGTGGTCTGTCTCCTGGAGAGTGGCACTATTCTGGCAAGAAAGGGTTAAATTTTCCACAGAGATTTAATCTATCCTACTCTACAAGACAGGTAGGGTTAATTTCTTGCCATTGACTGTGGCCTCTGATCATGCGGTTCCATTATTGAAGTATGTGGTTTTGACAAACCGTAACACTTTAATATACATAGACCAAAAAAAATTACATGTGAAATTGAACAGCTGGTTTTTGGTTTTTTTTTTTTTTTTTTTTTGTATAGATTAAATTTAATGTGAGAACAACCTTCCCTACCTGGTATGTCTTCTTTTCTGAAGTTCTGGTCTCTTTTGTCCTTTTTTTTTTTTCAATGTTTCAATGAGACTGTTTTTAAAAAAAATTTTTTTTTTTTTACTCTTAAGGTTCAAACTCTGGCCAAGATGTTGCCAAATGATGAACATATTGATTGTTTGTGATGCTATCAGGTGGAGTAGAGATATATAGAACACTATCACCAAGCAGTAAAATAGTTTGACAAACTCAAAAGAAGTATTTGGAGTGAGGTATGATATGAATTTTATCAAACAGAGCTAGCAATATTAATTTATTATTCACATTCACATATGTTTTCTATATCTTGAGCATTATTTTATTAATTTAACATATTTTATATAAATTTTAAATATGAAAGAAATATATTTATACATCATATATTTGCCATTGTCGTTTTCTACAACTTTTACTTGATTGACTTTTAAAAACTGATTATTTACTATTGCTGTCAATATGACACTTCCATGATTACTTCTATGCTATTGTTAAAGTGTATTTGCTAATATGTTGCCTGATAATTAGCTTGTATGTTCACGTTTTGGACTATTTTCAATAAGTGTTGTTTTGATTTTGCAGTTAATTTGATCTGCTGGTCCCTCCTGAAAGACCTTCTTGGTGATACCCTTTGTTGTACCAGTTGGCTTTTATTTCATCTCTGGATTATCCAGTTCTGTGGAGCCTACCCCACCTTTACTATCTGCTTACACTATCTGGATCTTCTTCATCCACCCTCTTCCATTCAACACCCAGCCAGTCTTCTTTGAAGGCTCTTTAACTTTGTTGGTGGTCCTGCTTCTTGCATAGAGAACTCTGTCATTTAGTGGCCCCGGAGGAAAATGAAAGGGGTCCAGACGCAAAGGGGTTTGCAGATGCCAAAAAAAAAAAAAAGAATTCTTTTGCAGAAAGGGAAGGACTCTTCCCTGGTTTTTGTACTGGCTATTTGTTGAACCAGCTACTTATTTTCAGTGCCGTGATGTAGAGAAACAATACTGGACTAGAGAAGGGTAGGAGAGTCAAATACTTCTAGGCTTGGAAGAGGCACTTTGACCTGACTTGATGATGTCAAACCAGAAGACTACCAAAACAAAAACAAAACCCAGGCTCTCTTCTCCTTCCCTCTGGAATTCTCAACCAGGAACTCAATGGAATGCATGACAACAGCTCCCTTACCTATCAGCTCCTGACTCCTTCTACCTGTTCTATTTCCAGGTCCTTTTAATTCACTGAAGTTCAATTCTCCTTATTTCTCTCTTTCTCCCTTTCAGATCCTTCTATTTATTCCCACTGAAGTGGATTTTAATTGCAGTATATTATCAGAGGTATATACCCTCAACAGCATACATTTGGATTACTTTGGAGGCATTTAGCAAATTCTTTGGGGTCAGTGACATGTGCTATGCTCTGGTTAACTCATCAATGGATTATCTGAATGAAGATTGTGTTGAGATTATCTATGGATTTGTCATACTGGTTTTGCCCTGACTATTAACATATATATCAGAATATGACAGGGTTGTCTTATGCAATGTCCTCTACAAGATAAACATTTTTATTTTTACAATGTGGTAAAGTGTATAAAAGTGATTACTGCAATGCATTCCATAATGTCTGGTATCTGTAGTCCTATAATCTGGTTTATAATGTACACAATAATGGTATCTATTTTTTTTTTTTTGTTTTTAAGCCAGTTGGGGTTAAGTGACTTGCCTAGGGTCACACAGCTAATAAGTGTCAAGTGTTTGGTCTGAGGTCGGATTTGAACTCAGGTCCTCCTGATTCCAGGGCCAGTGCTCTATCCACTGTGCCACCTAGCTGCCCCAATAATGCAAATTCCTCTTTAACTGTAATCCAATTGGTATTCCATGGACATATATCAATATTGTTAAGTTTAGGGCTACTCTCCTTAATGTCCAAATTCATGCCAAGTCCTTTCCTACATTTGTATTCTATCACGTTGAGTGTAAGTGGTATCACCCCCTATGAGATAGAAAGCTCTTTGAAAAAGGTACCATGTTTCATACACCTTTGTATTATTCTCCCTTTTGTTTCTTTAGTGAGATTTACCACTGTGGATTCATTTTTTTTTTCTATTCTGTCAATTATTTCTGCTGTGTAGACCACAATTTATGTTTTCACAATTACTGTTTTTCTTGTAAACCATTCAGGAGCATACTACTTTGGTTCCACGCTTTCTTTTAAATCCATATGATTCTCTGCATTATCAAGTGTTGGTTTCTTTTTCTTTGTGTTGTGCTAATTTTTCATCAGTTTGGACTTGTTTGGCTGATCTTGAAGCCACATTCCCCTCTCTTATTCATATCTTCACTGTTAGTTCATTTACTTATTCTCTGGGTCTATAACTTGGTTTTCTTCCTCCTGAGATCTTTAGTCATTTCAGTTTCTTTTCATTTTGTTCTCTTGCTTACTTTCTCTTTCCCTTTTGATTTCAGTAGCATGGGGACTAGACCTCAAAGCCATATCAGACTCATCCCATAATTCACTGGCCTCTGCCCCCAGTTAACTTCTGGGAGACTGAGTTAGTCCTAGCTAAATTCTAGGCCCTTCTTCTCAGGCTTAGTGGAGGTGACAAATGTGTCCTGCCCCAGTTCCCTCTGTTCTTCAGTTCTCTGGCTGATCTCTTTTGAAGGACATGGCACTACCATGCTGTTTTTTCAGCCAAGACAAACTCCTGCCTTTTGGTTTCTCCCTGAGCTGTGAAGGCATTTGCAGCCCTGCCCTCTTGGGGAGTGGTGTGGAAAGAGGGTGTTGAGTGAACAAGTTAAAAGTTAGGGCAGGGGTGGGAAACTGGCAGCCTTAAGGCCACATATGGCCTTTTGACTGAGTCCAAGCTTTACAGAACAAATCCTTTTATTAAGGGGATTTGTTCTGTAAAGTTTAGACTCAGTCAAAGGGCCTAAAGGGCCACATGTGACCTTGAGGCTGCAGATTCCCCACCCTGGGTTATAGATTACAGGCATACAGTCATTTTATTACACTTTGCTTTATTGCACTTCACAGATATTGTGGCTTTTTTTTTTTAATTATTGAAGATTTGTGGCAACCCTGCATCAAACAAGTCTCTTGGCACCGTTTTTCCCATAGTATGTGTTCACATCATGTCTTTGTGTCACATTTTGATAATTCTTACATTTCAAACTTTTTCATTATAATTATCTCAGTTATGGTGAACTGTGATCGGTGATCTTTGATGTTACTATTGTAATTGTTTTAGGGCACCATATAAGATGGTGAACTTAATAAATGTTGTGTGTGTTCTGACTGCTCCACTGATGAGTCATGCCCCCATCTCTCTCTGTGAGCCTCCCTATTCTGTGAGACACAACAATATTGAAGAATATTTCACAAACTTAGTTGATAAAGCAGCAGCAGGGTTTAGGAGAATTGACTCCAATTTTGAAAGAAGTTCTATTGTGGGTAGAATTTTTACCCACAAACAGTATTACATACTACAGAGAAATCCTTTGTGAAAGAAAGAGTCAGTCTACGCGGGAAAATTCATTGCCTTATTTTAAGAAATTGCCAACCACCATCCTGATCAGGCAGCAGTCATCAATGTAAGGCAAGACCCTCCACCAGCAAAAAGATTATGACTTGATGAAGGCTTAGAGCATGGTTAACACTTTTAGCAATGAAGTATTTTTAGAATTAAGGTATATACATTTTTAGACATAATACTACTTATACACTTAGTAGACTATAGTATAGTGTAGACATAACTTTTATATGCACTGGGAAACCAAAAAATTCATGTGACTCGATTTATTGCAATATTTACTTCCTTGCAGTGGTGTGGAACTGAACCCACAATATCTCCAAAGTATGCCTGCAGCCTTCTCTGCAATTAGTTTGATGTTTTTTTATACCTTGTTTGAGTGCTTGGTATCCTACGTAATGGAGAGAGTTGAAATTACTTTATCTCTTACTATTTTGATCTCTTAACCCAGAAATGATGAATTATTTACTTTTTACAGGGGTATTGAAATACTATTCTTGTTAATTATTTACTATTTGTCCTGTTTATCCTATTTATCTTGCTTTGTATATATATTTGTTTGCATGTTATTTTCCCCCATTAGATTGTAAACTCCTTGAGAACAGGGACTGTCTTGCCTCTTTTTGCATACCCAGCACTTAACACAATGCCTGGAGCATAGTTGGCACTTTAAAAATGTTTGTAGGTTATTGTTTTTATATCCTGTTTATTATTGTTAGATATTGAATATATGTGGTTTATTTCATTGGTAATTTTTTTAAGAATGAAAATTTCAGATTTACATCATTATAATGTGACAGTAGTTGTACATTTGCTTTTTAAATTATTAATTAGTTGTTAAAATTCTGTATAATATCTTTTCTTATCAGATTAATACCAGATAAGTCTTCTATGTCAAGACAATATATTAAAGGGAGTTTTGAAACAGGAAGATGTAATAAGAACTCGCTCTCTCCACCCCACACATCAACCTCAGTATTGAAGGACTTCTGGAAATGGTTTACCTTCCCCCAGGGAGTAAGTTTTCTGTTTAATAGAAAGATATGGGTTTCTTTTTCAGAGAGTTCTCTCAGAAACTCTGATTTCCCCATTGAGTATGGAAGAACACATTTTGTTTGTGCCTAGTAGAGGTGGGGAAGCAGAGGCTGTATGCCATTGGTGTTGTAGGAAAAAAGGAGAAGGAAAGTTTTTGGTTTTATATTGTCTGTTGGCTGATATTAAACATAGGGAGTTAGTTATTAAATGTAAGGGGAGTATAGGCTGTTCAATTTTGCCGCAGAGAACATTTTTCAGCAGAAGACATGATAAGTTTGGTAGCCTTTTGGTAGGAATAAGTCTGAGACACAGTGCTTGCAAAATAAAACAAAGCAAAACTTTCAAATAGAAAAATCTGATTTTGTCTAAAGGGTGTAATAAGGATATTAGTAATGCTATTTTGCAGAGAAATCTGAAGAACAGGCTGGAAACATTAAATCCTATGGGGGAAATTACCTTGTGGTGGTTGGTGAAGAGAATACATTTTTGAGTTCAATGTCCTATCCTGGAATCAGGCTCACACTGTTGCTGTCATTGTTGTCATTGTTATTTAGTTTTTCAGTCACGTTCAACTCTGCATGATCCTGTGAATCATAGCATGTCAGTACTGTCAATGGAGTTTTCTTGGCAAAGATACTGGAATGGTTTGCCATTTCCTTTTCCAGTGGCTTAAGGCTATCAGAGTTTAAGTAACTTGCCCAAGGTCATACAGCTAGTAAGTATATGAGGCCAAATTTGAACTCAGATCTCTCTGACTCCAGGCCCAGTCCCCTAACTACTTAGCCACCTTGCTGCCTCCATACTGTTGTTAGGCAACTGGAAAATTGAAAATTGATTTTAATTCTATTTTACTGAAACTTAATCGGGTGTGGGGATTTTCAAAATTGTCCAATCTACAAGAAAAAACATTGAAGCAGAGCTCTGAGCCAATGGCACTGTATGACCCTCTCACATAAAGTGGACCTCAGATCTTTCTCACTATCTGTGATGCCCACTTTCTCCAGGGTCTTAGTTTTATAGTGCTTGCTACCTGGACGATACAGGTGAAGCAGACCAAAAAAACAGAATCTCATTGGTTGACAAATGGGCTAGTGAGCAGACCTTAACAGATCTATCATGACCTTTCAGGAGGTCCTACCAAGCTGAAGAGCAGGCTCATGGGGTTGGACTGATAATCGGATATCAAAACATCTACATGGGCCAACAGATCAATAGAAGGGCAGACCACAGGTTGGCAACCAGAGTCATTCACATTGGCTATGTGATCGTGGTCATCTCTCCATGTTGGGCAACAGAAGGATGACAAAGGATGGAGAGGCAACAAAAATAACTGGGAGACTTTCCATGTTAATAAAACCTTAGAACTTAGTCTAAAACATACTTAAAGCCTGAATTTTCGTGATAGATAAATTTGGAAGCCAATCATATACATCTGTATATAGTTCTTAGATAAAACAGCCTGATCCTGTGGCTTTTCTCAAAATTTACTATTCCAATTAATTAAAAAAATTTTTTTACATTACATCTTTGTCTTATTAACTTGTTTAATCACACCTAGGGAGCTGCTAGAGTTCGCTCTGCCTCTAGACTTCTCACACTGGAAATATGCTTTGCCACAGAAGTACCTTTCCCATTGGCTGGTTCCTCCCAGAAGCTCCATTTTAAGGGAAGTACGCCATCTTAATTCCTCTCCAGGATCCACCTTGACTCTCTAGGTTTTCTCTACCATGCCCCTTCACAGATACCTTCTTTCTTCCAACCCACACAGGGCTTTTCAGCTTCCTGGTATGTGTTGCCTTCTCCATTAGAATGGAAGGTCCTTGAGGGCAGGGACTGTCTTCTTTCTGCTTGTATTTGCATTCACAGCAGTTAAGCCCAGTGCCGGGCCCATAGGAAGCACTGAATCAATGCTTGTTCACTTGATTTGACTATATTTGGGTAATAGAAACTCCATCTACCAATAGGAACTCCAACTACCAATGATGACTTTTCCCTAAATATTGATATTTGTGTAGAAATTTTAAAATTTAGTTGTGGAACTTGTGATCTGAGTTGTGTAGAGGACAATTCTGGGCTTTGATCCACACTGCAGGAAAAGAGATATCCTGGCCTATGAAAAAGATCTAGCCATGCTGGTTGACACCTTGGAATCACTCCTAAGAATGTTGAAAAATATGAGTGAGGTCAGAGATGAAATGTGCTATCGTTAAAGTATTGATGGCAAATAAAAGCCTGTACTCCCTACCCAATATGAAATCCAAAGGGATTTCCATGACTGCAAAGAACACATACTTCTAGCTAGAAATCACTATGGGGCACCATACCACAAATCCAGCCTGAGATGCAAGATTGACTGTGAGGGACTGTTTGATGCCAGCTACTGCCAGATGAGGGTTGTGCCAACGTTGGACGGAAACTGGGTACCAGAAAGTAACTGGAGCTCTTGCTCCAGGGGCAGAGGCGGTGCTGGGCAGAGCTGTAGCATACTGGGATGAGATCTGGGGTCAGAGAGGTAACTGGAGCTCACGCTCCCGAGACTGGAGCGGTGCTGGATGGAGCTGTGACAGGCTGGGGAGGAAGCGGGGTACAGGGAAGTGGCCGGAGCGCCTGTTCCCCGGGCAAGGACTGTGCCGCTTGGAGGGGGACGGCAGAGAGCGAACTCTCTCTGTCTGGCCTCCTTCTTTGGGTACTATGCCGACCCGGACACCTCCTCCCGGTATCTGGACCTGACTTCCTGAGTCATGTATGCTCCCTAGGTATAACACCGACCCCAGACACCTCCCCCCGGTATCTGGACCCGACTTCCTGCGTCACGTGTACTCTATGCACTAATCCCTCACTCCTCCTTCCAAATCTCTGGGACCCACTTCCTGTGCCACGTATGCTCCCTTTGTCTGGACACTAGCTGGACATCCGCTTTTTGATATTTGATCCTTGACGAGTCACTATGGGCGGGCTGAGGAGGAGGGACGAAGAAGGTACTAAAAGGAGCTGCAGGGAGAGGGGGGGCGGAGTCGGCTTTTGTTCCTGCCCGCGCGTGTGCCTTCCTGCCTGGCCTTGCTGTGATGATAAATGAATAAAGTTCAGGTTTTTGCACCCCCCGATCGGCTCGTTTTTGGTTTTACCCGGGTGGCCTCCGATGCTATGGTGAGTATGACCCTGGTTGGCTGAATTGGTTGAATGAGTGTGCGCGATTTGGACTGGCACAATTGACTATGATACCAGACCTAGGTTGTTCAAATCTAGCACCCTTGCAGAAATGTAGGTTCAGTTAACATTTTTATTTGATCCTGCATTTCCTTTCACCTTAAGGATGGTGTGCTCCCAAAGAGCACCCTTACCCTCTTGGATTGAATAAAGAAAAGCAAGAGCTAATATTGAACCTCTATATATCTGTCTTCTGGGGAAGCTAGGTAGTGCAGTGGATTGAGTGCTGGGTGTGGAGTCAGGAGGACCTGAGTTTAAATCTGATCTCAGACACTTCTTTAGCTGTTTGACCCAGAGCAAGTAACTTAATCCTATTTGCCTCAGTAAATGCAAAATGAGCTGGAGAAGGAAAGGGCAAACTGCTCCAGCATCTTTACCAAGAAAACCCCAAATGGGGTAACGAAGAGTTGGACTGGACTGAACAAAAAATCTCTTTTCTGGGAGTGTGGGGGAAGGGTAGTGAACTTGCTGTCCCTGGTTATAGCCATTGGTATCCAACAGGTGATTCATGAGGTGAGATGACTTGCTTCAGTGGATTTGGGGCAACTCTCTCACCATTTCCTCACTGATTCTGTGACACAGAGTTACACCTTATCCAAAGCCAGAGGGTCTTGCTGCACACCTGAATGGTTTGGAGCATGCATTCTGTTCAAGTCCAATCAGCATTTACTTACCTTGTGGCCTAATGGAGGCAGGGCTTGGCAATGAGGGCACAAATGCATCCTGCGTGCAAGCCTGATTTTGTGTAGTTCACCACAAAGGTCAAAGTCAACTAGAAGGCAACCAACTGGGTTTGAGCCTTGTGGCTCAATGATTGGCTCCTATGGTGCTAGAAGAACTTCTGCGGCAAATGTTTTGCCAGTTTTATAAGCAGCAGGTAGTTGACAGACTAGACCAGGGTAATGTGTATTCGGTCTCTTCTCTGGCTTCAGCCTTAAATTATATGTGAGGAAAGGCATCCTTTTCCTGGTTAGCAAACTTGAGCTTTATTCACAGAGCCAAGTTAGACTGTTTCCCTTTGGTGTCAGGAGATTGGGCTCTGGAGACAAACACTGACATCAGTTTGGTGTACATACTGTGCCACTGTAAACATCACTAGAGCTGGCCTATCATCCTGAAACACAATTTAAACAGACCAGTAAAAAACCATGACAGTGTCAAAGACCACCAAGGTTTGGGCAAACCTAACTTCCTGGAGACAGGGACCTGAATGTTAAGATCATATCCTATAAAGACTGGAATTGAAGGAAACAAACATGTGATTGGGAGTGGTGGGAGAGGTGGAGGGGAAAGGCTGAATATGATAGTTATCTTCTAACATCTGGAGAGCTGTTAAGTGAAATTGGGATTATAGTAATTTTACTTGGCTCCAATGGGCAAAGCTAGGAGTTAGAAACTGTAGAGAGGCAGATTTTCAATATCCTTAAGAATCAGAGTTGCTGCCTCCAGAGCTGGCGTGTGTATTGTGTGTATTCCTGCTTTGGGGTGGGTGGGAAGGGGGGTCTGTAGTAGATTTCCACCTCATCACCGAAAAATTATAACACTGTCACCTATCTCTTTTTTGATGGGGACAGCCCACACCTCTCATGTCATCCTGTAGTCTTTTCTGTCAGTAACCTGAAGTGAGGTTGGTGTCTTCATCTCTCTGAAAGACAAAGTCAATGAAATATTGCAATGGAAAAAGATTTGAAGAAGATTCTTGCTTGAAGAGTCCCTAAAGGTGAAGAATCCCAAAGCGGGACTGAAAGGGGACTTTCACATGGGAGTCCCAAAAAGGCACCCACTGAGAGCTCTCACTTCTTGCCAACTCTGCCCTGACTCTCACATCCATCTGCACCAATAAGGAGAACGTCTCATACCAATGGGCTTTGGGGCAGGGATTACACTCAATTAATAAAGAGTGAAAAACAAGGAGCAGGGAAGTATGAATGAGGAATGGAGATGTAAGGAATTTAATGCTAATATTATCCTCTGAGCCAGAGGCTGGAAAGCGGGGGAACATGGGGCATACCAGTCAACCCAATGTTCCCCATCTCGGTCAGTTATTATTCGAAGGAATCCCTTTTTCAGGAACAAGGTGGACAAGATGGACTCGGGGGCGACCACATCACACTTGAAGACCTTCCCCCCTCCCTAGCGAGGTGTCTGGAGCAACGCATTGCGTTCAAGTCCACTCAACAGGCACTGACCCTGTGGCCGCTTGAGTGAGCTAGGCGCACTAGCTGGGGAACAAGAGCCTCGTTTTCCTAAAACGTGAACCGAGAGGGACTGGAAAGGCTCCCCGATCCCTCCCGGGTCTAACTCCACGATCGTCATGACCCTTTGCCGTTCGGCAAGAGGGTGCAGAGATGTTAGGGGGCCTGCCCGCGGCCCAAGGGCCAGGACGTCGTTGCTGCAGCCCAGCAGGGGGAGCACCAGAGCAAGGGTCTGCTGCAGTGTGGACGAGCCAAAAGCAGGCATCTGAAGCCTCGAAGTGACCAGCCCACCCGGCTCTCGCTGGTGCTGTCCTCCAGCGCCGGTCTCCGGGAGGCTGGGGAGGTCGGAAAGGGTTTTCTGGGAGAAGGTGGGATTGGAACTGGGCTGGATTGGGAGGAGGAAGGCGCCAAACTCTCGTGGAGGTGTGAGTTCTGACGGGCTCGGTTCCAAGTAAGGACCGGGACCGGGACCGGGACCGGGACCGGGACCAGGACCAGAGCCCGGCTCCTGGTCTGATCGCGTCAGGCGGTTTGCGCGGCTTCCCGTTCCTTTCCTCGTTTAAAGTTCCTCTGAACAGCCATTAGATGGCGGTGTGCATTCAGACAGGCTTGGTGGGTGACGTCAGGAAGAGGCAGGGCGTATGCAGATGAGCAGACGGCTGGTCCCGTTTTCTCCGACCGGGTCTTGCGTCTGGAAAACAGAGATTTTTTGGGGGTCGGAGAGGCCCAGCTCCTTTCGTCCTGTTTGAAGTGCTGGGAACGTGTGTAGCTTATGTAAGTGTAGCGTGCTGTGTGAGAAGCGGAAGTGCTGTGTAAGTGGGCGTGAGTTTGGAGAGTGTGTGTGGTGGGGGAGCGCGCGCGTGTGGAGATGTGTGGCATACTTACCTGGCAGGGGTGATTCCATGATCACGAAGGTGGTTTCCCCAGGGCGAGGCTTATCCATTGCACTCCGGATGGGCTGACCCCTGCGATTTCCCCAAATGCGGGAAACTCGACTGCATAATTTGTGGTAGTGGGGGACTGCGTTCGCGCTCTCCCCTGGTCCTTAAGTTTTAATGATAGAGTAGTTATCGTGGTCCCGAACTATTTTGTGTTTTTCCTGTATTTCGTGTTTCCGAAAGGGTTGTATTAGTAAGTGGTGTGCTAGGTAGTAGTGATTTGGGTTTTGTGAGTTTTTTGTTTGGTTTGCTTTCCCGTCATGGTAGTGTGGCAGAGTGGTTGAATGTAGGGAGTAGGATTTGTGTTAAGAGGTCAGAAAGTTAGACAGATGGTCAACATTGAGTAAGCTTTCCAATTCTCTAAGAGGATTAATACGGGAAAACAAAACCCCAAACATGGAGAGGTTTCAAATTGCTCCAAGTAAATTGGGTAAGAGCTGAAAAATTGGTATACGTCATTTGCACTATTAACAAACGACATTTCAGATCATTCTAGGGGCTATTATGAACCTATTCGAAATGGAAGGGAGGCTAACTGGGGGTACAGTTCATAAGAGAACTGCAACATTATAAAGAAACTTTGTAGCATTTAAGAACCGATCAATGCGATAATCAACCACGCTTTTAGAAGTTCCCCCACCCCCGGACAGTCAGTAATCATTTATTAAGCACCTATTATATACATGTTAGGAGGCACCTAAGTAGGTCAGTAGATAGGGCCTGAAGTCAAGACCTGAGTTCAAATGTAGCCGCAGACCTTACTAGCTGTGTGATCCTGGACATGTCACCTGTCTTAATCCACTGGAGAAGGAAATGACAAACCACTCCAGTATCTTTGTCAAGAAAACCCCATGGACAGTATGTTCCCCAAGATCATATGACTAAAGGACTGAGGACAACAAATACCAACGAACACTATGCTAAACGCTGGGAATAAAAGAGACAAAAGACATGCCATTAAGGAGCTCACAATCTAATGGGAGTGACAACAAGCCAAGAGGTAATACAAAGTTCAGAGATACACATTTTTGAAAGTGACCAGTGCACATTTATTTTGCTTGATGATGCTTATTTGTTTTTAATTAGGATGGGGGAGTAAGGGAAGTTACTAATTAAAAAAAACAAAACAGGACATCCTAACTTTTTTAAATGCATAGAAGAGAACTAGTTCAGGAGGAAGCATATATAAGAAGAGTAGTCTGTCACACACATATACATACATCTCTTCAAGAGTGGCTATTTAAACTACAGCTACATATATGATATACTTGCAAACTTCCTCAAGTGCACTTAGGGCAACAGGGAAAACATGTAGGCAATTAGCCTTTCTTTGCCTTTTCCCCATGTAATTGCTTTAAAAAAAAAAAAAAAAAAACCTTACTAGGATACATCCTCTACATTCCAGGAAGCATGAAAGTCAAACTTGACACCTTAAAGAGATCCTAGGAAGAAAACCTACAGGAGTGCCATAGCCAAGTTTAAGAAAAAAAAAATTTTAATACTTAGGGAAAACAATCAGGATTTCACAAGACCTGGCAGCTTCTTCTACCTTAAGACCGTAGGTTTTGGAACATTATATTTTGAAGAGCAAAGGACCTGGGGTTGCATCCAGGAAGGACATTTGATGAACTGACTTTTGGGTATTTGTAAGAAAAAGACCAGAACTCAATGGAATATTCAATATAAAAGATCCAGAAGAAATATAAGTAAATCATTAAAGACTAATTATAAAGCACTGATTAAGGTCAGTTATGATACATAAAAATGTTATTAATATTAGTAATTGGACTATTTAAAGCAGGCCTGTACAACATACCCTAGGATTTTACATCGTCTACATTTTTTTTAAGGTAGTTAGGGTTAAGCGACTTGCCCAGGGTCACACAGCTAGCATCAAGCGTTTGGTCTGAGGCTGGGTTTGAACCCGGGCCCTCCTGATCTCAGGACTAGTACTCTATCCACTGCGCCACCTAGCTGCCCCTATAGTCTTACGTTTTTCATGGGCCACCTGAAATCCTCTTAGAGCTCTAAGTAGTGCACAGGTCCAATGATGCGCAGCCCTACTTCAAGGTTATTACTAAGATAGTTGGAAAGAAAAGTTAGGGCTCAGTGGAGTATTCTAAAAAACAAAAACATGTACTAAAACGTTAAAAATAGAATTTGTTTCATAAAAATTACGCCTGAAAGGAAGAACACAGAAGAAGCAGAATAGATAGTGGAAGACAGGCAGTATTGGAACCTTACTTTTATATGGGCTGAACAAGAAATTACATAACGTAGCACTCTGAAAACGTTTTAGAAGTACTCCGAACTTACGCAGGATCTAGAAACATAAAAAGAGAAATTTCAGAGCTGCGGTGTGGATAAAAACAGACCACCGCACTTCACTGCTCTGTAGGATATGAGATACGCACGCCGCCTCACGTAAGACCAGAAAACTAACACCTACCGTTAAAACTTCAGAATCAGGGGAGAGCGCGAACGCAGTCCCCCACTACCACAAATTATGCAGTCGAGTTTCCCGCATTTGGGGAAATCGCAGGGGTCAGCCCATCCGGAGTGCAATGGATAAGCCTCGCCCTGGGGAAACCACCTTCGTGATCATGGAATCACCCCTGCCAGGTAAGTATGCCACACATCTCCACACGCGCGCGCTCCCCCACCACACACACTCTCCAAACTCACGCCCACTTACACAGCACTTCCGCGTCTCACACAGCACGCTACACTTACATAAGCTACACACGTTCCCAGCACTTCAAACAGGACGAAAGGAGCTGGGCCTCTCCGACCCCCAAAAAATCTCTGTTTTCCAGACGCAAGACCCGGTCGGAGAAAACGGGACCAGCCGTCTGCTCATCTGCATACGCCCTGCCTCTTCCTGACGTCACCCACCAAGCCTGTCTGAATGCACACCGCCATCTAATGGCTGTTCAGAGGAACTTTAAACGAGGAAAGGAACGGGAAGCCGCGCAAACCGCCTGACGCGATCAGACCAGGAGCCGGGCTCTGGTCCTGGTCCCGGTCCCGGTCCCGGTCCTGGTCCTTACTTGGAACCGAGCCCGTCAGAACTCACACCTCCACGAGAGTTTGGCGCCTTCCTCCTCCCAATCCAGCCCAGTTCCAATCCCACCTTCTCCCAGAAAACCCTTTCCGACCTCCCCAGCCTCCCGGAGACCGGCGCTGGAGGACAGCACCAGCGAGAGCCGGGTGGGCTGGTCACTTCGAGGCTTCAGATGCCTGCTTTTGGCTCGTCCACACTGCAGCAGACCCTTGCTCTGGTGCTCCCCCTGCTGGGCTGCAGCAACGACGTCCTGGCCCTTGGGCCGCGGGCAGGCCCCCTAACATCTCTGCACCCTCTTGCCGAACGGCAAAGGGTCATGACGATCGTGGAGTTAGACCCGGGAGGGATCGGGGAGCCTTTCCAGTCCCTCTCGGTTCACGTTTTAGGAAAACGAGGCTCTTGTTCCCCAGCTAGTGCGCCTAGCTCACTCAAGCGGCCACAGGGTCAGTGCCTGTTGAGTGGACTTGAACGCAATGCGTTGCTCCAGACACCTCGCTAGGGAGGGGGGAAGGTCTTCAAGTGTGATGTGGTCGCCCCCGAGTCCATCTTGTCCACCTTGTTCCTGAAAAAGGGATTCCTTCGAATAATAACTGACCGAGATGGGGAACATTGGGTTGACTGGTATGCCCCATGTTCCCCCGCTTTCCAGCCTCTGGCTCAGAGGATAATATTAGCATTAAATTTCCATTCCTCATTCATACTTCCCTGCTTCTTATTAATTAATTTAGAAAATATGCTCATTTTGCTGGTCCTATAGATAATAAGGAACTTTACCAATGGTATTATTCTGCAACTTTGTCTCAAATGATATAAGTTTGAACCTGGAGGGGCTCAGGGCCTTTCAATGGAGAGTGGATACCACTACTGCCCACTTCAGTCATCAGGCCCACGCACCAAGACTTTCTGAGTCAGCAGCTGTTCTCTCCGTGTGAGTAGCTGTGAAGGTTGTTAAAGTTATCTCTTTGTGCAGGTGTTCTTTATCCAAACTCTCCTGCATCACATATGTCAAGCTTTAAGGTTCCATGATCTTATTTCAGCCTCACAACTGAGAAAATAATCAATAAACGTTTAAGTTCCTACTTAGGCTCAGGGGACACAAAAAGAGGCAAAACAAACAAACAAAATAATTCTTGCCCTGAGAGAGTTTACAACCTAATGAGAAGTTTACAATCCAATGGAAAGTAGATAGTGTAATAGGAATAAGGATTGGATCAGTGATTCAGCAAGACAAGTGTACATATCCAGGGAACAATCAATATGCATGTATTAAGATCTTACTATGAGTCAGCCCTGTGCCTTCTACAAAGAAAGGCACAAGCCTTGTCCCTATCCTCTAGGTGCTCACAGTCTAATGGGGAGAAAACATGCAAACAAATATGTCCATACCAAATACATACAGGGTAGAACCAAGGTAATCTCAGAAAGAAGGCACTGGGGAAGGGAGACAGTGGCGAGAAAGTATCAAGGAACCTAGAAAGGCATATTGTGTAAATGGGATTTGAGCTCTCTTGAAAGAAGTCAGGGAAGCCAGAAGATGTAAGTGAGGAAGTAGGACAGTCTAGGCAAGGGGAATAGCCAGGAAAAAGGCACACTTAGGAGATAGGTTGTCTTGTGTGAAGAACAGTAAGCAAGCCAATGTCGTTGGATCAAAGAGCTGGGACATAAGCAGTTGGTAACACCAGACTGGAGAAGGGTGAAGGCTGTATAAAAAGGTCTGAGGCGCCTCTGCATGAAGAGCATGGGTGCTAATGAGATTAACAAGCCAGATAATATGGAGAATGAAGAAAAAAAGTCAAAGACAAACCCTTGGGATACACCCTTTCTTAGTGGGAGAGCCTGGTCGAAGTCTCAACAAAAAGAGATTGAGAAGGAGCTATGAGACTGTAAGAAGTGAGACAGAGAGAGACAGAGACAGAGACAGAAAGAGAGACAGAGACAGAGAGAGACGGAGAGAGACAGAGACAGAGAGAGACCCAGAGAGAGAGCAGTGTCCTAAAAGCCTAGAGAGGTAACAGCATTCAGGAAAAGAGGGTAATGTCAGAGGCTGCAGAGAGGTCAGAGATGAAGATTGAAACAAAAGCCATCAGATTGAGCAATTAAGAGATCAATGGTTACTGCTGAGGGTGCAGTTTCAGAGAACAATGAGGCAGGAAGCCAAATTACAGAGGGTATGGAAGAGAATGAAAGGTGGATGCACAGAATGTAGATGACTTTCTCAAAGATTTTATTCATGAAAGTGAGGAGTAGGGCAGTAAACTATTATTGGGGATGGACAGATTAAGTGATTTTTTTTTGAGGTTGCATATTCAGCGATGTGTTTGCAGGCAGTAGGGAGCAGCCATTCAATAGGGAGAGATTGAAGATTAGTGAGAGAATGTGGATGATAGGGCAGCTAGGTGGTGCAGGGCATAGAGTGGGGGGGCCTTGAAATCAGGAAGATGAGTCTTTCTGAGCTCAATTATGGCCTCAGATGCTTACTAGCTGTGTGATCCTGGGCAAATCACTTAACCCTGTTTACCTCAGTGTAAAGTGAGCTGGAGAAGGAAATGGCAAATCACTCCAGTATCTTTGCCCAAATAGGGTCATGAAGAATTGGGCATGACTAAAACAACTGAATAACAACAACAAAAACAACAACAATAAGGGGACAATAAGAAAGAGCAATTTGCCAGAGAAGATGGGATAGAATGGGACCAAGGATATCCATAGAAGCGGCTCTCCTTAGCAAGCCATAGGCCACTTCTTTTGAGATAGCAATAAATGAGATTAGTGTTAGAAGATGTCTGGGTAATATGAAATGAGGAGGAGGGAGCTCTTGGTGAATGGCCATTTTTTTTTTTTTTGGTGAAGTGTGAGACAAGTCCTCAGCCAAGAGGATGGGGATTCCATGAAGGGAATTGAGGATTGATAAAAGGGTTTAAAAAAGCTGCTCTGGTGAGTGAGATAGTGAATTGCTTAGGGACTTGTAAAATGATTGCCTTGTTGCAATGAGGGCTGTAGCCAGCATGGTTTAGTGATTTTCTCCAGTTCTATTCAGCAGTGTTATCACTAATAGAAGCAAATGCCCAGATAGTGAGAGCAGTCCAAGGCTGGAGCTTGGTAAGGCTCCTTCTGTGGAGCAGCTAGGTGGTACAGTGGATAGAGTACCAGGTATAGAGTCAGGAGGACCTGAATTCAAATCTGGCCTCAGACAATAGCTGTGTGACCCTGGGCAAGTCACTTAACCCTGTTTGCCTCAGTTTTCTCATCTGTCAAGTGAGTTGGAGAATAAAATGGCAAATCACTCTAGTATCTTTGCCAAGAAAAGCCCAAGTGGGGCCATAAAGAGTCGGACACAACTGTAAATGACTAAACAACTATGAGGCTCCTTCTATGGAATCTATAGTCTTAGAAAGTTGCCTAGAACATGAAAGGGTTAAGTGAGAAGAGAAGTGCATGTCTTTCCTCCTCAAGACAAAGCAGGTGGGGGAGGCAGAGCCAAGATGGCAGAGGGAAAGCAGTGACTTGCTTGAGCTCTCCTCCAAACCCCTCCAAATACCTGTAAAAAAAAATGGCTCTAAACGAATTCTAAATCAGCAGAACCCACAAAAAGACAGTGAAACAAATTTTCAGCCCAAGACAACCTGGATGATTGATCAGAAAGGTATATCGCGCCAGGCAGGGAGAGGAGTGCAGTTTGACATGGGCATGCAGGCCGCAGCGAACCTGAAGCAGGCCTCAGAGGACAGAATCACAGGCAGCTGTGGCAGTTTCCAGACTTCTCAACCCAGGAAAGTCAAAGACAACTTAGAAGGTCAGTGGGAAAAGTCTATTTCTGCAGTGAGAGATGAGCTAGGTCTCAGTCCCAGTTCCCAACTGCAGCCCTGGGGCAGCAACTCCTTCCTAAGCTTCTGGCCCACAGATTGATGGGGAATCAAGTGGCTGATCAGAGGGGAATTGCAGGGATCTCTTTGCCAGTACTGAGGCAGGAATCTCTTGCTTTGCCCATGCTTAGATCTGGATCACAGTTCTGAGAGGCAGTCCTGGGGCGAGGAGGAGCGTTGGTGTGGTGGAGCTTGTTGTGGCTGTGGAGAGGAAACACCACGCCCCTTATCATAACACCTTGGAAGAACTGAAAATTTACAGGTCCCTAGAAGTATCTCTGAAAACAGTTGTACAAACTCCCAAAGTTTGGGACAGTACACTCTCCACATTGGAAGCAGACTCTTACCTTAACAAAGAGTTTAAAACTCAAGTAATTGGCTGGAATCATGAGCAAACCTCACAAAAAGAGTCAGACTATATTATCTTACTTTGGTGACAAAGAAGATCAAAACATACAACTAGAAGAAGACAATAAAGTCAAAGCTCCTACATCCAAAACCTCCAAGAAAAATATGAATCAGTCCCAGGCCATGGAAAAGCTCAAAAGGCATTTTGAGAAGCAAGTAAGAGAAGTAGAGGAAAAACAGGAAAGAGAAATGAGAGTGACGCAAGAAAATCATGAAAAAACAAGTCGACAGCTTGCTAAAGGAGACACAGAAAAATACTGAAGAAAATAATACCTTAAAAAATAACCTAACCCAAATGGCAAAAGAGGTCCAAAAAGCCAATGAGGAGAAGAATGCCCTAAAAAGTAAAACTGGCCAAATGGAAAAGTAAGTCCAAAAGATTACTGAAGAAAATACTTTCTTAAAAATTAGAATAGCGCAATTGGAAGTTAGTGACTTTATGAGAAATCAAGACACTGTAAAACAAATCCAAAAGAATGAAAAACTAGAAAACAATGTGAAATATCTCATTGGAAAAACAACTGACATGGAAAATAGATCCAGGAGAGAGAATTTAAAAATTATTGGACTGTCTGAAAGCCACGATCAAAAAAAGAGCTTAGACATCATCTTTCAAGAAATGATCATGGAAAACTGCCCTGATATTTTAGAACCAGAGGGCAAAATAGAAATTGAAAGAATCCACCAATCTCCTCCTGAAAGAGATCACAAAGGAAAACTCCTAGGAATATTGTAGCCAAATTCCAGAGTTCCCAGGTCAAGGAGAAATTATTGCAAGCAGCCAGAAAGAAACAATTCAAGTATTGTGGAATCACAATCAGGATAACACAAGATTTAGCAGCTTCTACATTAAGGGACAGCAGGGCATGGAATATAATATTCCAGAGGGCAAAAGAGATAGGATTACAACCAAGAATCACCTACCCAGCAAAACTGAGCATAATCCTGCAGGGGAAAAAATGGTCATTCAGTGAAATAGAGGACTTTCAAGCATTCTTGATGAACAGACCAGAGTTGAATAGAAAATTTGACTTTCAAACACAAGACTCAAGTGGAACATGAAGAGGTAAACAGGAAAGAGAAAATCATAAGAGACTTACTAAGGTTGAACTTTTTACATTCTTGCATGGAAAGATGATATTTGTAACTCATGAGACCTTTGTCAGTATTATGGTAGTTGGAGGGAAAAAATTATATGTTTGTATATATATGTGTATATATATATATATATAGATAGATAGATAGATAGATAGATAGAGGGCACAGGGTGAGTTGAAGATGAAGGGGTCAATAAATAAAGAGAATAAAATTAAGAGGTGAGAGGATTATATTAGGAGAAGGAGAAAGGGAGAGGTAGAATGGGGTAAATTATCTCACAAAAAAAAGAAAAGAAAAAGCTCTTACAGTGGAGGGGAAAAGGGGGAAGGTGAGAGGGAATGAGTGAATCTTATTCTCATAGGATTTGAATTAAGGAGGGAATAACATACACACTCACTTGGGTATGGAAATCTGTCTTACCCTACAGGAAAATAGGGGGGGAAGGGGATAAGAGAGTAGGGGGATGATAGAGAGGAGAACAGAATGGGAAAGCGGGTAATCAGAAGCAAATACTTCTGAGGAAGGACAGGGTCAAAAGAAAGAATAGAATAAATGGGGGGCAGGATAGGATTAAGGGAAATAGAGTTAGCTTTTCACAGTATGTCTACTATGGACGTGTTTTGCGTAACTGCACATGTATAACCTATATTGAGTTGCTAGCGTTTTCAGTGAAGGTGGGTGGGGAGGGAGGAAGGGAGAAAATTTGGAACCCAAAGTTTTAAAAACACATGTTTATGGTAATTTTTATTTATTTATTTATTTTTTTGTTTTCAACATTTACTTCCACAAGATTTTGAGTTCCAAATTTTCACCCCATCTTGCCCCTCCCCCCACCCCAAGATGACATGCATTCTGAATACTCCTTCCCCTAGTCTGCCTTCCCTTCTATCTCTCCCCCCCCCTTCTCTTATCCCCTTCCCCTTCAATTTTCCTGTAGGGCAGGATGGATTTTTGTACTCCATTTCCTGTATTTCTCATTCTCCAGTTGCATGTGAAAACATTTTTTTTAAACATGTGTTTTTAAAACTTTGGGTTCCAAATTTTCTCCCTTCCTCCCTCCCCACCCACCTTCACTGAAAACGCTAGCAACTCAATATAGGTTATACATGTGCAGTTATGCAAAACACTTCCATAGTAGACATGCTGTGAAAAACTAACTCTATTTCCCTTAATCCTATCCTGCCCCCCATTTATTCTATTCTTTCTTTTGACCCTGTCCCTCCTCAGAAGTATTTGCTTCTGATTACTCCCTTTCCCAATCTGCCCTTCTCTCTATCATTCCCCTACTCTCTTGTCCCCTTCCCCCCTATTTTCCTGTAGGGTAAGACAGATTTCCATACTCAATTGAATGTGTATGTTATTCCCTCCTTAAGTCAAATCCTATAAGAATAAGATTCACTCATCCCTCTCACCTTCTCCCATTTCTCCTTTTCTTTTCTGTTTTTTTTTTTTTTGTGTGGGATAATTTACCCTGTTCAACCTCTCCCTTTCTCCTTCTCCTAGTATATTCCTCTCTCATCCCTTAATTTTATTCTCCAGATATGACCCCTTCATTTTCAACTCACCCTGCGCCCTCTATCTATATCTATATATACGTACATATAATTCAAAAACATATGTTTAAAAAAAATGTTTTCACATGCAACTGGGAAATAGGAAATACAAGAAATGGGGTACAGAAATCTATCCTGCCCTACAGGAAAGTAGAAGGGGAAGGGGATAGGAAAAGGGGGAGAGATAGAAGGGAAGGCAGATTAGGGGAAGGGCTATTCAGAATGCATACCTTCTTGGGGTGGGGGGAGGGGTGAGATGGGATGAAAATTTGGAACTCAAAATCTTGTGGAAGTAAATGTTTAAAACTAAAAATAAATAAATTTGTTAATTAAAAAAAGAGAAAAAAATGACAAAGCAGTTGGAGTCACAGATTTGGAACAGAGCTTTTCATTCTTCTGTGGTTCAATGGCTCTAACCATCATCTCTCTACGTCGTAATTCTTCTGTGTCTGCTAATTCTTAAATGTGTCCATATAGCAAAGAACTTTGACATGTAATCAATAGAATCAATTTCAACATTAGTATATCCAAAGACATAGACAAGAAAAAATAGTCCTAGAGCTTGAGATCTGTCAGAAGACTTCTATGGGGTGTAAATCATCCATATATAAAAGTAAACAGAACATTTCTTTATTTTTAAAAGAACACAATACATACCTGTCATGAATTCAGGATTCAAATATGCTAAATCTGAAGAAAACCATGAAAATATTAAGCATTTTGAAAGACTAGCAACACAGTATGAAAAAAAAAGGTCCTTCCAGTGAGTGTTGTTAGAATATTAACTGTTGTAAGAAGAAAAGGAAAGATCCTGTGAGGGTAGAGACCCTTAAAACCACAGGCCAAACCCTAAAGCTCTAGACACAATTATCATTCATATTCCCCTCTTCTTATTCCAATACTAGTTCACTCTGGAGACCCCAACATAATCTAATTGTTATTTTTGCTTGTGCAATGAAAAAAATGTTTTCTAGGGGTGGGGAACCTTTGGCTTCGAGGTCACATGTGGCCTTCTAGGTCCTTGAGTGCAGCCTTTTGGCTGAGTCCAAGTTTTACAGAACAAATCCTTTTATTAAGGGGATTTGTTCTGTGAGATTTGGATTCAGTTGAAGGGCTGCACTTGAGGATCTAGAGGACCACATGAAGCCTTGAGACTGCAGGTTCCCCGCCCCTGTTTTAGGCCATATCATGTTTTCTGAAAATATTTCAGGAGACTTGGACTAGAAACATACTTCAAAAAGCAGAAGTGATAGGATTTTTGTAATGGGAACAACAGATTCCTTTTAGCAGTGTACATGTGTGTGTACATATGTATGTGTGTTTTTAACATATATACATGTCAAATACATGGAAACAACGTAACCCAGGTACAGAAGAAAGGTCTTTGATTTATTATTTTTAAAATTAAATTTAACTTTAATATTTATTTCTCTTCAAATCTCTCTCATTCTTGCACTTTGAGAAGTAAGAGATCTCTTGATACGTATGTAAGCACTATGCAAATTGTGCCATTATTAAAATCTGATCATTTTATTATGTGAGTAAAGGATATACTGATTTTGGGGAGATTTCAACTCACAACCTTTGAATGGCTTTCTCCTCACCAGAAGTTGTAGTTATATCTAAAGGCTAAATGATTTGCCCAGGGTTACAAAGTTAGTAAGTATATGAGGCAGGCCTTCTTGACACAAATATATACCTTTAGGTATGTGTGTATGTGTATTTTTAATATATATGTATGTATGTATATATGTAGTATATATACACATGTATGTGTGTATACACATACAATATATGCATATACACACACAGCTGTAACATGTTCTACTAAACAGAGCTTAAAGGGAAAAAAAGCATGAAATAAAACCAAACTAACCATCACCTATATGGATAGAAATGAAAGAAAGAAGGGAGAACTCAAAACATAGGTGCAATTGTTAGATCAACCAGATAATACTTTTGGAAAACTATTTTCTTGGAAATGGTACCTCTAAAGGGAGGTAGAAATTTTCCCAGCTACTCTGGGAGCTACTCCCTGCCTCTGCCAACACAAGGTAACTTTTAGCCTTCAGGCCGACAGCAACCTCTAACCTACAGACTAGATCGACTGTAAGCCCTGATCAATAATAAAAAGCCACTAACCCTGACATAGGAAAACTCTTTTCTTGTCCACTCACCATTGCTTCACATATACGCTCCACACTCCTGACAATTCTTGCCCCAGTCCACATTTCTTCATCTTTTCGAGATAAAGCATAGTCAGACAAATCAGAGTAATATCTGATTCTCCAACTTTTTTTTTTTATTCTTCAGCCTCATTATTCTTCCACCAATATTAAGAAAGGAAAAAGAGTATGTGTGGGGGCAAAGTAGCAGGATTTCCAGTTTGTTTTCACTAAAGACAGTGAAAATTAGAGCACTCCCCTTCATTTCGAGAAAACCTGGGGTCAATTTCTGCCTCAGACACTTCCCTAGCTTTGCAGTTCTGGGCAGATCATTTAGCCTTTCTAAGCTTCATTTTCCTGATTTGTAAGATGAGGAAAATAATAGCAACTACCTCACAGGGTTGTCAAAAGGACCAAAATGAAATAACATATCTCAAAGGCTTTGTAAACCTTAAAGCACAACGTAAATTGTGCCATTAAGGTTGGTCTTTAAGAGAAAAAAATGAGAACAAGGAAAAAAGTTTCAGTTACATTCCCTTTAGGCAGAGTACCTGCAGGTAGGGGTGTGATATCCTTTGCAGAAAGAGGAAAGAGAGAGACAGAGAGAGAGAGAGAGAGACAGAGAGAGAGAGAGAGAGAGAGAGAGAGAGAGAGAGAGAGAGAGAGAGAGAGAGAGAGGAAGGAAGAAAGAAATGTTGCCCAATTGGAAGTTTGGTCCCTAGTGGGTAGCTGCTTCTCTACTCACAGAGGTTGATGTTTGTCCTTCATTCTCAAAGAGGGCCATGACATCAGGGAGGTGATGCTATGACATTCAAGTGAATTGGATTTAAGTGAGGGAGGGCTGTGCAAAGTCACCAGCCTCACTTTCTCCTCCAGAGCAGTCTGGGTCCAGTGGCCAGGTACGGATTCATTACTAAAACTTGATCATTTTATTATGTGAGTAAAAGATCTATCAATAATAGGTGAGATTGAACCCACAGCCTTTGAATGGCTTTCCTCACCAGAGATTCAATGTACCACGGAGCTCCCTGATATCATTGTTAATTTACACATAAACTAGGGAGATGTATGTTTCCTAAAAGTGATCATCATGGAAGTTGTATTGTACCGTATAATTCTCTATAGATGGAGAAATCCTATAGAAGCTCTCATTTGTGACTGATAGAGACTTTTAGAGCACTGGGTTCGGAATCAAAAAGACGAGTTCAAATGTGACTTCATATACTTACTAGCTGTGTGACTTTGGGCAAGTCACCTTACCTCTGTCCACCTCAGTTTCTTCATCTGTAAAATGGAGATAATAAAAGCACCCACCTTCCAGAGTTGTTGTGAGGATCAAATAAAGATAATATTTATAAAGCGCTTGGCATAATACCTGTCCCATAGCAGGAACTATATAAATGCCAGTAATACTTCCTTTAAGTGGGGTGGGCAACTTCATTGAGCTAATTGGCCCCACCCTTATATCTGCAAGGTTGAAGCTCCATTGCTTCTGAAGGATCAGAGTTGCAGGTGACCCAAAGGGACATAATCAAGTTGCAGCATATTAACAATGCCAACTTGTATTCAGAAAGTGGGGCAAATATACTCAAATGAATCTGTGATCAGATTAATTTGGGAGTTCCTTCCAGCAATGCAGAGTGAAATCAGAACAGGTCTGCCCATCCTTGGGGATTCTTGTCCATGTTCTCTTACAAGCGTGTGTGTGTGTGTGTGTGTGTGTGTGTGTGTGTAAGAGAGAGAGACAGAAGAGACAGAGACAGAGAGAGACAGAGAGAAAGAGATAGAGAGACAGAGAGAGATACAGAAAGAAAGACAGAGACAGAGACAGAGAGAGATCCAAAATGCTGGAGGTCTTTCTTGCCTTCTCCCAATGCCAAGTGGGGCACTCTGGCTGCCCACATATCATCCCTTCTTTTTGTGTTATAGGACCAGCTCATCTTTTAGAATGAAAAGATCTTAGCCAGGAAATATGTAATCAGAAAAAGTGGCAGCTTAGTCATCAATCAAGATGAAAGCATAATAGATGAATTGATCGAACATTGCAGAGAATGATAAGAGACACAGAGCCTTCAGCCTGTGGGATGCCTGTCTCAGGATCTATGGGAGGATGGATGAGAATTGTGTAGGATGAGAGAAGGTGTAGCGTGGTAGCAGCAATGACTGCTAGGTAAGTGAGGCTAGCTTTACCCCTAAAAAACAGGGAAGCTGTCCCTGTGATTACATTGGTCCAGTGGAAATAATGGCCAGTCATTAACACAGCTTTCTGGTCCCCTTGGACCTAACAGGGTGGTCTTGAGGAGTCAGTGCCTTTCAGGCTTGGCACTTGTCCTAGTGTTAAGGGAGCCACTATGCCTAATATACCTTGATGACTAGACCTGTTACTTCATGGAGATAAGGAGGGCTACAGACCTGAACTAGTGCAGTATCTTTGACAAATTGCCATGTCCAGACTCTTCCTATGTGTGTGTCTCTGTCTCTGTCCTCTCCTCCATCCGCTCCAATGTTATGGCTTAAGTAAACCATTGTTTTTTTGTTTTTTTGTTTTTCCTTAAGGATGATCTGTCAGTGCTTCATTTGGTTCCAGCATTTGGCTGGGTTACTAATCTGTGTTGATAGAGAGAGTAGCCAACATTAATTAGGTCCTTTGACATATTGAGCTTTGTTATTGTTGTTCAGTCATGTCCAGCTCTTCATGACCCCATGGACCATAGCACGCCAGGCCCTTCTATTCTCCATTATCTCTTGAAGTCTATCCAAGTACATGTTCATTGTTTCCATAATACTATCTATCCATCTCATCCTCTGCTGTCCCCTTTTCCTTTTGCCTTCAATCTTTTCCTACATCAGAGTCTTTTCTAATGAATCCTTTTCATTATGTGGCCAAAGTATTTAAGCTTCAGCTTTAGTATTTGACCTTCCAATGAATAGCCTGAATTAATTTCTTTAAGTATTGGCTGATTTGATCTCCTTGCTGTCCAAGGGACTCTCAAAAGTCTTCTCTAGTCCATAATTCAAAAGTGTCAATCCTGTGGCACTCAGCTGTCCTTATATTTCAACTCTCATGGCCATACTTTCCTGCTGGAAAAACCATAGCTTTGACTATACAGACCTTTGTTGTCAAGATAATGTCTCTGATTTCTAGTATGCTGGCCGGATTTTCCATAGCTTTCCTTCTAAGGAGCAAGTGTCTTTTAATTTCATGGCTGCAGTTGCCCTCTGCAGTGATCTTGGAGCCCAAGAATATAAAATCTGACACTGCTTCCATTTCTTTTCCCTCTGCTTGTCAGGAAGTGATGAGACCAGTTGCCAAGATGTTAGTTTTTTTTGGTGTTAAGCTTCAAGCCAGCTTTTACATTCTCTTTCACCTTAGTCAAGAGGCTTCTTAATTCTTCTTCACTGTTTGCCATCAAAATCTGTCATGTAGAGCTAAAAGGGAACCTTCGAGATCATCCTATCCCAACCATTCATTTGACCAATTTTGAGTTTTGCAAACCTCATACATATATACATATATATATATATTTATGTATGTACATATGTATGTATGTATACACACACATATATTCATTTGATCTCAATATCAACCACATAAGTTAGGGATAATTATTACTCCCATTCAACAGAGGAGGAAACTGAGGTACAGACAGGTTAATGGACTTGCTGAGGTCCATAGGGCTAGTAAGTGTCAGAGGCAGGGTTTGAACTCAGGTCTTCCTGATTTCAAGTACAGCTCCGTTAAATGCTGCATGGTCTATGAGTATCTAATTTCATTCCAATTCTTAGCCTATACTTCAAGACTAAACATTTTCGAGCTTGGCCCAGAAAATGTGTAAACAGTGTAAGGGTGGGCTGGACTTAATAGCCTGTAAGATCCATCCCATTGGTCTCAATTTATAATGTTATAAATGGAAATGATTTTCGAACTCTTTGGAATTTTAACATCCTATTGTCTTCTTTGACTTTGAGAAACTCTGCTCAAAATTAAAAGAGAAAAAAAGGATTGTATAGTATATAACTTACACTAGTTTCCTTTTGAAACACCGTGGTATATCCCAAAACCTGAGAGGTGGGGGCCTAATTACTTTCATGAATTATGCTGCTGGAGTTCATGTTTCCCTATGCCAAACATGTTTAGAATTTCAGAGATCCAGTTTGGAAGGGTTATTGTGTGTGTGTGTGTGTGTGTGTGTGTGTGTGTGTGTGCGCGTGCATGTGTGCGCTCATATCTGTAGCAAGATTGTATTACTTAGCTCTCTCAAGTGAGCCCAATTTACCGTACCTAGCCTATGGAAAACCTGCTAGAATCACATTTGCTAGAACCTCCACAAGGACCAGCTAATTCCTGCAAACCCCTAGATAGCAAAATTCCATTTCAAGGAACTTGCCCATAGGTCAGGTAGGGATGAATATGCTGACTCGTCCCCTTGATACAGGAATCTTTAGGAGAATTTTTAAGGGAAACTCCTACTAGCCTTTACAGGCCATCATCAGAAAAATGTAGGGAGACCAGGAGCAGGATATATGCATTTAACAATAAGTTTAGGGCCCTACAGACATTTTCTCATCAGATGAAGTACTTCCAAAGACTGGCTCAGGGTTTTTTCTCAATCCTTATAGCCCTCCTTTGTCTATGTCTCATTTCTAGGTTCACCAGAAGCTACTGGGCTTCCAAACTTCACCAGCTCTATTTGCTCAGGTGAAATACATAGATGTAATGTAACCCAGGTCCAAAAGAAAAGTCTTTAATTAATTAAATTTATTTTAAATAATTTAATCAATTAATTTTATTTAATTTATTCATTCAACATTAATCAATATAATTATTATATATTTAAGATAACATTTGATTTAATTAATTTAAGTACTTTAACTTTTATTATTTATTTCTCTCCAGCTCTCTCTCAATCTTGCACTTTGACAATTGAGAGGCCTCTTTTTTTTTTTTAAAGGCATTTGGGGTTAAATGACTTGCCCAGGGTCACACAGCTAGTAAGTGTCAAGTGTTTGGTCTGAGGTCATATTTGAACTCAGGTCCTCCTGACTTCAGGGGCAATGCTCTACCCATTGCACCACCTAGCTGCCCCTTAGCAAGAGGCCTCTTGAAAGGAGCTCTGAATCATAGATTTAGAGCTGGAAAGGTTGTTGTTGTTGATTCTTTGTTTTCAAAGAGGACCAATGACTTGCATGTGGATTGGATATGTGAGGCAGAGCTGCACAAAGTTGTCAGCCTTACTCTTTCCTCCACAGTCATCAAAGTCCAGTGGCATGATAAAAGTCAGGACAACTGGTGATGGCTGGAAGGAATCTTAAAAGTCATTGTGTCTTAAAGATCTCCTTCATTTTACATATTACTACTAAGTAATAATAAGTAATTAGGGGCAGTTAGGTGGTGTAATGGATAGAGTGCTGGGCCTGGAGTTAGGAAGACTCACCTTCCTGAGTTCAAACCCTGCCTCAGATATTTACTAGCTGTGTGACCCTGGACAAGTCACTTAATCCTATTTGCCTCAGTTTTCTCATCTGTAAAATGAGCTGGAGAAGGAAATGGCAAACCCCTCTGGTATATTTGCCAAGAAAACCCCAAATGGGGCCACAAAGAGTCAGACATAACTGAGAAATGACTGAACAATAACACGTATCAAGCATTTATGCATCACTTTGTAAACCCTCAAGTCCCTTAGACATATTATTTCATTTGATCCTCACTACAGTCCTGTGAGTTAGGTGCTATTATCACGATCTTATAGATGAGAAAATAGAGGTCTAGAGAGGCTAAGTGACTTGCCCAACATGCCTTTAAACAATTATTTTCTTATAAATGTGGAAATTAATGGAATAAATCAAGTCATTATTGAAACAGAACCAGAACTGTATTTATGCTAGAGATAGCTTGTGGGTTTTGCAACCTATCCCAGTCCTGACATTTGTTGCCTCAGAAACTTTGCATAGATCCCTTAATTTGCTTGATCCTCAGTTTCCTTATAAAGTTCATAACTATTTGAGGTAAGATCTGAATCCTGGCTCCAGGTCCAACACTCATTCCATTAAACTACAATGTCTTATGTAAGCTTTTCCTCTATTCCATTTTATTTAAAATTTAGAATAAAATCTTTTTTTAATTAAAAAATCTATAGTTAATGAAACCAAATATTCAAATAAATGTACAAGACAAGGAGTAATTTGACAAAAAACTACAGGGAAAAATGGAAAATAGTATGGCAGAAACTAGGCATAGATCAACATCTCATACCTTATACCAAGCCAAAGTCAAAATGGGTACATGATTTATACATAAAGGGTGTTACCATAAACAAATTAGGAGAGCAAGTAATAGTTCACTGTCAGATCTATGGAGAAGGGAAGAATTTATCACCAAACAAGAGATAATGAACATTACAAGATATAAGATGGATAATTTTGATTAGAGATAAAACATTGTACACAGCAATAGCAACATTGTATGATGATCAACTGTGAATGAGTTAGCTCTTCTCAGTAATGCAATGATTCCAAAGACAATTCCAAAGGATTCGTGATGAAAAATGCTACCCACATCCAGAGAAAGAACTGGTAAGAGTCTGAATGTGGATTAAAGCACATTATTTTTTACTTTTTTATTTTTGTGGGTTTTTTTGTCTGTTTTTTTCACTACATGATGAATATGGAAATATGTTTTGCATGATTGCACATGTATAAGCTATATGAAATTGCTTACCATCTCGGGGAGGTGGTGAGAGAAGGAGGGAAGGAGGGAGAGAATTTGGAACTCAAAATTTTAAAAAATGAATGTTAAAAATTGTTTTTCACGTAATTGTGAAAAAATAAAATATTAATAAAATTTTTTTAAAAAGAAACAAAAAACCAAAACAAAACAAGGGGTAAAATCTTGCCCTTAAACTCTTACCCTTACAAGGTAGAATGGAACAAATTAACAAACAACAAACACAAAATATTTTTGTTCTGTGACCTTTTCCAGATTTGCTAAAGTTTTGCCATTTTTGGCACTGTTTCCTTTCCTTCTTGCCTAGAAGACTTCTTTTTTAATTAATTAATTAATTTTAAAAGAAGACTTCTTAATGGAAAGGGCCCCGGGGCAGGAAAATGTCTCATTTTATTACTGAAGGCCTTAAGTAAGAAGCTTGTTAAAGCTAGGTTCTGCCAACACTCAGAATCGCATTTAAATGGTAACAAGAACCAAGACAATTATCTTGCCAACATACTGCAACACTTACTGTCTGTCTTCTGAAGACCAAAAAAAATTAGAGAAAACTGCCAAGACTACTAACATTAGCCATATTTTTCAGGATTATAAAGCTGATTCAATTGCGTCCTCAGATTCTGTTAGATTCAAAATAAAACTGAATCAAATTCTTCCAATTAATGTCAATTAATATATTTTGATTAATGTCTATTTAAATCATGTTTTATATTATAATTGCAAGATGACCTACCATCTATCTAACTTTTCCTTCCAAAATTATTCTTTTTTTTCTTTCAATAATTATTCTTTTAAAATGAGGAAATGAATAGCAATTATTAAATTAAGGTAAGTAAGTGGAGAGTGAGAATGAGACCTGCACTTATGTCAGGGAGACTGATGGATAACCTATAGGATTTGGAGACAAAGGACATGGTTTTAAATCCTAGTCACTTGCTACCTGTATGACTTGAGCACACTTAACCACCCTAAGCTTCAATTTTCTCCTTTGTAAAATGAAGGAGTTAGATGTCTAAGGTCACTTTCGTCTCTAAATCTATGATCCTGTTTCCAATGTTCTCAAAATCAAATGATGTTTTCCCAAACTAGACACAGTACATTAAAAGAATATTGAACCATGGAATACCTTGGACCTATGCTCGAGATTGGTAATCTCAGCTCCTAAAGAAATAGTATTCACTAGAGTTTTTACCAAGAACCAGACTCAGTTGTATGAAATAAGCAGAACACATATAATGTGCACTACAGTTTGACAAAAATAGTTTATTAACATATATTTTATAAATTCTGATGACGATGATTACTCCCACGTATTGGTATAGATCATAACCTATCTATAGCTTCTCATCTTGTGTTATTCCTTCTCCTGTTCTATGGATCTTCCACAGAAATCCACTCAATTTGTTGAAAGTTTCCCTCTAGGTCTTTAGACAAAATAAACGTAAATTTCTTTTGTAGAAGTGCAGAATATAATCTGTCCACCTGTGATTCTCTCATCTTTACTATATGGCTGACCAATCTCTGTTTCTTGTTATTTCTTATACCATGTAGGCTGTAAAGTGGAACCCAAAATTGTTTTAATTTTCACTGTTGTGATTATCAGTGAGCGTAAGGCTCTTTTTAAAATTTGTTTTCAATTAAATACATATTTCTTTCTCTCTCTTCCACTCATGCTCTGCTCCCCCTTGAAAAAAAAGAAATCCCTTATAACAAATTAACACAATTAAGCAAAACAAATTCCCATGAATTATTTAGGTTAGACATGAGAAAGAATTGAGACTCTGAATTTGAAGGGAAGGTAGGTGGCGCTGTGGATAGAGTACCAGGCCTGGAATCAGGAGGACATCTTTCTGAGTTTAAATCTGGCCTCAGACTCTTACTAGCTGTGTGACCCTGGCCAAGTCACTTAACTCTGCTTCAGTTTTTTCATCTGTAAAATGAGCTGGAGAAGAAAATGGCAAACCGCTCCAGTGTCTTTGCCAAGAAAGCCCCAAATGGGGTCATGAACAGTCAGACATGACACAAGCAATTGTACAACAGCAAAGAATTTGAAAACTAGAAAACATTCTGGAGATTACTTAGTCTACCCCACTAATACAGATGACCAAACTCTATAGATGAGGCCCAGATTAGCCTAGTGACTTGCTTACTTCTTTTTAAAAATAAAAAAATATTATGGATATCTCTTGATTTCACATCATCTGAATTTCTTAATATATTCCTACCCTCCAACACAGAGATTTATCCCTTGTAACAAATGTGGCCAGGTATGCTTTGGCCTCACTCTCTAAGGGCCTGGCCTGCTCCATATTGCTCAGGGTTCTAGGTTGATGTGTGAGGGAAGGTGTCTCTCTACTCTCACTGGCTCAAATCCCCATGGTTTACATTTCCCTTAATTTGTTGGGGGAGAGGAATGGCTAGTGCCAAAGTTCCATTTAGCCATTTAACATGCACTAACTTTTACAAGGATAAGTACTTCAAAGGTATAGCAAGAAGAACTATATACACATTTCCCCCAGTACCTCTGGTGCATACTCTCCCCTCTATCACCTCAATCTCTGGGGGCGCAGGCACCACATGTGATTCAGTTCCTACATACATTTCCCACCAAGTTCATATCCAAAGGTGGAATATGATGGAGGAGTCCTTCCATCAGTCTAGAGTCACAAAGGTCACTCCCAAAGATTCAGGACATCATTGATGGACTGGCTGCAACACCAGTGCTTAGTGTAGTATTTGGTATATAGTAGGTGTTTAATAAATGCTTGTTGACACTGTGCCTAAATTCTAATTCTGAGATTCCTGTGGTTCATCCACCCTGGGTCAGAGATTCTACTCCCTATACCTAAAATGGAAAAGAACAAACAAAAATGGTAAAAAGGTTCTGTTTTGGGGGGTGCCCATATGTCCTCAGAAGGGAAGAAGGCTTGGGGACTTTCCCCTTACAGCACAGTGATCCTTACTTAGACTCAAGTGTAACAAAAAGAGACTGCATCCTCTTTTACTTGCTAGCTGTTTATATTTGTTGACTATTTTTTCAGGGTCATACTTCTTCTGATGTAAGATTATAAAGAAATTTGAGCCACATTTTATTTATTGAATGATTATACTTTTAAGGTAATTAGTTTAGCAGAAGGGGGTTTAAATACCTCCAGGCTTGATCATCTACCTTGATTCAGGACAAAAACCCTCTCTTTCCATTCTTATATTAAGAAGAGACAAAGAGAAATACACTTGAGAAAGTTTATCATCAGTTCATATTGTGTGTTTCACAGGGTGCTGAAAGCAGTAGGTGCTTAATAATTGTTTGTTGTTGACTCAGCACCACCATCTGGAATGAATAATGATAGAATGTAGGGTGGAAATAACCTACTCTATAATGTTGTGAAGACAGAAGAAGTTAATGTATGTAAAGTGCTTTATGAATGTCCATTATAATTGCATGAAGAGAGAATGGAAAAAGATTACAGAGGAAGGAACTAATAAAAACTGTAATGGAAACAATGTTGTGTGTAGAAACTTGTTTTTGCCAGTTAAAGTTAAGTGCTTAATATGTTAAAATGAAATGCTTTTAATGGGGACGGGGAGGGAAGCAACAAAATGCTGAGTGAAGGCTTTTGCCAGATGCTTCCCAATGTGATTGGTCCAAGTGGAGGTAGGACAAAGGGGAAAGATGGTCAAAAGTGGACCAGGCAGGATATATACAAGCATTCCTCCCAAGGAAGGAGGAAATGCATATATGTCTTAGTCCAAGAAATAGTGCTTTCCTTTCTTATGACTATCTTGGAAAGCATTTATTACAAAGTAGGCCTTTCTTGATCCCCATCCACTCTTCAATTGTCTTCCACTACCACCAAAAAGTTGGGTCTGAGACAACGTACATAGTTCCTTCTGAGTCTAGGTTGGCAGCTAGGTGGCTGAGTGAATAGAGCGTTGGGCTGGGGTTGGGAAGATCTAAGTTCAAATCAGCCACTTACTAGCTGTGTGACCCTAGGCAAGTCATTTAAAGTCTATCTGTTTCAGTTTCCTCATCTGTAAAATGGGGATAATAATAGCACCTATTGCCCAGGGTTGTTCTTTTTTTTTTTAATTAATTTATTTTGATTTATCAACAATCACTTCCTTAAGCTTTGAGTTTTAAATTTTTCTCCCCCTCCCTCCCTACCTCCTTCCCCAGGATGGCCACGCAATCTGATATAGGCTATACATATACATTCCTATTAAACATATTTTCACATTAGTGATGTTGTAAATAAGAATTAGAACCAATAGGAGGAACCACCAGAAAGAGGAAACAAAACAAACAGAAGAAAAAAAATAGCAAATAGTATGCTTCAATCTGCATTCAAACTACATAGTTCTTTCTTTGGATACAGACAGCATTTTCCATCATAAGGCCTTTGCAGATGTCTTAGCTCTTTGTATTGCTGAGAAGACTTAAGGTTATCAATATTAGTCATCACACAATGTGGGTGTTACTGTGTACAACGTTCTCCTAGTTCTGCTCACTTCACTCAACATCAGCCCATACAAGGCTTTCCAGGTTTTTCTGAAGTCTGCCTGCTCATCATTTCTTTTTTTTTTTTATGGTAATTTTTTATTTCTTTTTTTGTTTTCAACATTCACTTCCACAAGATTTTGAGTTCCAAATTTTCACCCCATCTCACCCCTCCCCCCACCCCAAGATGGCATGCATTCTAAATACCCCTTCCCCTAGTCTGCCTTCCCTTCTATCTCTCCTCCCCTTCTCTTATCCCCTTCCCCTTCAATTTTCCTGTAGGGCAGGATGGATTTCTGTACCCCATTTCCTGTATTTCTTATTCCCCAGTTGCATGTGAAAACATTTTTTTAAACATGTGTTTTTAAAACTTTGGGTTCCAAATTTTCTCCCTTCCTCCCTCCCCACCCACCCTCATTGATAAGGCAAGCAACTAAATACAGGTTATATATGCACAGTTATGCAAAACACTTCCATAGTAGACGTGCTGTGAAAAACTAACTCTGTTTCCCTTAATCCTATCCTGCCCACCCATTTATTCTATTCTTTCTTTTGACCCTGTCCCTCCTCAGAAGTATTTGCTTCTGATTACTCCCTTTCCCAATCTGCCCTCCTCTCTATCATTCCCCTACTCTCTTGTCCCCTTCCCCCCCCCTATTTTCCTGTAGGGTTAAGACAGATTTCCACACCCAACTGAGTGTGTATGTTATTCCCTCCTTAATTCAAATCCTATGAGAATAAGATTCACTCCTTCTCTCTCACCTTCCCCCTTTTCCCCTCCACTGTAAGAGCCTTTTCTTTTCTGTCTTTTTTTGTGTGGGATAATTTACCCCATTCTACCTCTCCCTTTCTCCTTCTCCTAGTATATTCCTCTCTCACCCCTTAATTTTATTCTCCAGATATGACCCTTTCATCTTCAACTCACCCTGCGCCCTCTATCTATCTATCTATCTATCTGTCTATACATACTTATAATTCTTTCCCTCCAACTACCCTAATACTGACAGAGGTCTCATGAGTTACAAATATCATCTTTCCATGCAAGAATGTAAACAGTTCAACCTTAATAAGTCTCTTATGATTTTCTCTTTCCTGTTTACCTCTTCATGTTCCACTTGAGTCTTGTACTTGAAAACCAAATTTTCTATTCAACTCTGGTCTTTTCATTAAGAATACTTGAAAGTCCTCTATTTCACTGAATGACCATTTTTTCCCCTGCAGGATTATACTCAGTTTTGCTGGGTAGGTGATTCTTGGTTGTAATCCTATCTCCTTTGCCCTCTGGAATATTATATTCCATACCCTGTGGTCCCTTAATGTAGAAGCAGTTAAATCTTGTGTTATCCTGATTGTGTTTCCACAATACTTGAATTGTTTCTTTCTGGCTGCTTGTAATATTTTCTCCTTGACCTGGGAACTCTGGAATTTGGCTACAATATTCCTAGGAGTTTTCCTTTGGGGATCTCTTTCAGGAGGAGATTGGTGGATTCTTTCAATTTCTATTTTGCCCTCTTGTTCTAAAATATCAGGACAGCTTTCCTTGATCATTTCTGGAAAGATGATGTCTAGGCTCATTTTTTGATCATGGCTTTCAGATAGTCCAATAATTTTAAAATTCTCTCTCCTGGATCTATTTTCCAGGTCAGCTTTTTTTCCAATGAGATATTTCACATTGTTTTCTAGTTTTTCATTCTTTTGGATTTGTTTTACAGTGTCTTGATTTCTCATCAAGTCACTAGCTTCAAATTGCGCTATTCTAATTTTTAAGGAAGTATTTTCTTCAGTAATCTTTTGGACTTCCTTTTCCATTTGGCCAGTTTTACTTTTTAGGGCATTCTGCTCCTCATTGGCTTTTTGGACCTCTTTTGCCATTTGGGTTAGGCTATTTTTTAAGGTGTTATTTTCTTCAGTATTTTTTTGGGTCTCCTTTAACAAGCTGTTGACTTGTTTTTCATGATTTTCTTGCATCACTCTCAGTTTTTCCTCTACTTCTCTTACTTGCTTCTCAAAATGCCTTTTGTGCTCTTCCAAGGCCTGGGACTGGTTCATATTTTTCTTGCAGGCTTTGGATGTAGGAGCTTTGGCTTTGTTGCCTTCTTCTGGTTGTATGTTTTGATCTTCTTTGTCACCAAAGTAAGTCTGACTCTTTTTGTGAGGTTTGCTCATGATTCCAGCCAATTACTTGAGTTTTAAACTCTTTGTTAAGGTAAAAGTCTGCTTCAAATGTGAAGAGTGTACTGTCCCAAGCTTCGGGGGTTTGTACAGCTGTTTTCAGAGGTACTTCTAGGGACCTGTAAATTTTCAGTTCTTCCAAGGGGCTATGATAAGGGGCAAGGTGTTTCCTCTCCACGGCCAGAACAAGCTCCACTGCACCAGTGTTCCTCCTAGCCCCAGGACCACCCCTCAGAACTGTGACCCAGATCCAACCATTGGTAAAGCAAGAGATTCCTGCTTCAGCACTGGCAAAGACATCCTTGTAATCCCCCTCTGATCAGTCACTTGATTCCCCCTCAGTCTGTGGGCCGGAAGCTCAGGAAACAGTCGCTGCTCTGAGGGCATGCTTGGGACTTGCGGCTGAGACCTAGCTCCTCTCTCACTGCAGTCACAGACTTTTCCCACTGACCTTTCACGTTATCTTTGGCGTTCCTGGGTTGTGGAAACCACCACAGCTGCCCACGATTCAGTCCTCTGAGGCCTTCTCCAGGGTCGCTACAGCCTGCGCACCCACACCGCACTGCGCTCCTCTCACAGCCCAGTGTGATATACCTTTCTGATCAACCATCCAGGCTGTCTTTGGACGGAAATTTGTTTCACTCTGTCTTTTTGTGGGTTCTGATGCTTTAGAATTTGTTTAGAGCCATTTTTTTAGGTATTTGGAGGGCTTTGGGAGAGAGCTCAAGACAGTCACTTCTTTCCCTCCGCCATCTTGGCTCTGCCCCTCTACTCATCATTTCTGATAGCACAATAATATTCCATTACATTCATATACCACAACTTGTTCAGCCATTCCCCAATTGATGGGCATCCTCTCAATTTCCAGTTCTTTGCCACCACAAAAAGAGCTGCTATAAATATTTTTGTACATGTAGGTCCTTTCCCCATTTGTATGATCTCTTTGGGATACAGCCCTGTAAGTGCTATTGCTGGGTCAAAGGGTATGCACATTTTTATAGCCCTCTGGGCATAGTTCCAAATTGCTCTCCAAAGTGGTTGGATCATTTCACAACTCCACCAACAGTGCATTAGTGTTCCAATTTTCCCATATTTTCTCTAACATTTATCCTTCCTGTTTTGTTATTTTGGTCAATCTGATAGGTGTGATGTGGTACCTCAGAGTTGTTTTGATTTGCATTTCTCTAATCAATAGTGATTTAGAGCATTTTTTCATATGACTATAGATGACTTTAATTTCTTCGTCTGAGAACTGCCTGTTCATATCCTTTGACCATTTATCAATTGGGGCATGACTTGTATCCTTAGAAATTTGACTTAATTCTCTGTGTATTTTAGAAATGAGGCCCTTATCAGAGAGACTGGTTGTAAAAATTCTTTCCCAATTTTCTACTTTCCTTCTAATCTTGGTTGCATTGGCTTTGTTTGTACAAAAACTTTTCAATTTAATGTAGTCACCAGGGTTCTTCTAAGGAAGCACTTAGCACAATGCCTGGCACACAGTAGGTACTAAATACATACTTCTTTCCTTCCTTCTATGTTGGAACATTACTTTTAAATGCTTTCAGTATTCACTACAGTTTTTATTTCTAGATCTTTGCATTCTCCTACCTTTGATGCTGAGGTAATTTGTATTGATATCTTTTCTAGTCAGAATGAACAAATAATATGCAAATAAGCATTATTATACATTTATTATTTTCAGTGAATTTATCCACTGAGATTACAAGTGATGAGTTGGGTCTTACCATTGGGTACCTGTTTCAGGGAAGTAATATCTCATTTGATCCTCACAATGCTGGGAAATAAATGCTATTATGAACTCCATTTTACAGATGAGGAAACTGAGGCAGACAGCAGTTAAGTGACTTGCCCAGGGTCATGAAGCTAGTAAGTGTCCGAGGCGGGATTTGAACTCCAGTCTTCCTGACTCCAGATCAGGCACTCTCTCTATCCACCAAGACACCTAGTTGCCTTCAATCATTATTAGCACTTAGTTTTTTTTTTTTAAAGACTTGGTAACACAGTAAATCAGTTTGGCACAGTAGTTACATAACCAGCATTAAAATTAGAAAAACCTGGGTTCAAGTACTGCCTCTGAACATACTGGCTGTATGACCATAGGGGACTTACTTAATCTAAAAATGCTTCAGGAAATTCTAAGGCTACAGGTTAGAGAGAAGGTGCTGACCTTTGTGGATAGGAGTTTTCTTATCCAGGAATTCCCTAATCATAATAAAATCATGGGCCTAGTCCCTATCCCTAAGTGTTTATTATTCATGGTGAATTCACTCGTTGATATTAATATACATTATTTTAAGTAGTGAGCTGTGAGTACCTGCTCCAGAGGACTGAAGCATTTTAGGTCCATTCAGGGAGAAAAGAAATTCCCTCTGGTCTCTTCCATTCGTGTTGTTTCAAGGAGAGGATTAAGTCATTCCTCCCATTGTCTCTACACTTTCATTCCTTCAGCTACTGTGGTCATTAAAAAACCTATTTCTTTTTTTAAAAAGGTACAGTAATGCAGAATGGAACAGCAATATGCAAGTTGGTGTCAGCTTGCTCTTTTTCTTAGTATTTATTTGGACTAATTAAAGGAAAAACATCTAACAAGTGGGAATTTATTAACTATTAAACTCTGTCCAAGCTAATGCAAACGTATTTATTACTCAGGTAATGAGGAAACTTCCATCACAGAAAATGCCTTCTTGGGTTCCTTATGATGTTGATTCCCCAGTCCTGCTCATTAAGAGTATGTGGAAAATTGATTGTCATGCAATGGAAGAACTTAATTTTGGATACTTTATATCTTACCTGTAAAGCTCTACTTTAGGCAGGTCATCTTCTTCCTCCTCTCATTTACCCTGAATGCTCTGTGCTTGGATTCTTGAAATACACTCTCAGATTTTCTGGAGATCGAACCCAAACATCTCCTGCCCTTCTAACCACAATCTCTCTCTCTGTTTTTGTTTCTCTCGCACTCTTTCTCTCTTTGTCTTTGTTTCTTTCTGTTTCTTTCTCTCTGTCTCTCTGTCTCTCTGTCTCTCTCTCTCACATACACATACACACACACACATACACCACTGAGAAACTGGCTCAACAATAATGGTATTAGAGACTGGAATATCGAGAGCGTGATCAGTAGCAAGATTGGTTAAATGTTTCAGTGAAATATTGGCAAAAGGCCTCTTAAATATTTCTTCCCTTCCCTCTTGAGTCTGAGAAAGGCTAGGCTTAGAAGTGAAGGTAAGTGGGGTCAGTGTCTAGGTAAAAGGAATGGGAAGGCAATGAGTTGATGGATCATAGCTGTTTGATTGGATTCATGTTTACAGTTCAGTTCATCAGACCTCTTATTGAGTGTCTACTTTGTGTGTAAAAAATGTGTAAAATATGTGTGTGATGACTGTTGAAATATAAAGACAGCTTGGCTCACATGTGGAATGGGTAGATACCTGATTTGGGATTTGGCCCAACCTTCTCCAAGAGAGACTGTGATTTCTTCCTTTGTGGAGAGTAGGAGGTGGTCCATGGCTGGGAGTGCAGTTCCTTTCCTTGCCTAACTCTTAAAAGGGGTATTGGACTAGATTTATACTTATCCACCACATCTCAAATATTTTTAGTCTAGGAGAGCCCAGGATCAATGCCATTTCCCCCAATCACTCTCAAGGGGAAGTTGACTATCTACAATTGCCAGTCTACCTCCCTCCCACCAAATATTGGTTACATAAAAGACCATCAGGAATAGCTAGTATGCCTCCTTATTAAAGTAAACACTAAATAGATGATGAAGTTATACAAATTAGGATAGGCCAAAGGATATACAGTGGGCTCTTTTGGAAAGAGATCAGATCTCAGCTCTAACCAGAAAAAAGAGATCTCCTTAATGGGAAATTTTCTCTCAGTAGTCTCTAGGGTTGCAAGTGCTGGAAATCAAGGGACATATTGGGGCTCAGCTCTAAATGTGTTTGTGGTTCTAAAGGCTCCTGTTGGTTATTCAAAAGTTGGTGCTTTTTCTCTCACCTCTGACTCTTGTAAAGTTCTTCAACCGTCTTCGAAATGTGTCTTTTAATCATTTCTAGAAATCACTTCACCTACACAGGTATACAAGGTTGCAACTCATTATTCTTTCAGCCAATCAGGAAATAATGTCTCCTTTCACATACACAGCTTTCACAGGGCTACCCCATAGAAAATCTGTCCAACCTATAAGAGTGAAGGTGTTACATATGCAAGGCATGTACAATGCTAGACATTGTAGGAGACACATGATATGATTCTGGTCCTCAAAGAACTTGTAGGCTAGAAGAGGAGAGACCACAAGGATACAAATGGTTAGACCAAAGCAGAAATTGATAAGGAGGTTCTATAATTGATAATTATACTTATCCTAGAGGCAAGTATCCTCGCATAAAAATGGAGGTTCACACAAAGTATGATGGGAGCACAGAGGGGCAGAGCTTGCTTCTGGCTAGGAGGATTAGGGTGGACTTAATGAAGGAGTTGGCATTTAAGCTAGATTTTGAAAGATGGTTAGAATTTTAATAGAAAGAGATTTGGGGAAAGGGCTCAATTCCAGGTTGAAGGAATAGCATCAGAGGTAGGAAAGTGAGTGGCATGTTTTACAGCAAGTGTAATAGCTATAGTGTAAGGCAAATGAGGGTAGGACATAAAGTCCAAAAAGAAAGTTGGAGTTAGATCCCAGAAGGCTTTGAATGTCAGGTGGAAAAGGAATTTACTCTCCATAGCTATTATTTAGGACAAAACACAATGTGGCTTCTGACCCATCACTCAACTAAAACAGCTCCCACTAAATTTAGCAGTGACCTCTTGCCCTCTGTCTCCTTCAGTACTGCTGACCATCCCTTCCTCCTAGATATTGTCTCCTCTATGGGTTTTTGTGACATTGCGCTGTTGGCCCTTCTCTCATTTCTCCAGCCTCTTCTCAGTGTTCTTTGCTAGATCATCATCTATAACTTACCCGCTAACTGTGGGTGCCTCCAAAGCTCTGTCCTAGGTCTTCTCTATAGGCTCTCATTCAGTGATCTCAACCATTCCCATGTGCAGTAACCATCTCTACACAGATGTTTCCCAGCTCTGTATATCTAGTCTTCATTTCTCTCCTAAGCACCAGTCCAATATTGTCAATGCTCTATTGGATATATATGTCCTACAGGCATCTTAAATTCAATACATCCAAAATAGCACTCCCTTCACCTATTCTTTTTTTAACTTTCTATTTTCTGTCAAGGGCACCACCATCCTTTCAGTCACACTCGTTCATCAGTTTGGCGTCATCTTTATCTCATTACTCTCACTCATTGTTTATGTCCTGCCAGTGGCCAAGTTTTGTCAATCCTACCTTCACACAATATCACTTGCATCCAGCCCCTTCCCTCCACTCACATGGAGACCATCCTAATTCAGGCTCTGAATCACTGCACAATAGCTTGTAATTAATCTCCCTGAACTCAGCCTTGCTGCTCTCTAATCCATCCTCCACAAATTGCCAAATTGATATATTTCTTTTTAAAAAATAGTATTTTATTTTTTCCAATTATATATAAAGGCAATTTTTAACATTTTTAACATTCATTTTTACAAAATTTGGAGTTACAAAATTTTCTCCTTCCCTCGCCTTCCCTCTTCCTACAATGGTAAGCAATTTGATGAAAGAAGAATTTGTGAAAGAAGAAACAGAACAAAAGAGGAAAAAAAACATGAAAAAAATAAAGTGAAAATAGTAGCTTTGATCTACTTTCAAAGTCCATCAGTTCTTTCTCTGGAGGTGGGTAGCATTTTCCATCATGAGTCTTTTGTAATTTTCTTGGATTGATATGTTCCTAACGCACAGGTTTGACTACAGTACTCTTCTATTCAAGAAGCTAGAGTGGCTCCCTCTTGCCTCTAGGATAAAGTATAAATTTTTTTTTTTTTGCTTTTAAAACCCTTTACAATATAGTTTTAGCCTATCTTTCAGGGATGTTGTGTGCACATTACCTCCCACTCTATATATTCTCACCACACTGTATTACTTGCTGTTGCTCATATGCAATATTCTATCTCATAACTCTGTGATTTTACTGAAGCTAAGTTCCATGTTCCATGCCTGGCATGGACTCCCTCCTCACCTCTACCTTTGAGAATTTCTCGTTTCCTTTAAAGTTCAGCTCAAGGGCCACACCTACATATTGCCTTTTGTCATCCCCCAGTTGATGGCATCTTCCCCCCAAAATGATTCTCTATATATCCTGTATTTATTTATTCATGTACGTCATTTGTTTCCCAGTAGAATACAAACTTCTTGAGGGCAGGACTATTTCACTTTTTGTCTCTGTATCCCTAGCCCCTAGCTCAGTGCCTGGCACATAACAGGCATTTAATAACTGCTTTCTGAATGAGTGAATTAATGAATGAATGAATGGCATGATCAAGGTGGTCAATCAGGAAGATGTAATTTGGAGAGAGAACCTAGAGCCAGAGGGACCAATTAAGATTCTAATGAAATAATCCTGGAGATAGATCACGGGGGAGGGAAGGTCTGAACTAATTATTAGCTCTCAGAGTAGAAAGAAAGGGACAATTGTGAGAATAAATGGAGAGATAGAATAGAGAAGGGTTGACCTCCATTCATCAGATATATAGGGACTTGATCAGGTCTCTAAAAGCTGCCTTCAGGTAGAGATGCATTGCGATTCCATGGGGTCTCATCCATGAGGCTAGATAGGAGAGTTTCTGGGCCCCTAATTTCTGACTCTAGCCATGGAGAAGTAGTGGTATAAATAATGAAAGTACCTAAGAGATGGCAACATTGGAGAGGAGGGAATCATGTGGCCAAGAGACTGGCACTGCTCAGAAACTGCCCCTTCTCTGACTAGAAAGTAAGATTCAAGGATCTTTTATCTGAGAAAATGAGAAGCAGGAACACTTCTCAACTTAGTCAGAAGCTCTCCCTCACCATGGTTGCCATCTCTCAGACTGAGAGGTTATAACCACTGCTTATCCAAAGCAGGAAATGAGAAATTCTCAAAGGCAGAGGTGAGGAGGGAGTCTATGTCAGGTATGGAACATGGAACTTAGTTCCAGTAAAATCACAGAGTTTGGAGTCCCTGATCAACCCCCTAATGTAATTTGGTGCATTAAAGCTGCCTGTACCAGATTCTTATTCTCTTGCAAGACTGTCTGTTCCTTTAAGGCAGGGACCATGTCACACTTTGTAGCCTCAGCATCCAATATGGTATTATACACACTGGTGACTAATTGAATATGGGGACAAGGGAAAAGGTAGGCAAGTGTGGCTATGAAGCTTCTTTGTTGGGTGACTAGAAGAATGGTGATATTCTTAACAGCAAGAGGAAAGTCAATAGTTGGTACAAATTTGGGGAGGAAGATGAGTTCCATTTTAGATATGATGGATTTCAGGTGCTGGTGGGACATCTACACGGAAGTATCCACAGATAATGGGAAAGGGGAATCTAGAGTTCAGGTTAGGACTAGCGATAGAGCTTTAGGAGTCATCTGGATAGAGGTGATAGGTGAAGTTATGGAGATGAATGAAAACACCTTGCAAGACAATGTACAGAAAAATGAGAGAAGGTTTAATAAGATAATTGTATCATACCTACTTTTAAGATGTGGGACTAGGAAGAAGAGCTAAAAAGAAGAGAAAGAATGACCAGGAGAGAAGTGAGATTAGAAAAGAACGGAAAGACCTAGCACAACTATATCTAAGGGAAGAATTCTTGACTAAACAAGGAATAGAAATGATCATAAATGATAAAATAGACAATTTTGATTGCATAAAAAGCTTTTATGAGTACTTAAGTGGAGCAGTGGGTAGAGTACGTGGCCTGGAGTCAGGCCATGAGTTCAAATCTGGCCACAGAAACCTATTAGCTATGTGACCCTGAGCAAGTCACTTAACATTGTTTGCCTCAGTTTCCTCATCTGTAAAATGAGCTGGAAAAGGAAATGGCAAAGCAGTCCTGTATCTCTGCCAAGAAAACCCCAAATGGGGTCATGAAGAGTCGGACATGACTGAAATAAAAAAAAGAAAAAAGAAAAAGCTTTTTCATAAATAATACAAGTAGAATAAGAACAGAAGTTACCTGAGGGGGAAAAAGCTCTTTGAGGCAAATATGTCTGATAAAAATCTGATATATAAAACCTATAGGGAATTGATCTAAATATAGAACAAGACATATGAACATGTAGTTTTCAAAAGAAGAAATGTGAAACATCTGTAACTTTGTTAAAAGAATGCATAAAAAACATGAAAGAATGCTCCAAATAATTAACAATAACAGGAATGCAAATTAAAACTACTATGAAGTTTTACTCCATATCCATCAGATTGGTAAAGATGATCAAAGATGAAAATGGTAAATGCTGAAGGGGTTATGAATTACACCCACTAATGTACTGTTGGTGCGTCTGTGAAATGGCCCAAACAACTAGAAAGCCATTTGGAACTATACTAGAACTACACTAGAAAAGCCAGTGAACTGTGCATACCCTTTGATCCATTAATACCACGTCTAGGCATGTACTCCAAGAAAGTTAAAGGCAGTAGAAGGTCCTATGTATACAAAAATATTTACAGTAGGACTTTTTGTGGTAGCAAAGATCTGGAAGTGAGGTTTATGCTCATTGATTGGGAATGGCTGGCATGTGAATGTGGCATATGAATATAATGGAATATTATTTTCCCATAAAACATGATGCATATGATAGATTCATAGAAACTGGGGAAGATTTAGTTGGACTGATGCAAACTTAAGTAAGCAGAAGTGGGGAGGGAGCATTTTATATAATAATGGAAAGGAAGTAACATTGAAAGGCATTGGATCTCTGATCAATGTAGTGAATAATCTTAACTTCACTGAGCTGCTAGTGAAAGAAATCTATCTCCTCTGGGCAGAGGGTGTTGGACTATAAATGTGGAATGAGGCATATCTTGTCAGACATAGCTAATGTGATGATTTGTTTTACTTAACTATTTTTCTTCGGTCCAAGGGAGGGTTGTATTGGCAGAGGGAGAAGGAAAGTCTTTGGGAGAGACAATGTTTTTTTTTTTTTAAAGGAACATTTGTGAATCAACAACAAAAGGTAACCAGGATAGTAGATTTTAAAAGAAGCCAAAGGAGGACAGATATCCATGAAGAAGGATGTAGCCAAGGGTAGAGGATTAGGACTGAGAAAAGACCATTGATTTGGTAAGAAGGAGTTTATTGATGATCTTGAAAAAAGCAGTTTCAGTACAGTTTTGGGGGTGGAAACTCGATTGCAGTGAATTAATCAGAATGAATCCAATATGTATGCTAAGGAGAAAACAGCTTTCGTAATTCAAGTATTTTTCCCCCTAATTGATGCTGGTCACTAGGGAACACTATGATAGTAGAAACGCCTAGTTATCTGGAATCCCTTCACTTGGAAACTGGGATTTTTTTTTTTTAATTTGGGGAGGTTTATTTTGTCTGATGGGAAATGGTGAGGTGATTGCAGCTGCCAGAATCCTTCTGCTCATTAATTCCTGGGTTTCATGCAAATGTGCATGTTTTCAATTCATCTATGGAGAAACAACCCCAGCTTCAATCCTCAAGAATTCAAAGCAAGTACTACATTTGAAAACCTAGGTCTGGGGGCGCTAATCAGAATTCTGGCTACACATCTCAAAGCTGTTCACATTTTGGGAGAAAAAGAACCATTCTTCTGCCAAGTTGATTTTCTTAAGTAAGAGAAAAAGACTCAACTATTTCCCATTAAAACCAGGTGTTGATTTTCCCAGGCCAGTGGACAATGATGTTTTATTGTGTCTTTCTGAATAAATCCTGGAGGGTGCCAGGTAACTGAGACCATTATTGAGGGAGAGAATATGTATTTTCAGGTGGTACTTGAAATTCTAGAAACTTTTCCCACTTTGGGCACGCACACACACACACACACACACACACACACACACACTCACACTCTGCTTTAAAGGAAGCCATTTGGTATAGGAAGATACAGATGTTCTCAAATGAATGCTTCTATACAACTCTCTGAAGAGATTTGTAGGGGACAACGGGATTCATTGTTCCTGAAAACTATCAAAAATGTCATCACATTCTTTTTTATTTTCTTCTTGATTTAGTGTTCTGGGAGATATTATAAATCTGCTGAAACCAAAACATCATATTAGGTTCCAGGTACTTCTAGTGGAGTGTCACATGGAAAACGTGAGAGACAGAGGAGTTGAAAAAAGGCACTTCTGGCCTAACAAAGGTGGGGGACTATGGGTGTGGCATACTGCATATACTGTTGGCCATAACAGAGTGTTAGTTGGTTTTGCTGATGCTTTATTTTTTTCTTCCCAAAGGAAGCAGATCCAGAAAACAGGAAGTGAAATCAGGAAAAGAGGAGATAAAAGTCAAGGTGTCAAGACAGGTCAAGATGCCAGAAATCAGAGGCAGAAGGGTTAAGGAAAGTCCCACAGTTCATTATTATACCATTTTGCCTCTGTTCATCTTCTGTTGTGGCAAAATCCTGGTAAAGATGATTCTGAGTATGAAGACAATGGGATAGTCAAGGTAGGGTGATCTGATCGTATGTTGGGAGTGGGGAAGTAGTTGTAAACATGTTGTAGTAAAGTACTTAGCAAGGAGATACACAAGATCACAAACACTAAGAGTAACCTGAAGACTTGTGGACAAGCATTAATGACAACTCAGAACTGTATAGTTCTCAGTTTTAGGATGGCCACAATGGGAAGGGTCAGCTCTCATTTGCCATTCAACCTAAGGTTCTTTGCATTCATTACGGCATATGCCCAGTTGTCTGTTGACATCATGCATTGCTCTTTTCTTATCTCTGGTGTAAGCATCTATCCAACAAATAAGCATAGCAAGCATAAATGGTGTCACCCAGGGTGATTTCTGCTTGTTTTCTCTTAGTGACTGATTTTTCTTCCTACTATTAGGGAAGTTGCAAGGCTATTCTGTTGTGTGGGTGATAATTCTGTGTATTCTTTTTCGTTGCCTAAATTTAATGAGTTCCAAGAGCTAAGTATCCAAACCTGTAATGTGTCTTTTTCAGGTCAGCATGACATATTTCCTTCAAGGGAAGGATCTCAAACGTAAGCAATAAAACTAAAACCGCATTGTGTTCATTTCCTGAAATGTTCTGTGGAATGACTTAACATAAAACAGTTATGACATTTATCCTAGTAAGGCTAACATAACCCTAACATAGGCTGCACTTTAAAAATGAGAACTCCTTAAAAGGAAAAAAAATATATGGGCAAAGAATGAAAAAATACCATGATTACACGCCAGGCTCATAATTTATATAGGCCATATCTGAGGAAAATGCAGCCAGTATTTGGGCTGATAACATTAATAACTCACTTCCCATCTGGCTATTCACCTGGACTTCACCATTATCCTATCTTCCTGCAGGATCACTTCAACTCTAAAACTCATTCCTCCTGAGTAACTTCTGCCCTTTGGGTCCCTCCCTCCCTCTGAATGAATGGGATAGAAGGTGGTCCTGCAGATCTTCTCTCAGATTCTCTATTTAAGGAGGAAGCTGAGGGCAAACACCTTATCATTTCCCATCTAGCTGCAGGACTTGATTATGCCCTTACCCCCACCCTCCTTTAACTCCATGCCTTCCCCTCCTCCTTTCCCCCCTTTCAACTTTTTTTATATCTTGTCTTCTCCCATTAGATTGTGAGCTCCTTGAGGGCAAGGACTATCATTTACCTTTTTTTTTTTTTGTATCCCCAGTGCTTAACTCAGTACTTGGCACACAGGTGCTAAACAAAGTTTTATCGACCATTGATTATACCATCAGCTGTATATACATAATTTCTTTTTTTTTTCCCCAAGAAGTTTTATATTTGTTACATCACTTGATTGTTAAGGTAGTCAGGGAAGGGCTTATCATTATTCTGTTTTAAAGATGAGGAAACCAACAAACACTATTTTAAATAAAAATAACATTTCCTCACAATAGCCCCCTGAGGTGATGTCTGATTATACTCATTTTATAGATGAAAAAACAGAGGTTCATAAAGGTTAAATGATTTGCCCGAGGTTGTGTAGCAAGTTTGTAGCTGAGACCAAGATAAAACAAGTCTCTTACTTCCAAATTTGGAATTCTTTCCTTTTACGTGACATAGTAATTGAAAATTGAGGAACTGGCCACAGCGTAATAGAATTAAGAACATAAAAACATGGGAGAGATCTGGTATGTAGGCTTATGTTATAGTGATGATCTCAATGCTATTGGTGTTATCCAGGACAAAGTCTTATTGGCAAGCTTCCTTTGCTCTTTACAATTCTGCTCCTGGAGTCTCCTTGGCTCCTGATCCTGGGAAGAGTTCTTCTTCCAGGGTAAATTAGCCAGGAGATATTTGGATAACAATAGCAAGGAGTTAGAAGGTGGGTAGATCCCATTAGTAAGTTGGATTTTTGCTTTTGTCTGCAGAAGGGTATGTCAGGAACGTGTTAACTGCCAATTAACAGCAGCCAAGAAGATTGCCTTGAATTAGCCAGAGAAAAGACAGGAAGTCTGCCCTATATAAATTAAGGTTCATTAGAGAGTCTTCATCAAATAAGCCATCAGAGCAGCAAATGGGCATGTCTGTGTGGAGTCATCAGAGCAACACATGGGCGTATCTGTGTGCCATAGCAGTTAGTCAATCAACAAACATTTATTTATATGCTAGGCATCATAGGAAGTACTGGGGATACAAAGAAAGGCACAAATAGTACCTGCTCTCAACCTGCTTACATTCTAATGGGAGAGACAAGAAACAACTATGTACGAATGAGATACAGACAGGATAAATTGTAGATCATCTCAGACGGAAGGCACTAGGCTTAATGGGAATAATCTGGAAAGGCTTCTTGCAGAAGGTGGGATTTCAACTGAGACTTGAAGGAAGAGGGGGAAGCTATGAGGTAGAGCTGAGGAGAGAGAGAATTCCAGGTATGGAGGACAGTCAGTGAAAGGTCATGGTCAGTTGTTGAAGGAACCCAAGAAGGCCAGTGTCACTGGATCACAGAGTCTGTGGAGTACGTGTAAGAGGCAAGAAGATTAGACATCTAGGAAGGCATTAGGTAATGATGACCTTTAAAAGCCAAGCAGAGCATTTTATGTTTATTTGTTTCTGTAGGTAATGGAGAGCCACTAGAATTTATCATGCAGGGGTGGCTCAGGGATGTAGTCAGACCTGCTCTTTAGGAAGATCACCTTGATAGCTGAGTACAAGCTGGATTGAAGTGGGGAAGAGACTGGAAGCAGGGAAACCAGCCAGAAAGCTATTGCTGTAGTACAGATGTGAGGTGATGAGGCCCTGCCCCAGCGTGGTGGCAGTATCAGAAAAGAGAAAGTAGTGTATAACATGTTATGAAGGGAGCAATGACAGGGCTTGGCAACTGAGAACTGAAGAGTTTCTCTTCTGCTGAGAGCAGCATGTACCCTGAGAAAAGGCTGCTAGGGTCTGCCTCAGCATCTTTCATCTGCCCCTAAAGAGCCACTTCTATCTGTACCAGAACAAGGAATCTTCTATTTCCTGCTGCCAGCCCAGTCTCCCAACCGGGACGTGAAGAACCTCTGGAGCAAAGCAGAACAACCCTCCCTTTGACTTCAGGCCTCCAATCTCCAGCTGCACCTGTCCTTTATGGGTAGAGGAGCGGCACCCTCCACTCAGTGATGAATATTCTCATACCTCGTCATAACCTTCACATCTCAATGACTTTGAGCTCCAGAACTTTGATCATCATCCAAACCTCATTCCACACCCCCCACCACCTCATTCCTCTTTCCCATCCCCTTCAACCCTCCCCCCCTCAAATTTCAACCTAACTCCACCCAGGCCTTCCATGGTGCCCTTTGGAATGTCTGTTCCATATGCAACAAAATTCCTTTCATTTTGAATCTATTCTTCTCCCACTTCTTCCATCTACTAGCTCTTATTGATACCTGGCTTCCCTCTGATGACACAGCCTCCCTGGCCACTTTTTCCAGTACTGGCTGCATTTTCACTTATTCTCCTTAGCTCACTGGTTAGGGCAGAGGAGTTGGAATCATCCTTTCTCCCCATTGTCAATTCCAGGTTCTTCACCTTCATCACTCAGTAACATCTTTTCCTTTGAGGTTCATGCTATTCACACCTACTACCCAATCAAAATCCTAGTAGCTATTGTCTATAGACCCCCCAGGTCACTCCTCTCCCTTTCTTAATGAATTTGATACCTGGCTCTCAATTATTTTTTCCTCCTCAACTCCTGCCCTCATACTAGAGGATTTCAGCATATGTATTGATTCTCCCTCAAATGCCCTAACCACTCAGTTCTTGAACCACTCATCTCCCATATGTTACTCCTCCATTCCACATCAGCTACAGACAAAGCTGGTCGTATCCTTGATCTTACCATCATCCACAAATGCACCACCTCTATGTTGAAGGATTCTGAAATCTCCTTATCCAGCCATACTCTACTGGCTTTTCACCTTTCCCTCTGCCATCTCTTATAAAACCCTACTTGTGACTTCCAATCCCTTGACCCTTCAATTCTCTCCCAGGTGATCTCCCCTGCACTAGCCACTCTCTAATCTTCTTCCCACCTTGAACCAATTGGTGAACCAATTCAACTCTATCTGTCCTCTCTTGAATCCCTCGTCCCCTTATCATATCCCCAATTATGCCCGACTTATTATTCACTCATTCACTCCCACCACTCATTGCCTTCTTGTCTACATGTATGCCGCTGAATGAATGTGGAGAAAATCATGCAACTCTTCAGAGACTTGAAGGATCCTCTACAAATATATGTTACACAACTTCAGCTGGGCCCTCACTGCTGCTAGGCAATCCTACTATGCTTCCATCAATATCCCACTTTCTGGAGGGATTCTCCCAAACCTTTTCTTCCCTCCTCAAATCTCTCATGGCTCCCCACCCCCATCCTCTCAGCTGAGAACATTGATTCATATTTTACAGAAAAAATTGAAGTCATTCACTGTGAACTCCCTCTTTCCCCCGTCTTCCTTATCTGCCATCACTCAGGTGCTTCCTATCACTTTCTCCTCCTTCACCCCTGTTTCACATGAGGAGGTGGTTTTATTCTTACCAAGGTTAACTCCTCTATTTGTTCAAGTGATCCCATTCCATCCCACCTCCTCCAGCAGATTGCCCCCTCTGTCATCCCCACTCTTTCCCTTATTTTCAATCTCACCTTGTCTACTGGCTCATTTCCTATTGTCTCTAAACATACTCATCTCTCTCCCATCCTGAAAAAACCCTCACTTGATCTTTCTATCTTTACAAACATCCTCTTTCTCTTCTCCTTTTTGTATCTAAACTAGAAAAGACCATTGACAATAGGTGCCTCCACTTTTCTCTCCTCTTATAGCCTCTTACAACCTGGCTCCTGACCTTATCAATTCCATCAAAACTGCTCTCTTCAAAGTTACTAATGATCTCTTTCTTGACAAATCTAATGGCCTCTTCTGAATCCTCATCCTCATCCTCCTGGGCCTCTCTGCAGCCTTTGACCTTGCTGATCACTCTCTCCTCCTTGATTCTCTCTTCTCCATAGGTTTTTGGGACACCAATCTCTCCTTGTTCTCCTGCCTGTCTGCTCCTTCTGTCTCCATTGCTGGATCCTCTTCCAGCTCACACCCTCACACTGTAGCTGTCTTTCAGGGTTTTGTCCTAGCCCTCTTCTCTTCTCCCTCCATACTTCTTCACTTGGCGATCTCAACATCTTCTGTGGATTTAATGACCATCTCTATGCTAATGGTTCTCAAATTTACCTATTTAACCTCAAACTCTCTACTGACCTCCAATCTCACCTTTACAACTGCCTTTCAGACATCTCAAACGCATTCAGTTTGACATCTTAAATTCAATAAGTCCAAAATGAAATTCATTATCTTTCCCCCCATCTCTCCCTGCCTCCTGCCTTTCCTATCACTACACAGGGCTCTCAGCCTAGGCGTCATCCTGGATTCCTCACTATTTCTCACTCCCCATATCCAAGTTGTTGCCAAGGCCTGTTGATTTCACCTCTGCAACATCTCTTGCATGCACTTCCTACTCTTTTGTGACACTACTACCACTCTAGTGCAGGCCCTCATCAACTCACATCTGCATTAACACAATAGCCAGCCTGCTTCAAGTCTCTCCCCACTCCCCAATCCATCTTTTATTCATCCACTAAAGTGATTTTCCTAAAGTGTAAAAGTCTGATCATGTCACATTCCACCCCCTACTCAACAAAATCCAGTGGTTCCCTATTGCCTGGAAGATTAAAATACAAAGTACTTGGTTTGTCATTCAAAATGCTTCATAACCCAGCCTCCTCCTACCTTTCCAGTCTTCTTGTACCTTACTCCCTGACATGTACTCTTTGATCCAGTGACACTGGTCTCCTGGTTGTTTCACAAGCAAGACACAGTCTCTGGGCATTTTCTCTGGGTGTCCCTCATGCTTGGAATGCTCTCCCTTCTCTGCTCTGATTACTGACTTTCTTAGGCTTTCTTTAAGTCCTAGCTAAATCCCACCTTCTACAGGAAGCCTTTTCCAAACCCTCTTAATTCCAGTGCCTTCTCTCTGTTAATTATCTCCTATATATCTTTTAGATAGCTTGCTTTGTATATATTTGTTTGCATATTGTCTCTCCCCGACTCCCTTTAGATTGTAAGTTCCTTGAGGGCAGGGACTATCCTTTGCCTTTTTGTATTCTCAGCATAGACAGTGCCTTGCACATAATAGGCATTTAATAAATGTTTATTGATTTGGTTGATTGTTTGAGCCAAGGATGACACCTAGGTTGTGAGCCTGGGTGACTGGGAGGGTAATGGTACCCTCTATAGTAACGAGTTCTGTTTTGAATATGTATTTAAGATGTCTATGGGCCAAGATGGCAGAGTAAAAGCAGTGACTTGCTTGAGCTCTCCCCCAAACCCCTCCAAATAACTATAGAAAATGTCTCTAAACAAATTATAAAGCAGCAGAACCCACAAAAAGACAAAGTGAAACAAATTTCCAGCCCAAGACAACCTGGATGGTTGATCAGAAAGGTATATCACGCCAGGCGGGGAGAAGAACTCAGTTCAGCGTGGGTGACAGGCCGGAGCAAACCTGGAGCAGGCCTCAAAGGACTGAATCACAGGCAGCTGGGGCGGTTTCCAGACTTCTCAACCCATGAACGCCAAAAACAGGAAAGAGAAATCATAAGATGTCTATGAAGCAATCAGCTTGAGATGTCCAATTGGCAGTTGGAGATTCAAGACTGAAGGTCAGGAGAGAAGTTAGGGGTCACCTAGACCCACAACTTAGGTGTAATCCTCAGTTCCTCACTCTCACTGACTGACTGATCTGAGATTCATCTGCATAGAGATGATAATTAAATCCAAGGCTGATTATAAGAACATCAAATAAAAGAGTATAGGGGGAGAAGAGAAGTTGGTTGTGCCTCTGACTCTCTGGATTTTGTCACCACAATTTAGCTGCCTTCTCATTCTGGAATATCCCTCTGCCACATTGGCCCCCTTCTCCTGTTGGGCCTCTATTTTGGGGATGTATCCAGGCCAGCCATCCTTCATTCTCTTCCCAGCTATTCTTTTGGCTCTCTAGACTTCATCACCATTCCCCTATGTAGGTACCTTTCTCCTCTCCTTTTATCTCCCTCTGTCTTATGTGTTATCTTCCCCCATCAGAATGATGAGGTCTGAGGCCTGACTTCAGAGATTTAAGAAGAGAATGAAAGGAGAGAAAGTGGAGGCCCTGATTATAGACAGCTTTCTCAAAGACTTTAGCCACCAAAGGGAGGAGGAGAGACACAGGATGATAGTTACTGGGGGTGGATGGATTAAGTGAGGGTTTTTTGAGGGTGAAGGAGACATGTTTCTTTTTTTTAGTGAGGCAGTCAGGGTTAAGTGACTTGCCCAAGGTCACACAGCTAGTACGTGTCAAGTATTTGGTCTGAGGCCGGATATGAACTCAGGTCCTCCTGACTTCAGGGTCGGTGCTCTATCCACTGTGCCACCTAGCTGCCCCGAAACATGTTTCTAGGTAGTAGGGGAGCACTCAAATAGACAGGGTGAGATTGAAGATTAGTGAGAGAGAGGACAATCAGCTGGAGAAGACAAGATGAAATGGTTTCAATCATGCATGAAGAAGAGTTTGCCTTGGCAAGAAGGGCCACCTTCTCATGTGAGACAGGCATGAAGGAGGGAATAGTGGCAGAAGGCATTTAGCTAGCCAGAAGGGTCCCCCAAGGGAGCTACTAAAAAGAAGACTAACGATCTGGATACTTATGATACTTATGATGTAGATTCAAGCATGTATAATGGGCAAGAGGAGAGGTTGTGTGGTACAATGGAAGGAGTGCTGGAATTGGAGGCAGAGGATCTGGGTTTGAATCCCACATTTGTCATTAATTAGCTGAATGACCCTGGGCAAGTCATTTCAACTAGCTGGGCCTCTGTTTCTTCATCTGTAAAAGGAGAGGGTTGGACTAGATGACTTCTAAGATCTCTTCCAGATCTAAATCTGTTTTCCTAAGAATTCTGCATTGACCTGTAATGTTTGCACTTTTGCTAGTACTAAATACTATGTATTTGCAAAGTAAAGGTTGGGCTCTGTCCTAGAAGATTAGGTTTTCATTTGGGAAAATATTTCTTCAGTTTCCAGGTAATTCAGAGAGAATGGAATGGTTCTGGAAAGAAAGGAAAAAGAGCTTCAATAAAAAAATGAAAAAGAATGTGAAGAAGTAGAGGGACTTCTAGACTGTACCATGAGGTTGGAGGGTAGAAGAATGTTGGAGAGAAGAGGGAAAGAAAAGCATTTTTATTTCAGTAATGAGATAATATTTTACTGAGCCTGGCACAGAGTAGATGCTATATAAATGCTTATCCCCTTCTCTCCCCTCCCCATAGAGGGATATGGCCTATCTGATGAGAAAACATCTCTTTGTCCTCCAAGAAATGATGATATGGATTTGCAGGGGTTAAAATTGTCCAACTACAATAAAAGAGACTGAGGCAAAGCTCTGAGCCTTTATTAAATGGCACTTTATTAAAGCATCCATGATCCCCTCTATTGAAGTAGATCTCAGATCTTCCTGATGATCTGAGATGCCCCCTTCTTCTGCAACCTTGTATTTATAGAGTTTGATACCCAAATATGCAAAAGAGGCATGGTAAAATACAGAATCCCATCGGTTGACATATGATGCATAAACTAAAATAAGCAAAAATGATCTGCAGTAGGATCACGAGTTGGGTGAAGCAAGACTAGGTGGTCGTAAGATGGATGGACTCCTCCTTGGGTTAGGCAGGAGGAGATGATACAAGTTATACATATGCTCCAAGAACATATTAGATAGACTTTCTGTACCATGCCACCACCCGTGCTTGGTTTGATCATGGAATTTGAGCAAAACAGGATAGAGATACCTTTGTCAGCATTCTTGTGGTTGCACAAGTGAGCTCCATAGCTGTTAAACAAGTAATGAACATTACATTAAAATTTGAGGCCTATCATAGGGCCCTTCTACTAGAAACTATATTCCTACGTGTCTCATGCAAAACATGGATTAATATGTTGCTTATTCTTATACTATTATTAGGTGACTGACTAGATACATATTACTAGATGAATATATTAAAATAATTATTAACAATCATTACCACTTATAAAATCATAATGAACTGACTAATATTGATTAGAGTTTGAGTAGGGGTCCTCAATGAATCATTTCTCTCAAACTCACAAATGCTTATTAGGTAAGCAGTCATTCATCAATGGTAAGAGGGAAAAGAGCTGGCCAGTGACTCCTTTTGGAGGTGGATACTGAAGTGGTGATTTGCTGATCTAACATAAACAAAGAGGGAAATGGTTTGCTGTCTTCCCAAAGTATGTATCTGGGACATAATGAAGTACCTTCTGAGATATGTCAAACCTTATTCATTCATTCAAATCACTAATTAGGTGACAAGGTGTTTGGCTATCTTAAGAGAATCACAGTTAGGAGAAATGCCAATTCCAACAATGACGACCCACTCTTGGTGATTAATCATAAATAATAGCACCAGAAGGGACTCAGATAGCATTTTTAAGGATGATGAAGTCCTATGGAAAAAAACTTGAAGACTTTATGATCACAAGGGATCTATTCAACATTAATGCTGATTGAAGGTAGGGGATTTACAAGGAAAAGGTGGATTTGTAAGTAAACAGATGATGGAGATACTCCCTGAGATATGTCAAACTCGACAGTTGCTACACACTTTTGTGATTCATGTGGTGACAAATGAACTTGGAGAAGAAACTTAGAAAGCTTAGCTAAGGATTTGAAGTCCTCAGGGAAAAACTGAGGACCAAAAGAACATAAAGAATGTTTTCATCGCTAATTCTGATGGAAGGAAAAGGGATTCAGAAGAAAAAGGCAGATTTTGGAAGTGAACAACTGGCAAAGAGGTTTCTAGATCAAAGATTAAAATATAAGAATGATGGCCAATTGGCCTGGGATGGAGTATACCTAATGAGGGCTAGTAAACTATATTTTCTTGGTGTTTTGCAAATCTGATTAAGAAGGCTTTGGACAGAAAAAGGAGAAAGAGCAGAAAAAATATCTACATAGATTGGTCAAGTCCACTATCATAGAGTAGCTCTATGAGTAGCAGGTGGAACACCAGAAGAATAGCAGAAAAGAGGACAGTAACTCTTAGGAGACAAAATCTAAGGCAGAGATTTGAATTAAAGCCATAGTTTCAGATCTCTGTATACAAATACACAAAGTATGGGTAATAAATAGGCAGCTAAGGGATACAGTGGATAGAGTGCTTTACTTGGAGTCAGAAAGACTCATTCTTCCTGAATTCAAATCTGGCCTCAGACACTTACTGGCTATGCAATCCTGGGCAAGTCATTTAACCCCATTTGCCTTAGTTCCTCATCTGTAAAATGATCTGGAGAAAGAAATGGCAAAACATTCTAGTATCTTTACCAAGAACACCCCAAATAGAGTCAGGAAGAGTCATACACAACTGAAAAGCAACTGAACAACAACAATGGGTAATAAATAGGGAGAATTAGATACCTTAATGCAAGGGAGCAGATTTGGTCTCATATTTATCATTGAGACTTCATAAAATGGAACTCATGACTGCAGTATGGTTCCAGAATGGTATATTTTATTCAAAGGGAACTAGCTAGATCAGAGGTTCCTAACTTGGGATTCATGGACCTTGGGGTCAGATTTCAGGGGATCTGTGAACTTGGATAGGAAAATAATGAAATTTTTATTTTCACTAAGCATTGGTTTCTTTTTAATTATAGGTATTTTATTTTATGTATTAGAGAAATGGTTCATAGGTTTCCCTGCCTGCTCAGCAATTATAACTATTGAAGACCCAGAAAAGACACTTCTCATCTCCTAAGTCCTTCACACCAACAAATGGCCCAACAAAAAAAAATATAATTTTATCAGTGGAAATGACATTAAAGATGATGCATTATTAGTTGTTTTGCTACTGGGATCCTGGGCCTTTCCATTTGACTTGAAACTGAAACCACCTATAGGTACAGTATCCCCCATTAGATGAAATGTGTGCTCCTTGAGAGCAGGAACTGTTTTGCCTTTCATTTTATATCCTGAGTACTTAGCACAATGCTTTGCATAGTCAGCGTTTAATAAATGTTTTTTCATTCATTCATCCACTAGATTGTGAAAGGGGTCCATGACATAAAAAAGGCTAAAAACCCCTGGACTAGATAAAGAATGTTAAGGACTGTTAAGGAGTCCCCTAAATGTGTCTTTTTTGAGTTACCATATTTTCCAGAAACACTGGATCCAGAGCATGTAGGAGGCCCTGATGGCGTTAAGGACGAAGCGCCCCCCCCCCATATGACATAATTTGTTGTTTGCATCCCAAACTAGACTCCCTGTGAGTCCTTGGGAATCCAGACAGGAGCCAGTCAGTCTGCACCAGGCTGAGAAGCTGCTTCTGCAGTTGGGATACATGTAGATAAGCAGATCGTCCTAACTTCATAGTCTAGCAATTCCTAGGGGAAAAGAATGTGGCTTTTGCCTTGGCCTAGCTCTTCCCCTTTGGGAGGGCTTTTGTCCTTTTCTCACCTTCACTGTACTTTTCTCTCTCCCAGGCCACACCCCTTTAGGTGGAGATTTGTGTTTCCTCCTCCTTCCTTTGTCATGATGTTATAAAAATGCAAACTTTCGTACGGATTGTAAACTCTTTGGGTTCCACATGCATGTTTATTTCTCTTTTAATAAACCTAGTTTTCACGTAAGTTTCATGAAGTTCTGATTGCCTGCTGATCAGAGGGAATTGTATATTAAGTAATATATGAATTTAAAGTGTGTAGTTGTAGCACCAGTACTGGGAGTGCTGTCATAGAGACATCAGACTCAGGAAGTAATTGCAGGCTCTGCTGCAGAATTCACCTGCTTGGTACTTAGTTCTTCTGAGACTTCTGGAAAGGATAGGTAGCAAGAGACTCCATCTTGAGAACCACAAGGAAGCATGGGACCACATTGGGGTGCTGGCATGGACCCCCTTTTCCCAGCGTAGCCCTCAGTGAAGGCTGCTATGCCAGGCTAGTTATTAAGAGGTAACTCATATTGACATGGGCTCCTTTCCCTGACCCTGTGGCCTCTAGTGCAGGCTGCTATTGCACGATGGTGGATTTGAGCTGATGGGGTGACCAGAGACTATGGGGAGTTGATGAGTGAGTCACTGAGATTTGAACTGTTGAGGTTTGGGCCGCCTGTTTGCTGTGCTTCTCTCTGCTCATTTAAAAGGGGTTAGCTCAAAGCCGCCTCATTCCCAGATGAATGGTGGGGTGCTTGATAATGTTTCCACCCCTTTTCCTACTCGGTTCAGGGAAGAGATAGAGGAAAAGATAGGGATCTGTCCTTCTTGGTCTGCTAGCCAAAAGAAGCCAAGTGCTCTTGTCTTTTATTTCTTGACAATATCCCTGATGGCTGTCCATGTATTGATAAATGGAAAATTTTGTGGCCACTGAAATTCTTGTTTGTTCTGTTAATGTTAGCAGCAGATGGAGATTTGGGAAGCTGTGTTAACCTTGTAAAGAGAAGGGAGACATTATCTCTTTTAGCACAAGTTGAGAGGGGAGGGGAGGTCCATAAAGAAACCTATCTGAATTCCCACAAACAGGAGAGTATGTAAACCTAAATCATAATTATCTTCTAAATTAGGTGTTTGTAACCAAGGTTTTGTGAATAAAAAATATATATCTGTATTTCAATATAATGTATTTCCTTTATAATCTTAAGTATTTTATTTTATGCTTTTAAAAACATTATTCTGAGAAGAAGTTCATAGCGGGGATGGAGAGTGAGCTGGAGGCAATTTGAACTGGTTCTTGAGAGAACTGATTGTTAAATTTTTACTGTGAGCATTTATTGACAAAAGCTACAAATCAGGATTTGGTTTACTGTTTTGTTGATTGTCTAAACTTAAGAAAGTGATGGAGAAAATGTTAATGATTCAGATTAAACTTAAAAATGTGTCTTGTTTACTAAATAGCTGATTATTAAACATGTCGTAGCACACCCCTGATCCAGAGGCTTCACCAGATTGCCAAAGGAGTCTCTCTCTCTCTGTCTCTCTGTCTCTCTGTCTGTCTGTCTGTCTCTCTCTCTCACATACACACACACACACACACACACACAGGTTAATAACCCCTGCATTAGACTAAACATGGAGAAACCTTTGAGGCAAATAAGAGCCTAGAAAGAATAAATCTCACATAAGGTGAGGGCTGGGGAATTTGTGAACAAGGAGAGTTGGGTGCTAGGGCAGAGTCCAGTGTAACAACCGCATCTGTCATTCGGGATAGTCTGCTCTTAATGAAGTCCAGGATAGCAATGATTTTTTTTTTTTTTTACTGCCAGGCCACATTTCTTTTTAAATTTTCTTTTTTATTAAGAATACAGCAATCATCAATAATCACAAACATCTCAAGACATGAAGAACAGGGAAAAAGACCATATTATGAGCTTCTACTACATACAGTGTTTTGGTTTTACATATGTGTGTGTGTATATACATATATTTCTCACCTGGCTACACTACTTTGGCACTTTGACTTTTTTTTTTTAAATTTATTCATTTTGAGTTTAAATATAAAAAGACAAAAAAAGAACATTTCCATGTATACAGCACAACATAAAAAGATGATTCAATATAAAATCATGAATTTCCATTTCACAATTTTCATATTTTCTTTTTTTAAAAACTATGTAATAAATACTACACATCATTTTCAAAGCTGTCCTGCTTTTCTGTGCTTCTTTCTAAGTTTTCTTTTATTCTCTGCTATGCACTTTTATCTATTTTTTTCTTCCTCCCTTTAGAAACAAATACACACACATATGTGAAACCATACTATACATACTTATATTTAACAGTTCTTTCTTGGGATGAGGATAACATATTCATTCACAGGTCTTTTATAATTGATTTGAGTATTTATAATATGCAAAATGACTTAGTTATTTGAAGTTTTTCTTAGAACAATACTTCTCTGAGTTCTCCAACAAGCCCTAGGAAGTTTGTTATTGGGATAACCTTATTATCCTATAGGATCCCAGCTGCCTTGGTACTCCACCTCATCACTACTCTCTGCCTCTGTGATTGAAGGTTGGGACCATGAACTCTAGATCTTCATTTTTTAAGGAGAGAGCTCAGCTCAGACATTTCATTTCTTACCTAACTACCCTACTTTGGGACTTCTCTGACTGACTTCTCCACCATACCCCCTCATTGGGTACCTTCTCTGTGCTGTCTTTCAGCTTTCTTTTCTGTATGGTCTTCCCCCATAAGATTGTAAGCTCCTTGAGGGCAGGGATGGTCTTCTTGTATTGTATCCCCAGTGCTTAGCATAGTGCATGGCACAGAGTAAGTACTTAATACATGTTTATTGATTGATACATAAATATACATATACATGTATACATATGCATTTTTATGTAAACTCAATCAGGTAATAACAAATTGCTCTATTTTTGACCCCTCTTGCATCATGTCCCCTCCCTTCCCTCTGTACAATTATGCTTTACTGATGCTTTTTTTCATCTTTATGTCAGAAATGCCCTCCCACCCCCTTCATTTGTTGAATTCCTACAAAAGCGCAACTGCAATGTTACCTCTTCCATGAAGCCTTTCTTGATATTTTCCTCTCCCTCCACCTTACCCTTGTTGTTAATAACCTTTTACTTTGCAGCCCTTTACCATAAGATGCTGTGTATTTAGTTGAGGGTCATCTCTTTACAAAAACACTTGCTAATGGATCATTGTAAATAGTGAGTTCCTGTTGTGCATTTAAAATGAGTCTAATTTGCAAATTTTTATTTATATGAACTTTGAAAGAATGCAGATATTAAGTAAAGATAGGAACACTCCTAGCTTCTCATAAACAGCCATTTTAAATAACAAGTTCATGACATAGCTTGATTCCATTCTGTATAGACATTAGGAAGGCACTCAGGGTGAGGCTTTTGATTCCCATTTTATCATAGTTCAGCCAGACTGATCCAATTCCGAATATCTCTCTGCTCTTGTAGAAGAGTAAGATTTCTCAAAGGCAATGGACACCCATCAGCTCTAACAGTGGCTGACTCACCCCACATACCACAGACCTCTTTTGCATCACAGATGCTATCACAAAGTTTCCCCAGATGCAAACAGAACAAACAGAGAATTCCAAGCAGCTGAGATGCTGCTTACATAGGAGCAGTTGGAATGGATATCTGGACAGGGAGTTAGCTTATACAAACATTCATTCTGGTAGGAGTCAGCCTATTAGTTAAGTTCTTTTTCTATTGCCTGAACTTTGAAGCATTTACCCACCTGTCATGAAATACTATCTATAGCTGAAATTGCCCCAAATTGCTAAAGCTTTAGAATGCCGGCCATTGTCCAAGTTGAAGTCAGAAATTGCTTACATTATCAACTTTGGCTACCCCATTGAGGGGAAGTATGCATGACAGTTTAAACAGCTGCTGGAGAAAAAGAATGGGGAGGGAAAGCCAGGATTGCATTTTGGAAAGTGAGCCACAAGGGCTAGTCAGCTTGCATCAAGTTTGATGAAATGTTTGGTGATACACTGTTATGGAGCTGACCTCCAACTGAAGCCTCGAATTTTTGTCCATTCTTTGACTATCTTACCAAATAATAGGACATGTTGACCATTGTAAGAATGTACCTGGGACTAAAGGGCCTTTCTATTTACTATTTACTAAAGGGTAAATAGAAAAGCCTTAACTCCAGCTATTTTAATTAGTGTGCCAGAGGTGGAGTTTTATCATTGATGGGTCTCAACTGGGCTTGATGGATGCTAGCCCATATCACATAGATGTTGGCAGGTCAAGCAGATAAGGACTAAAGTATTGTTAATGATCACCCCATCACCTCACGCCTTGACTGTTACAATAGCCTGCTGGTGGGTCTGCCTGCTTCAAATATCTCCCCACTCCAATCTATCCTCTATTCAGCCACCAAAATTATTTTCCTAAAGTGCAGGTCTGATCATGTAATTTTACCCTCTCCCCCCTCAATAAACTCCAGTGGTTCCTTATTGACTGTAGGATCAAATACAAAATCATCTGTTTGGCGTTCAAAGCCATTCATAACCTACTCCCCTTCTACCTTTCTGGTCTTCTTACATCTTATTCCTCACCATTTACTCTTTGATCCAGTGACATCAATCTCCTTGCTGTTCCATGAGCAAGATACTTCATCTCTTGGCTCCAGGCATTTTCTCTGACTGCCTCCCATGCCTGGAATATTCTCCCTCCTCATTTCCACATACTGGCTAGGTCTCAGCTAAAATACCATATTCTACAGGAAGTCTTTCTCAACCCCTCTTAATTCTAATGCTTTCCTTCTCTTTAAAAATTTGTTTGAATAAATTTTTATTGATATTTTCTCTTTCTTATACCACCATAGTATCCCATGTATCCCTCCCCCCTAACTTTCCCAGAAATCCATTCCATATAACAAAATAATATTTTTTTAGAGAGCAAAAACAAAAACCAGCTCAATTGATTAATACATTGAAGAAGTCCAAAAACATGTGCAATATGTAACACATGTGGACCTCTCACCTCCACAAAAGGGTAGTTTGGGAGTTTCCTCTCATATGTCTTCATTGGAATCTCACTTGATCTTTATAATTTTGTTACATTTACTTTTGATTTTTCAGTGGGTCATTGTTCTTTCCATTCACATCGTTGTACTTACTGTGTATGTTGTTTTCTTAGTCCTGCTTACTTCACTCTGCATCAGTTCATATAGATCTTTCTATGCTTCTCTGTATACATCACACATAATTTTTTTCAGCACAGTAGTATTCCATTATATTCATGTACACAATTTGTTTAGCAATTTCTCAACTGATGGAAATCTTCTTTGTTTCTAATTCTTAGCTATTACAAAAAGTGCTGCTGTAAATATTTTGGAGTACATGGGGACTTTTTCTTATTAAAGTCCTCTTTAAGGTATAAGCCTCGTAATGTAGTCTCTGGTTCAAAGGGCATGGGCATATTAGTCACTTTATTTGCATACTTGTAAATTGCTTTCCAAAATGATTGTACCACTTTACAGCTCCACCAGCAATGTGTTAGTGTGCCTATCTTTCCAGAACCCCTCTAACATTAACTATTGCCATTTTTTTGTCATTTTTTTGGTCAGTTTTCAGAGTGTGAGATAAAATCTCAGGATTGTTTTGATTTGCATTTCTTTTGTTATTAGTGATTTGGAGCATGTTTTCATGTGGTTGTGAATACTTGGCAGTTTTTTTGAGAACTGTTTGCTCATATTCTTTGACTGTTGGGGATGGTTATTAGTCATATATGTTTATTAATTGTTTATTTATCTTGGATACAAAACTTTTTCAGGGAAATCTGATACAAGAACATTTTCCCTCCATCCAACCATTTCCTTTCTTATCCTAGATGTATTAATGTTGTCTGTGCAGAAGCTTTTTCATTTTCAAGTAATCAAAGTTGTCCAATTTATTTTTTGTAATTATCTCTGTTTCTTGTTTGGTTAAGAATACATCTCTTACTTATAGCTGTGAAAAGTATATAATCTGTTTCTTTTCTAATTTTTTTAATAGAATGACCTTTTATATTAGGGTCATCTATGCATTTAAAATGTATTATGGAGTGTGGTTAGATTTTGGTCTAGTCCTAATTTCTGCCAGACTGCTTTCCAGTTTTCCCAGAAGTTTTCATCAGATAGAGAGTTTTTCCCTAGGTAATGTGTGTTTTTCTCTTTATCAAACACTGAGTTATTGAGTTCTTTTGTTCTTGATTTCCCTTGTCTGTTGGGTTCCATTGATCTATCTCTTTATTCTTTAACCAATACCAGATAGTTTTGATGATTGCTGCTTTATAATATAGTTTGAGGTCTGGCAGTGCTATTCCCCCTTTACCCTTACTTCTTTTCATCATTTCCCTTGATATTCTAGATCGTTTGGTTTTCCAAATGAATTCTGTCATCATTTTATCAAGCTCTGTAAAATATCCCTTTGGTAATTTGATTGGTATAACATTAAAAGTGTAAATTAACTTTGGTAGTATTGTCATTTTTTATTATATTGGCATAGCCTAGCTGTAAACACAGAACATTCCTCCAACTATTTATGTTGTTTTTTTTATTTCTTAAAGTATTGCTTTATAATTGAATCAGTGTAAGTCTTTTGTTTGCTTCAGGAGATTGATCCCCAGATATCTTATTGGTTATTTGGAATGAGATATCCCTTTCTATTACTACTTCTGATATTTTGCTATTATTATATAGAAATGTTGGTTGTAAGGATATATTTTTCCCTGCGCAGACTGCGTTAGTTGCATCCTAGAAATTTTGGTATGTTATTTCATCTCTGTTGCGGTGCTCTGGTCTGGGTCTAGGGGTGGCTGGGTCTAGGTTCCCTCCTCTTATCCTGATGTACAGCTTCTCCTTGGATGCTAGAGTGTTCTCACACTGTGAGCTCCTAGCTCAACTCTGTCCCCATTTCCCATAGACCTCCTTGTCCGTCTCCCTAGGCTGACCTTGGCTGGACAAAAATCTCACTGTGACTTTTTTTTTTCTTGATCGCCCTGGCAGGAATTGGTCTGGCACATTTTCTGTATCTGTCTAGAGGAGTTTGTAAACAAGAGGTCACTACCTTGCCTCCTATCACACTGCTCTTTTAGCTCTGCCCTCCTCTGATCTGTTTATGATGTGTCATTCGGATCTTATTGTGATAGATGGTGTGAGATTTTGGCAAAAACATAATTTTTTCCAAACTGCTTTTTAATTTTTCCAGCAGTTTTTGTTGAATAGTCTTTACTCCTGTAATTGGTATCCTTGAGTATATGGAACACTGTGTTGCTGAGTTTGATTGCTTCTGGATTGTGTATCTGCATCATTGATAACTTTTCTATTTTTTGACCAGTACCAAATTGTTTTGTTGATTATTGTTTTGTACTGCTAGGCCCTCTTCCTTCCCATTTCCTTTGAGATTCTTACCTTTTCTTCCTCCAGATGAATTCTGTTATTATTTTCCCTAGTTCTATAAAGTAATACTTTGATAGTTTGTTTGGTGTGGCATTGAATCAGTAGATTAATTTAAATAACATTTTAATTTTTTATTATATTAGTATTTTATAATAATTGGCATTTTTTGTTTTTTTATTAATTTATTTTGATTTATCAACAATCACTTCCATAAGCTTTTGAGTTTAAAATTTTCCTCCCCCTCCCTTCTTACCTCCCTCCCCAAGATGGCATACAATCTGTTATAGGTTATACATATACATTCCTATTAAACATATTTTCACATTAGTCATGTTGTAAGGAAGAATTACAACCAATAGAAGGAACTATAAGAAAAAGGAAACAAAACAAAACAGAAGAAAAAAAAGAGCAAATAGTATGCTTTTGATCTGCATTCAAATTCCATAGTTCTTTCTTTGGATAGCATTTTCCATCATGAGACTTTTGGAGATGTCTTAGATCCTTTCATTGCTGTGATATGCTAAGTCTATCAAAGTTAGTCATTATGCAATGTGGCTATTACTGTGCACAATATTATCCTGGTTCTGCTCACTTCACTCAGCATCAGTCCATACAAGTCTTTCCAGATTTTTCTGAAGTCCGCCTGCTCATCATTTCTTATAGCACAATAATATTCCATTACACATCCATGTACCACAACTTGTTCCATCCATCCATGTACCACAACTTGTTCAGCCATTCCCCAATTGATATTATATTTTATAATAATTAGTATTGGCCCAGCTATGAATAATTATTTAGCTGTTCCTTTATTTCTGAAAAGAATATTTTGTGGTTATATTCATGACTGTGTGTATGTTGGTAGGTAGACTCCTAGATATTTTATACATTCTATAGTTTTGAATGAAATTTCCTTTTCTATTTCTTACCAGTTGGTTTTGTGGATGATATACAGAAAGTTTGATTACTTTTATGACTTTATTTTATATCTTGCTACTTTATTGAAATTATTGTTCTAGTTAATTTTTAAATTAAATCTTTAGGGTTCCCTAAGTAAATAATCTTAATGTGCAAAAAGTGATAATTTTATTTCTTTTTTGCCTATGCTTACTCCTTCAATTTTTTTGTCCTGTCTTATTGCAATAGCTAGCATTTCTAGAACTACATCTAACTTTTTTTATCTTTTACTATTCTGTAGTTAACAAAAACCAATTAACATGAGCATTTATTCATACAAAAACAAACAGAAAAAAAGATTGCGTATGAAATCATTAATCTCTACTATTATCAGCTTACTTTTTTTTTAAAAGCATGTAATAAAATAAAGTTGGACAAGGCATTGATCAGAGTTCTCAAGTCTTTTCAAGTTTGAAGCCTGAAAATAAAAAGCAGAAATGATAAAAACAAAATAAAAATTTAAAAAAAACCCTCTGCTTTGTATAAATTACGTCCCATCATGAAAAACAAATGTATACATCAATCATTTCCTAAAATACATACCTCGTTCTGCATTTCATTTCCATTATCTCTTTGCCAGGAGGTGGGTGGCATGTCTCATGGCTATCTTCTGGAGCCAAGGTATGTCACTGACTTGTTCAGTTGTTTTAGTCTTTCAAAATTGTTTTTCTTTGCAATTTTGTAGTCACTGAATATATAGTTCTCCTAATCCTGATCATTTCAATGCATCAGTACATATGCATATTTATGTGTTTCTTTGAATCCACCATTGTTTCCTAAGGTACAATAGTATTATTATATTCATATACCATAATTTGTTCAGCCATTTCCCAAATGATGGATATTCTCCTATTTTCCAGTCCTTTACTACCATAAAGAGATGCTAGAAATATTTTTGTAAACAAGGGTCCTCTTTCTCTCTCTGTCTTTTTAATCTCTTTGGAGCTATAAATCTCATAGGGATATCACTGGGTCAAAGAGTAACTATTGTGGTATAGTTTCATATTGCTTTCCTGAATGGTTGGACCAGGAGAATAGAGCAGGACAGAGAAGATAAAATGAAGAACTTTGATTATATAAAATTGAATAGCTTTAGCCCAAACAAGACCAATACAATTAAAATAAAATAAAATTAAAATTAAAAATACAATTAAATAAATGTTTAACTGAGAAAAATTTTGAATTAAGTTTCTCTGATAAAGGTCTGATATTCATGATGAATAGGGAACTGATTTAAATTTATAATAAGAGCCATTCTCCAATTGATAAATGATCAAAGGATATGGATGGGCAGTTTTTCAGAGAAGAAATTCAAACTATCAATAGCTATATGAACAAATGTTCCAAATCACTAATAATTAGATAATGCAAATTGAATTAACTCTGAGGTTCTACCTTATATCCATGAGATTGCCAAATATAACAAAAAAGAAAATGATAAATGTTGGAAAAGCTTATGGAAAACAGGAACATTACTGTACTATCGGTGGAGCTATAAATTATTCTGGGAAGTAATGTGGAACTGTGCTCCAAATACTGCTAAAATGTGCATTTTTTTCCTTTGACTTAGCAAAATCATATGCTCAAAGATCAAATAAAGAGAAAAGATCTATGTATATATAGTATTTATAATAGCTCTTTTTGTTGTAGTGAAGAATTGGAAACAAAGGGGATGCTCATCAATTGGGAAATGGTTGAACAACTTATGGTATGTGAATATTATGATATATTTCTGAACCATAAATGAAAAAAGGGGTAATTTTAGAGAAACTTGGGAAGAATTGTATAAACTGATGCAGAATGAGATAAGCAGAACCAGGAGAACAATTGAAATAGTAATAACAACATTGTAAAGAAAATACCTTTGAAAGACTTAAGAACTTTCATTAATGCAATGATCAACCATGATTCTGGGGGACTGATGATGAAACATGCTACCACTCACCTCCCTGAAAGAGATGATTAAATTGAGATCTAGATTAAGGTGTGTATTTTTCAGGCATGGCTAATGAAGGAATTTGTTTTGATTGATTATACATATTTGTTACAAAAATTTTGTTTTTCTTTTTTCTTTTACAGTGATTAAGGGGAGGTGGGAGAGAGAAGGGGACTAGCAATATTGTTGCCAAAAAAAAATAAACAAACAAATAAACAGAATGGCTATACCATTTTACAGCTTCACCAACATTATATTAGTTTGAGATGTTGGTCTAAACCAAATTTCTGCTGCACTACTTTTCGTTTTTCTCAACAGTTTCTGTAAAAGTTAGTCAGTAAACATTTATTAAGAACTTACTATGTGCCAAGCAGTTATTATTTTCTAGGGTTGCAAAGAAAGGCAAAAACACTTTCCCTGCTCTTAAGGAGTTCACATTCTAATGTGGGAGACAACATAGAAATAACTATATACATGCAAGATATACACAGAATAAATCTAAGGTAATGGGAGCCATTAGCAGGGGGTGTGGTTTGGTGGGATTGATAAAGGACTCCTGTAAAAGGTGGGATTTATGTTATAGGAAGTCATTGAAGCTAAGAGAAGGAGGAGAGGAGGTAGATCATTCCAGGTATTGGGGATAACCAGGGCCAAGACAAAGGATGGAGTCAAAGTCAAGGGATGGAATGCCATGTTCAAAGAACATCGAGTAGACCAGTGCAGCTATGTAATTGAGTATGGAAAGTCAGATTTGGGTTTATCAGATACTATGCTATTAAATTTGTTTGTTTCTGGGTCTTGTGTACCTAATCTATTCTGATTGACCTTTTTTTTTTTTTTAACCAGGACCAAGTAGTATTGATAATTACTGCTTTACAGAATAGTTTCAGCTATTGTGCTGCTAGGCTCCCTAGCTTCCTACTTTTTTCATTATTTCCCTTGAGATTACTGACTTTTTGTTACTCCAGATGAATTTTGTTATTATTTTTTTCCCTAGTTTTGTAATATAGTCCTTTGGGAGTATGTTTCGTATGGAACTGAATAAGTTGATTAGGGAGTATTGTTATTTTTATTGTGATGCATAATCAATATTTCTCTAATTGTTTAGGTTTGTCTTTATTTCTATATAGTGTTTTATAGTTGGAATCATCTAGTTCCCTTATGTCTTAGAAAATAGACTCTCTTATATTTTATATGTTCTGTTGTTATTTTGAATGGAATTTCTCCTTCTATCTTTTCTTCCTGACTTTTGTTGGTAATATATAGAAAAGGTGACAATTTATATATGAGTTTATTTTATATTCTGCTACTTCTCTGAAGTATTGCTTTAATTAGCATGTTTAGTTCACTCCTTAGGGCTCTAGAGCATAGTATCTTTCACAAAAAAAATGCTAATTTTGTTTCCTATATGTATTCTCCCAATTTCTTTTTCTTGTCTTATTGCTAAAGCTAGCATTCCTAGAATGATGTCAAAAATATAGTGGTGAAGGGTAATACACTCTGACCAGGTGGGATCTATACCAGAAATGCAGAGCTGGTTCAATATTGGGAAACTATCAGCATAATTGACCATATCAATAACAAAACTAACAGAAATTATATGATTATCTCAATTGATGCAGAAAAAGTTTTTGACAAGATACAGCACCCATTCCTATTAAAAACAATAGAGAGCATAGGAATAAATGGAGTTTTCCTTAAAATGATAAGCAGTATCTTAGAATCTAAAACCATCAGCAAGCATTATATGTAATGGAGATAAGCTAGAATTGTCCCAAATAAGATCAGGGGTGAAACAAAGATGCCCATTACAATTGCTATTATTCAATATTGTACTAGAAATGTTAGCTATAGCAATAAGAGAAGAAAAAGAAATTGAAAGAATTAGAATAGGCAATTAGGAAACAAAACTATCACTCTTTGCAGAAGATTTGATGGTATACCTAGAGAATCCTAGAGAATCAACTGAAAAACTACTTGAAAAAATGAACAACTTTACAAAGTTGCAGGATATAAAATAAATCCACATAAATCCTCAGCATTTCTATATATTACCAACAAAGCCCAGCAGCAAGAGATAGAAAGAGAAATTCCATTTAAAATAACTGTAGACAATATAAAATATTTGGAAGTCTACCTGCCAAGACAAACCTAGGAACTGTATAAACACAATTACAAAACACTTTTCACACAAATAAAGTCAGATCCAAACAATTGGAAAAATATAAAATATCAATTGCTAATGGGTAGGCCAAGCTAATATAATAAAAATGACAATTCTACATAAATTAATTTACTTATTCAATGTCATACCAATCAAACTACCAAAAAAAGGTATGTGCAGTTTTATAACTCTTTGGGCATAATTCCAGATTGCTCTCCAAAATAGTTGGATAAGTTCACGGCTCCACCAACAATGAATTAGGGTCCCAATTTTTCCACATCCCCTCCAACATTTGTCACTTTCCCCTCCTATCATTTTAGCCAATCTAATAGGTGTAAATGATATTTAAAGCTATTTTAATTTGCATTTCTCTAATTAATAATGCATTTTCCATATGACTATACATAGTTTTTATTTTTTCATTGAAAAACTGCCTGTTCATATCCTTTGACTATTTATCATTTGGGGAGTAAGTTGTACTTTTATAAATTTGATTTCTTTTTCTTCTCTTATTGCTATTGCTAAGATTTCCAACAATATTGAATAATATTGGTGACAATGAGCATCCTTCTTTCACTCCTGATTTTATTGGGAAAGTTTCTAGCTTATCTCCATTTCAAATAATGCTTGCTGATAATTTTAGGTAGGTGCTTCTTATCATTTTAGGGGAAAAAGTCCACTTGTACCTTTGCTTCCAAGTGTTTTTAATAGGAATGAGTGTTGTATTTTATCATAATTGTTGCAGTATCCTAGCTGGCATTATATTTAGGATTTTTGCATCCATATTGATTAATGAAATTGGTTTGTAATTTTCTTTCTCTGTTTTTACTCTTCCTGCTTTAGGTGTCAGTACCATATTAATTTCATAAAAAGAGTTTAGTAAGACTCCTTCTTTGCTTATTGTTCTAAATAACCTATTTAATATAGATTAGTTAATCTTTAAATGTTTGGTAGAACTCATTGTAAATCCATCTGGTCCTGATGCTTTTTTCTTAGGGAGCTCATTTATGGCCTATCCAATTTCTTTTTCTAAAATAAATTTATTTAGATATTCTATTTCCTCTTCTGTTAATCTAGGTAGTTTATATTTTAGTAAATATTCTTCCATTTCACTTAAATTATTAAATGTAATGGTATATAATTGGACAAAATAACTCCTTATAATTGCTTTGATTTCATCTTCGTTAGTTATTTGCCTTTTTGTTTTTAATACTAATGATTTGATTTTCTTTTCTTTTTAAAAATCATATTAACCAATGATTTATCTATTTTATTTTTTTAATAAAGCCTACTACTAGTTTTATTTATTAATTCAATGGTTTTCTTAACACTCAATTTTATTAATCTCAGCTATAATTTTTAGAATTTCCAATTTGGTGTTTAATTGGGGATTTAAAATTTTTTTTCTAGTTTTTTAAAATTGTACCCTCAATTCATTGGTCTACTTTTTTTCTATTTTATTAGTATAAGCATTTATATAGATTTCCCTCTACTGCTTTTGCTATATTCCACAGTTTATGATATGTTGTCTCATCATTGTCATTCCCTTTAATGAAATTATTGATTGTTTCCATAATTTGTTCTTTAACTCACTCTTTCTTTAAGATTAGGTTGTTTAGTTTCCAATTAATTTTTAATCTATGTTTCCAAGGTCCTTTATTGAATACAAACATATATATATTTGCATTGTGATCTGAAAAAAGATGTATTTAATATTTCTGCTTTTCTGTATTTAACTATAAAGTTTTTATGCTCTAATATACAGACAATTTTTGTAAATGTACCATGTGTCACTGAGGAAAAAAAAAAGGTGTATCCTTCCTATTCCCATTCACTTCTCTCCAGATAACTGTCATATCTAGCTTATCTAAAATTCAATGCACCTCCTTGACTTCTTTCTTACTTTTTGTTAGATTTTTCTAATTCTGGGAGGGGAAGGTTAAAGTTCCCCACTATTATAGTACTACTATCTATTTCCACCTATAATTCATTTAACTTTTCCTTGAAAAGTTTTGATGTTTTAGCATTTGGTGTATATAAATTTAGTATTGATATTACCTCATTGTCTGTGATATCTTTTATCATAATGTAGTTTCCCTGTTTATCTGTTTTTAATTAAATCTATTTTAACTTTAACTTTGTGTGAGATCATGATTGCTACTCCTGCTTTTTTTTACATCAGCTGAAGCATAATAAATTCTACCCCAGCCTTTATTTTAATTCTGTATCTCTCATTTTTAAATGTGTTTCTAGTAAACAACATATTATCATTATCCATTCTGCTATCCATTTCCATTTTATGCGAGTTCATCCCATTCACATTCAAAATTATAACTGCTATTTGTGTATTTCCCTTCATCTTATTTTTCCTGTTATCCTTCTCTCCCTCTCTTTCTACCCTATCTCTCCTCACACTTTGAATTTACTTCTAACCACAACCTCCCTAATCTGCACCCTTTGAAAGAATCCCTCCCTTAACCTCTCCCCTATCCTTCTATTTCTTGATCTGCTCAGCCTTCTAAAAGTCCCTCCCTTATCCTGTCCCCTTGCGCTCCTATTTCTTTATAAGTTTAGAAGACTTTTAAACTCTTCTAGAGGTATGTGATTCCCTTTTTAACCTAGTTCCATGAGAATAAGCTTCCAGGACTACCAGCCCTTCACCCCCATCTGCTTCCTCTGTAACAGTTCTTCTTTTCATGCCTTGTTTGTATGAGATCATCGTTCCATTTTACCCCTCCTACCTGATTTTATTTTTTAGACTCATCCCATCATAATCAACTCAACCCCAAGCCTTTTATCTGCATATGCTCTTTCAACCTATCCAAGTAATGATAACATTCTTAAGAGTGCAGATAACATTTTCCCATATAAGAAGCAAACAGTTTGACCTTATTGAGTCCCTTATAATTGCTCTTTAATGTTTACCTTATGTTTCTCCTGGATCTTATATGTCAAATTTTCCAATGAGTTCTGGTCTTTTTGTCACAAATAACTGAAAGTCTTTCAATTCATTAAATGTCCTTTTTAAAAATTCAGAATTATACTTAACTTTATTGGGTAAGTTATTCTTGGTTGCAAACCCAGCTCCTTTGCTCTTTGAAATAAAATGTTCTAAGCCCTTCAGTCTTTTAATGTAGAAGTCGCTGGATCTTGTGTTATCCTGACTGTAGCTCCACAGTATTTAATTTTTTTTACTTGTTGCTTGTAGCATTTTCTCCTTGATCTGGAAGCTCTGAAACTTGGCTATAATCCTGTGAGTTTTCATCTTGGGGTCTCTTTCAGGTGGTGATAGGTTGATTTTTTTTTCCTATTTCTATTTTACCCTTTTGTTCTAGAACTTCAGGGCAATTTTCCTTAATTTCTTCTAATATTGTATCTAGACTCTTTTTTTGATCATAACTTTCAGGTAGTCCAATAATTCTCATATTGTCTCTTCTTGACCTGTTCTCCAGATCAGTTGTTTTTCTACTGAGGTGTTTTACTTTCTCTTCTATTTTTCATTCTTTTGATTTTGTTTTTATTATTTGTTGGTGTTATTAGCTTCCTCTTGCCCATTTCTAGTTTCTAAGGAGTTATTTTTCATTCCTAAGCTTTCGAATTTCTTTTTCCAATTGGTTGACTTTCTTTTCATAATTTTCTTGGAATGGTTTTTTTTTTTGCCTAATTTTTCCTCAACCTCTCTTATTTGATTTTTAAAGTTCTTTTTAAGCTCTTCCAAGTACTCTTTTTGGGCTTGTGACCGTTTGACATTTTTCTTTGAAGTAAGAGAGGCTTTTTTAACTTCACTATCTTCTTCTGAGTACAAACCCAGATCTTCTCTATCCCCATAGTAGCTATCTATGGTTGGGTTCTTTCTCCTTTGCTTACTCTTTTTTTTTTTAAATTAATTTATTTTGATTTATCCACAATCACTTCCATATGCTTTTGAATTTAAAATTTTTCTCCCCCTCCCTCCCCACCACCCTCCCCAAGACGGCTGTGCAATCTGATATAGGCTATACATATACATTCCTATTAAACATATTTTCACATTAGTGATGTTGTAAGTAAGAATTAGAACCAATAGGAGGAACTACCAGAAAGAAGAAACAAAACACAACAGAAGAAAAAAAATAATAAATAGTATACTTCAATCTGCATTCAAACTCCATAGTTTTTTCTTTGGATGTGGATATCACTTTCCATCATGAGGCCTTTGGAGATGTCTTAGATCCTTGTATTGCTGGGAAGGGTTAAGTTTATCAACATTAGTCATCTCACAACGTGGCTGTTACTGTGTACAACGTTCTCCTGGTTCTGCTCACTTCAATCAGCATCAGACCATACAAATCTTTCCAGGGTTTTCTGAAGTCACCCTGTTCATCATTTCTTATAGCACAATAGTATTCCATTACACTCATATACCACAATTTGTTCAGCCATTCCCCAATTGATGGGCATCCTCTCTTACTCTTTTTTGTTAGTGGCTTATTATTATTATATTCTAGTCCTGAGGTGTAGGGGATGGTGCTTCAGGCTTTTCTTACTGTTGTTTTCTGGGTCTGGGGGTCTGACCTCAGCCATGCCTCTCTACCCCTGAGCCATGGCTAGGGCCCCCAGCCACACTGTCACTGCAAATGCTCTTCCTCCCTGTAGTCCCTCCCACGGCTGCAGACTTCAGCTCACTCTTCTGTCCTAGAACCAAAACCAGGGACTCTGGTCTCCTGCAAGTGTTCATAGACAGCAAGGTCTCCACCCCTCTACTGCCCCACTAACCAGGTATGAGCTCACTCCTCCTTGCCCACGGTCACAGCCTAGGACTATGTTTGGTCAGCAAATCTGGGTCTGACATCCAGCAACAGTGGTGGGTCCTTCAATCTTTCTCCACTCAACTGTCTGTCCCAGCACTGTGTCAGGTGAAAGTTCCTGAGGCTGAGGCTGCTGTCTGACCCAGCTGCCCCCATGGCTTGTTGTTTGTTGATTCAAAAAAGACAGGATCTCTGCAAGTGACCTTAGCCAGAGAAGCAAATCTGCTAGAAGTTGCTCTGAATTTCTACCCATTCCAGAATGTTTAAGAGGAGAGATTTACAGGGCACAAGAGGACTGCATTGAGAGATGTTCTCAGAAACTTAACAACTTAATGAGACATCCGAACCCTAAGACATGATGGACCAATGAAATGGACAACGAAAGTGGGTTAACCTTCCTTTGGAAAAAAAAACATTAGCAGTGGATAGAGCACTGGCCCTGGATTCAGGAGGACCTGAGTTCAAATCCAGCCTCAGACACATAATACTTACTAGCTGTATGACCCTGGGCAAGTCACTTAACCCCATTGCCTAGCCAAAAAATAATGATAATAATAAAAAAATTAAAAATTTTTAAAAAAATATTTATTTTTTACTTCTTCCCTATGTGACTCTGTTCTGTAAGGTCTGTTTGCCCCATTGGGTCCTTTTCTGTCAATCTCCCTCCCTCTTCTCCTCACATTGTTTCCCATCATAAGCCCACAGTTATATTTGGGCCTTCCCATTAGTAGAGTTTTACTGTCTATTTTCCCTACAACTTGGCATTTTCAATTTGGTATTTCTTTTAGGAGGTGATTGGTAGGTTCTATTTTCACTTTGTCCTCCGACTCTAATAGATCTGGAGTTTTCTTTTGTGAATTTTAAAAAATACACTACCTATATTTTATTATTGGTCATGGTTTTCAGGGAACTAAGTGATTTTTAAATGATCTTGGTTTGACTTGTATTCTAGTTCTTTTGAGAGTAGATCCCTTATATTCTCTTCCAATTTTTCAATCTCATAACTTTGTACTAATAGTTCTTGTTGTCTTATGGAATCATTGAGTTTAGTATACTTCATTTTATTTTTTAGGGCATCCACTACTTGGGAAGGTTGTTAACCTTCTATATTGTTATTTTATTCTCCTTCCAATCTTTTCTCAGGAGCCCTAAATTTGTTTTATTTCTTGTTTCATTTCCTTCAGTCACTCTTGAAGTCCTTGTGGTCAAATCAGGTTTTGCTCTGAGTTTCTATTTATACTTGTTGTAGAATTACTCTCTTCTTCTGCTCTCTTAATCCATGTTTCCTCACAGCATTTGGAATTTTCTGTTTACTCATATAATATCTCTTCTTAGTTCCTGGATTGGGACTCTGTGCCAAGGCCAGGTTTTGCTTCTTCCTTTCTTCATGGATAAGTTGGGCAGATTCTCTCTGGTTGTCCCTCTGTAGTCTGGATGTCACTGCATGACTGTGAGTGACATTCTGGATGAAGTGCATGGGGACAGTTCCCACCCTCTGCTATGCTATTCTTGGTCCATGCAACTCAATGTGGGTGCTAACCTTGGCCCAGTCTTTGTCCCTTTCTCTCAGTGTAATCACCCTCTGAGTTGGCCCTGTGCCCCTAACTCCACTGGGCAAGCCTAGTCTCCTGCTCTGCTCTGATAGGTACACTGTCTTCAGGCCTGTTTGAGTATGGTCTGGCTTACCTCCCCTTTCCCTGCCTTGTACTTAGATGTTTCTGGTCATTTTCTCATGTAGTTCTTGTCTGAATACTGTATTTCCCACTGGCTTTCTTGGTCATTATCTCATGTGACTTCTCAATTTTTTCTTTTTCAAATCAAGGGAATTGAGCTGGCTAGTCAATCAGGTTAGTCAATAAACATTTATTAAGTACCTAGTACATGCCAGGAAGTGTGCTAAGTAAGCACTGACCACCAGGCTTTTTCATGTTGTTATCTTCAGAGCCTTTTTGTCCCTTGTAATTTCCCAATGACATTACAGCCATGCCCCGTCCTTCATTTCCTTCTTTCCATAAGTTTATATTGAGCATTTTACTGGGTGTTCCCCCACAGTGCTAGGTGCTAATCAATGGATGGAGAGAGTTCTTGTCCTTTAGAGCTCAAAAGACAACACACACTCAGGACACAGAACAAGATTAAGACAATGTATACTAAATGTTGAAATGAGTGACAATGACAATGTGTTCCAGTGCTCTGTGTTCCTTGGATTACTGAGGTGTTCAAGGGGAAGCACCACTTAATCTGGCACTTAAAAGATGAATAAATGGGGGCCAGCTAGGTGGCACAGTGGATCGAGCTCTGGCCTTGGAGTCAGGAGGACCTGAGTTCAAATCCAGCCTCAGACCAAGCACTTGACACTTACTAACTGTGTGACCCTGGGCAAGTCACTTAACCCCAATTACCTTAAAAAAAAAAATGAAAAATGAATGAGTACTTTAAAATTTCTTTTAAAACAAACAAAAAAGAATGAGTAGTTTATCTCAGATGGAAAACAAATATTAGGACATAGCCATGGAATTTTAGATCTGGAAGGGACTGTAGTGGTCATTTAATTCAACCCCCTTATTTTGTAGATGAGGGTAAGTAATTTGTTTAATACCATATAGCCAGGAAGTAATACATATCAAGTTTCCTGACTCTAAGTCTTATGTTATTTCCACCATATAATGAGATGGTCCCCAGGATTGAAAATCTCTTGAGCAGGTGCAGCACCAGCAATAAGCTGTTCCATAGGCAAGAGCACCAGCCTTGCTGGTTCCCCTCCTCTAAGCACCTCTGGTGAGAGGGCTTGCCAAGCCCTTTCCAGGTCTGCTCATCCACCTTTGGTGTCCAACCAGTCACCCAGCTCCCACCAGGGGCTCCAAGAAGCTGTAGCATGGGGGCAGCTAGGTGGTGCAATGGATAGAGCACTGACCCTGAAGTCAGGAGGACCTGAGTTCAAACCCGGACTCAGACCAAACACTTAACACTTACTAGCTGTGTGACCCTGGGCAAGTCATTTAACACCAATTACCTAGAAAAAAAAAAGTTGTAGCATGCGCAGCAGCTACACCCCAGTAAAACCATCTTGGCAGACCGGCTAAACCAGTGAGAGGGTAGCTGACAGGTCTTAAACCTGTTGGTGAGTCAGGGGGATGTCAACATGTGAAGACTTCCCCCTGTGGAATGGGTAGATGAGAACAATTTGTTCCAATGGCCACGTTGGTGACTGAAGTAGGCTCTGTGGAGCACTAAGCTTGCTCAGGTATCGAAGACACCAAGGTCATCTATTGTATTCTAGGCCATCACCAGTCATCCTGACTTTTGTCTTGCCACTGGACTTAGATGACTCTGAAAGAGAGAATGAGGCTGACGACTTTGTGCAACTCTGCCTCACATAAATGCAATTTAAATACAATGACATCCCATGATGTCACTGGTCCCCTTAGAAAACAAAGGATGAACAACATCCCCATCCCCAGTGCCCTTCTCACTCCGATCAACTCCTGGAAGGAAGGCTGGGAGCAAATTGTAGACAAAGGTTAGATTTGTCAACCCTGCTAACAAATGACCAAAGAGCCACATCAGCTCTGCAACTGCTATTACTCTTAAAAAAACCCAGGAAGCTCACACAGGTTATCAAAACCATAGTTAACTCTAAAATAAAATAAAACCAAAAGGATGATGTGGTCATAAGCAAAAAGCTTTCTTTCTTCCGTTGGAGGAGGGAAACTAGACACATGTGCCAGGGTCCCCTCTAGTAGGAGATCCACTTTAGTGTGGGCAAATCTCAATACTTATACCAATGGCTACGGATTGACAGGTAGCCCTGACAATGAGTGGTAATAGCAACAGTGAGACAAGTTTCATTCATAGCAGGATTTCATGACTGGAACATGGGTACTACAAATGCTTGTTCGAGCTCAGAGACCAGCTGGTGCTGGTGTGAAACATTTCTGGAATTTTGCTATGGCTGAGTTCATCCAGAGGGTGCGTGCAAAGGATTGTTGTTATGTCAAGCTCAGGGCACAGCTTGCTTTCTGGGTCTTAGCCCTGGAAAACAGGGTGTCTGCTAATAGTAAATAGAAAGGAATAAAAAGAGAGGGGTGGTCTTAGCATTGGGATACTGACAGATTCTATGCTTCTTCTATTCATAGACTCCTCAAAGATATTAAGAACAGATCCTTATGCTGATCACCAGCTCTCCCTGACCTATAGCTTCCTCAACTATTTTCTTCTCTGTTCCCCTTCCCTTTCCTGACAACCTTCCCTTTTTCTCCAATAATATTTTCCCCCAATTGAATTTATAGGCTTTAGAACAAAGACACTTATCTCTTTCTCTCCTTTACTAGCCACAAGCATGTAGCATAGGACTAGACACAAAAGATTCTCTTTAAATATTGACTGATAGGTTGGTTGCCCCTTTCTAATTTCTTTCCGTCCATTTTTCCTTCCTCCTCTAGGAGAGGCAGCATGACAGCACGAAAGCCACTTTTGGAACCAGAAAAAGCCTAGGTTCAGGTCGCATCTCAGACACATGCTGGCTGTATGACCCTGGGCAAGTTACTTAACTTGCTTAGCACTACTGGCAACTTTCTAAGACTATAAATGACAAGAGAAAGTGTTGATCCGCATCAATGGAAGGAGTTTCTGCATCCAGGGAGTTCCTCATCCCAGTAAAATCACAGGTTCAGTTCCCATTTCCTATCTCCTCTAAGATGTAGCATACTAATACAAAGGGAACATAAATCACTAGCTTAATTCCTTCAAGTTTAAATGGTTGAAATCATCTGCCAATCATTTTTATCTTTATCAATACCACCTTATTTTAAAATGGAAGGAACTATTTTTAGACACAGTCCATCACCGGACCAGGGCTCAAACACTTTCCTACTTGATAGAATCTGTTAGTTGTTCATTCAATCTGGTCTGACTCTATGAGACCTCCATGGACTTTGTCCATGGGCTTTTTTTTTTTGGCAAAGTGTTTGTTCCATAGATGTACCTCCTAGCTAGCTAGTCTTCAAGAATCCAGGGACATCTCTCTCTTATGGTGACATCTCTGAGTAGGACCTTAGTGGAAGAATTAATACTAATATCATGTATCTTTCATATGTGATCTCAGGCAAGTCAATTAAATTCAGGTCAACTATATAAAGTACCTGCTCTGTGCCAGACACTGTGTTAGGTACACAAAGACAAAAATAAAATAGCCTCTGCCTTTAAGGAACTGACATTCTGGGAATATAGCATTATCCATAAGAAAGTAAAAACAAAGTATGTACCTAGAAAGTAATTTCAAGAGTCAGTGCTAATAACCGGGACCATTAGGAAAGGCCTCATGTAGGAGATGGCACCTGAGTTGTGCTTTGGAGAACGATAGGAATTCAAAGAGGTGGTGATGAGGAGAGTGCATGAAACATCTTCAGTGTCCTTTTTGGAAAAGGAGGGGCTAGGACTAGATTATCTCCCAGGTCCCTTCCAGTTTTGACATTCTATAATTATATACCAAAAAAATGTTTCTGACTCATAGTCAGAAGGGAATGCATTTTGAATTATTTTCCTGGTTGCAGGGATGGTTTTACACTATGTAATTGATATGAAACCGTATCCTCATCTTTATGAATGAGGCCAAGCATTAGCAAGTTTGGCTTGGATTATGGGGGAGGGATGGGAGTTAAGACATGATGGCATCCAGGATTTGAGATTTTGTGTACACAGCGAATAGAGCAAAACTAACTGTCTTAAAAGGGGGCCAACCCCTTTATTATTATCACCGGGCTCAACCAGCTAAGCTAACCAAAATGCCTCTTCCAGTGCCATACCCACATAAGGAATAACTGACAGACTGAACAGCAGACTTTATTAGAAACGCTTCTTATTCATCAGTAAATTCACATTAAAAACGCTGAAGGCAGCTCCATCTGAATATTTGACATCCCGCCATTACAACAATTTCCAGTTAAAAACTAGACCAGGCAGATAATTTGAAACATGTAAGAAATGCAAATAGGAAGCAGCATCTTAAAAATATATATAATATGTATATTATATATATGGACTGAGCTTGGAAAATGAAGGATGATACCTTAAACATTCCACCCTTCTAGTTACAAGGGGCCCAAGGTTCCTAAACAGATAAATAAACAATAGAACACACATTCTTTTAGCATATGTTAGAAATTGGGGGCTGAGAATTCAGAATTCATTTAAAGTAAAAATAATACTTTGCTTTAATAAAGATATGTAATTGCAAGGCTGGCCCTATATTTAAGTCAGCAGGTCACCGGACTTGGGAGTGTGATTTGAGAGTCATAGAAAAGGCCCATCCTCCCACTCTTGCCTCCAAATATCGACCCCAACAGCTGCCAAAGCTGAAATTTCACCATTTTTTCCTTTAGGTTCAGCATTGCCCCACTCAGGCTTCTTTTTAAAATTCAAACTTCCCCCAGGTGGAGAAATATAATGAGGATGAGTTTATTAGCTCCTTCCTCTTTGATTGCTGTGAGGGGGGTTGCTAGAGAAGAAGTAGGTAGGGGACTGGTATTTAAATAGGGGGAGGGGTGGTTCAAAATGGAGAAATAAAGGGAAGGGAAAGTATAAGGGGGGAGGGCTGCCAAAAATAATTTGCCACCCTAATGATTTTGTTGAGGGCTAGCCCTTTCAGTCCCTAGAGAAGGACTGCATTCTAACCTCTAAATGGTGACCAGTCCTCCTTACAAATTATGCAGAGCTGGGAAGGAGCTGGCCTGGGCTTGGGAATCACTAGAACACTGGCACTTAGCTGCTTTCATCATCCATTATTCAAAGGCAATTGTTTTTCTTTTTTTGTTCCTGCTCTGTACAATCACCCTCAATATATTTGAAACTGGGGCAAAGGATAGAAAGTCTTCTGCCCAAATGTTTTATTCATTCTTTTGAATTAAAAATATGCTTTTTAATCAATACACTGATAGCATCCCTGTCTTGGTTGGGTAGGCAAAGCCTCAAGGCAGGGAGCTAACTGGTTTCTCTAAGCTCCTTATTGAGGTATCTAGCTTTAGAGGTCACCTTTGAGGATGGCAAACACTGTTGGCAACTCACATTTATTTCCAAAGTCAGTTAACAAATCCCAATTGTTCACATTATCTAACAGCTCCCACACTGTCCTGTTGAACTGATTTAAGGGGGGGATGCCCCATATACATATATATAGATATATATTTTTTTAAAAATTAAATTATGGTCAAGTGTCCACTGAGACTTTGCTTCTGATGTAAACAATTCATTGTGCCGGGTGCATTGCTTTAGTCTATTTTGAGTCCAGAAGGGCTTCAGGCTTCTTACTGGTACTGGAGATAGTTTTTCAGAGACTGAGGCAAAGGCAGAGATTCTATTTCATGCAGGCGTTCCCGACCAAGGGCAAATCGAATTGATCTTCGGCACAGGTCCATTAGGGGCAGGGGCTCCGCTGAAACATAAAAGTGAGAGAGATTCAGTATCATCAGTAGCATTGCAGGCACTTAGATATATTACCACTGCCTATGGGAGAGGAGAGATGCAGTAGGCCTATTTAAGAATGATAAGGCTGAAAGGAAGAGAGCTTAGAGAATTAGGAGGGATCAGGAAAGTTCATTCTTATGCCACACTTGTTGCTGTCTCCTTGTGCCTTTGCTCATGTCACACATAGGAGCACAGAATCAAAGATACAGAACCAGAAAGGGCTTCATGGATTATGTAACCCAACACGCTCATTTTTACAGTTGAGAACCTGAGATCTAGGGAGGGGACGTGTGACTTGTCACTTAAATTACAATTAAATAAATGAACCAGGATTTTAACCCAGATCTTCTGATTATAAATCTGGTTCATCATGCATTACCCCTTACCCTTTTAAAAAAAATTGTATTCATCTATTTTAATTGTGTAACACCTTTATTTTAACACCACCACTCTCCCCACTCAGTAAGGCAATCCCTGTAACAATGAAAAAGAAAAGTAGTTTAGCAAAGGCAATGAACAAGTCAACTGAGTCCGAAAGTATATTCAATAATTTAAGCCTGTGTTCCCCAACCCTTACAGGGACGTACAACTCTTAACTTTTCTAAGGCTAAGACACTTGGTCAGTACAGTTACAAAGCATTTGGTTTCTTCTTCTTTTTTTTTTTTTGGTATTGTTTTTTCCAACCACTTTATCGTCATTTTGCACATATTATAGGAAGGGGCAGCTGAGTGGCCCAGTGGATAGAGTGCAGGGCCTGGAGTTAGGAAGACTCATCTTCCTGAGTTCAAATCTGACCTCAGATAATTCCTAGCTGTGTGATCCTGGGCAAATCACTTAACCCTCTTTGCCACAGTTTCCTCATCTGTAAGATGAGCTGGAGAAGGAAATGGCAAACCTCTCCAGTATCTTTACCAAGAAAACCACTAATGGGGTCAAGAAGAGTTGGACAAGTGAAGAATGACTGAAGAGCAACTTTGGATCGTAGAGTTGACCCTCAGAGTGCATCTACTCTACAGATGTTTAAACAGATGCAGGTTAAATGACTTACCCAGTGTCACAGAGGTAGTTAATCACTGGAGGTGGAATTTGAACCTAAAGTCTTCTGATTACAGAATTAATACTCGTTCCATTGTATTATAATGACTTGCTGGTATTTTTTATCTCTGCTTACTTCAACCTGCTTCAGTTCTTATAAGTAATTCCTCTGCTTCTCTGAATTTTTCATATTGGTCTTTTTTTTTTAGGCATAGTTCATTCTTTTACATTTAAGTACTGTAGTTTTAGTCATTCTATTGATGGACGTCTATTCAGCTTCTCTTTCTTTGCTACCACAAAAAAATGCTGTTAACACGTATTTGGATTATATAAGACCTCTCCTTGGGGTATATGCTTAGCAATAGGATCCTTGGGTCAATAAGTATGGATATTTTAGTTACTTTTAATGCATAATTCCAAATTGGCTTTTAAGGATGGTTGGGCCAAGTCAAATCCCCACCAAAAGCATATTGGTGCGCCCATCTTTCTATATCTCTTTCCACACGGAGAAGGAAATGGCAAAGCACTCCAGTATCTTTGTCAAGAAAACCCCAAATGGGGTCAGGAAGAGTCAGACATGACATGACATGTAACGACTCAACAACAACAATCTTCCACAGCCTCTCTAGTATTGGGTATTTCCATTTTTAGTTACCCATGCTCTCCTATTCTTTATTTTTTCTTTTTGGTGAGGCAATCGGGGTTAAGTGACTTGCCCGGGGTCACACAGCTAGTAAGTGTTATGTGTCTAAGACCAGATTTGAACTCACATCTTCCTGACTGCAAGACCAGAGCTCTATCCACTGCACCACCTAGCTGCCCCCTCTCCTATTCTTTTTAATCAAGATCCTACTTCTTCTTTAATGTCCAGGTATAGGGATAAGAACACTGAATTTGGTGTCCAGTTCTGGTTCTGCTCCTTCCTATGTATAAGTATGACTTTGAGAAGTCATTTAACTGGGTCAGAATTTCAGATTCCTCATTCATAAAATGAATGGTTGGACTACACAGTCTCTAACGTTGCTTTTATGTCTAAATCCTGAAATCTGGTAAGTTTCAACTGTCTCCATGAAGACTTCTTTGACTTCACTAGCCAAATCCTTCAATATTTACATTCTTCCCAAATTAGTGTTTATTAGGTTGCTAATCCAGCATTCCTTCTTATGTGCTTTTTAAACTAGGTTACAAATTCCTTGAGGTCAGGAATGATGATTATTTGTTATAAACCAGTAAGATTGCAGCATCTTACATCACATCTGAATGTGGTTAAACCACAAAAGACAGATACTAAAATTGTCATGTAATGGAAAGAGTATTGAATTTGAAGTCAAAAGAGTTGGGTTCACATCTTGACTCTACCACTTGCTAGCTATGTAACCTTGGGAAAGTCCCAAGCCTTTTTGAAGTTTAGTTTCCTCATCTGTCAAATTTTGGGGATAATATCATTTTAAGAATTAATACATCAAGGCCCTTTCACATTCATTATTTCATTTGGTTGTCAGGAGGTTTTTCACACACAGTCAAGTGAATTGCCCAAGGTCACATAGTGAGTTAGTAGAATTGGCTCTCCCACCTTTCCCTTTTTTTCCATTTCCATACCCCCAAACTAGGCTAGGATCTTCATCTCACACCTAGATTACTCTAACACCTTCCTATTTTACCTGTTTCCATATTCTTCCTCCACCTAACCCATAATTCCCATTTCTCCCAGATTAAGCACCCCAAAGCACATCTTTCATCTTGGCACTTCCCACAACCTCTCAAAAGGCCAAGAGTAAATAAAAACTCACCACTGGGTATTCAAAGCCCTCCACAAAGTGGACTTCGACTACCTTTATTGATAACTACTGTCAGTAATGACAACAACAATGAACAACAAAGACAAACATTTCTTTGGCACTTTAAGGTTTGCAAATAAATGCTTTAGGTGTTATCTCAGATCTTTTATAATTCAGTGATACTGGCCTCCTTGCTGTTCTTTTCACACCATATGTCATCTCCCAACTCTGGGCATTTTCACCTACTATCCTCCATGCCTGAAATGTTTTCTCTCTTTTTCTCTTCCTCCTGACTTCTCTGGCTTCCTTCAAGTCTAATCTAAAATCCTACCTTCTATAAGAGGCTATTCCCCTATGCCCAAAGGGCAATCAAACTGTTTATACCTTTTCATCCAGCAATACCATTAGTAGGTCTGTATACCAAAGAGATCATAAAAAAGAGAAAGGAACCCACATGTGCAAAAATATTTGTAGCAGCTCTTTTTGTGGTGGAAAAGAATTAGATATTGAGGGGATGCCCATCAATTGGGGAATGGTTGAACAAATTGTGGTATATGAATGTAATGGAATACTATTGTGCTATAAGAAATGATAAGCAAGCAGATTTCAGAAAAACTTGGAAAGACACATGAACCGATGCATAGTGAAGTGAGCAGCACCCAGAGAATATTATACACAGTAACAGCAACATTGTGCAATGATCAACTGTGATTGAGTTAGCTCTTCTCAGCAATACAATGATCCAAGACAATTCCAAAAGACTCATGATAGAAAATGCTATCCATATCTAGAGAAAGAACTGATGGAGTCTGAATGCAGATTAAAGTATACAATTTTTACTTTATTTTTTGTTTTTCCTTTTGCAAAGTGTTTCTTCTTTCATAACATGATTAATATGGAAATATGTTTTACATGATTGCTCATATAACTTATATCAAATTGCTTACTGCCTTAGGGAGAGGGGAGGGAAGGAAGGGAAGAAATTTTAGAACTCAAAATTTTATAAAAAGTGAATGTTAAAAATTGTCTTTACATATAATTGGGAAAAATACTATTTAAAAAAAAAACAGGTCATTCCCAATACCCCTTAATGTTAGTGCCTTCCTTCTGACATGATCTCTAGTTAATTCCATATATATCTTGTGTGCATATTGTCTCCCCTATTAGGCTGTAAGCTTCTTGAGGGTAGATGATTTCTTTTGCCTTTCTTTATACTACCAGCATTTAAAACAGTGCCTAGCATATATAGGTACTTAATAAATGCTTATTTATAGCACTTTGGGTTTGCAAAGTGCTTTATATACATTATCTCATTTCAGCCTCCCCTGAAATCTGTGAGGTACGTACTATAGTTATAATTTTTTTATATAAGGAAACTGAGGTTAAGTGAGTTTAAGTGACCTTCTTGCCCATGGTCACACAGCTAATAATGCTGGGGTGGGGGAAGAGGATTTCTTTTATGACTTCATCTGAATACCTCTCTCCCCTTTTAAGTTATCATATCCCACATTGACTGTGCCACTGAATTAAGTTTAAAAACAAGTATTTGATGAGTATCTCCTATGTACAAAGAAAGGCATTATGCACTATACAGAGCTATCCACAATGGCAATACCATGAAGTAAGGGAGACAAAATATAAGCAAACCTTATGTAACAACAATACATTTAAATAACAGTTAAAGGCATGCGATGTCACAGGAATGTATGTTTTTTGATCTATTAATTTTTAAAAATTATTTTATTTTCCCCCAATTACATGCAAAAACAATTTTTAACATTTTTTTTTTAAATTGAGTTCTAAATTCTCTCTCTCCTTCCCTCTCCCTGAGATGGTAAGCAATCTCATACAGGTTATACATGTGCAATCATGTAAAACATATTTCCATATTAGTCATTTTGTAGAAGAAAACTTGAACAGAAAGAAAGAAAAAGAAAGTGAAAAATAGTGTGCTTCATTCTGTATTCAGATTCCATTGGTTCTTTCTCTGGAAGTAGATAGCATTTTCCATTCCTAAGTTCTTTGGGATTGTCTTAGATCATCATATTGAAAAGAAGAGCTAAGTCATTCACAGCTGATCATCTTACAATATTGCTGTTACTGTGCACAATGTTCTCCTGGTTCTGCTCATTTCACTCTGTATCAGTTCAGGTAAGTCTTTCCAAATTTTTCTTTCTTTCTTTCTTTTTCTTTTCTTTTTTTTTTTTGGTGAGGCAATGGGGTTAAGTGACTTGCCCAGGGTCACACAGCTAGTAAGTATCAAGTGTTTGGTCTGAGGTCAGATTTGAACTCAGGTCCTCCTGATTCCAAGGCCGGAGTTCCATACACTGCACCACCCAGCTGCCCCTCCAAGTTTTTCTTAAATCATTCTGCTCGTCATTTCTTACAGCACAATAATATTCCATTACAATCATATACCACAGCTTGTTCATCGATTCCTCAGTTGATGGGCATCCCCTCAATTTCCAATTCTTAGCCACCAAGAATGTACATGACTAATTGCTAAATCAATTTGGTTAGGCTAAGATATATAACAACAACAAAAACAACTAACATTTATATAGTGCTTACAGTGCCAGGCCCTGTGCTAAGTGCTTTACAATTGTTATCTCATTTGATCCCCACAACAAACCTGAGAAGTAGGTGCCATTATCACCCCCATTTTGCAGATGAGGAAACCGAGGCAAACAGAAGTTAAGAGACTTGCCCGCAGGTTTTGTGCTCAAGTCTTCCTGACTCCGAGCCCTGCACTTAATCTACTGTGCCACTAAGTAGTGGGGAGTATTTATATTCCAGTCAAGAACAGCAAGAATGAGCAAGAAGGTAGAAGCTTTGGGATATAAAAGTTCAAGGTCTGATTGGTATACAATGAGGATGAAGCAGAGGATTTGTATTATCTATACAGATCTTATCTAGAGATAAGGCTGGAGACACAGGATACAACATAGGCCCTTCCCTCAAGTAGCTTACCTTCTACTATGCTGAATACAATATGTAAATTTTTTTTTTGGTGAGGCAATTGAGGTAAAGTGACTTGCCCAGAGTCACCCAGCTAGTGAGTGTTACGTGTCTGAGGCCAAATTTGAACACAGGTCCTCCTGACTCTAGGGCCGGTGTGCTCTGTTCACTGCGCCACCTAGTTGTCCCCCCAGTATGTAATTTTAAAAAGCATAAAAAGCACAGTACAGTATAGTGTGATAGGGTCAAAGGAAGGATCCCAACAAAGCATTCTAGTTCAGCCTCACTGTGAAGGGTCATGAATGCCAAGCCAAGGAGTCTGTCTGACTTTTATCCTGTAAGCTGGGGGTTCCCAAACTTTTCAGTGATGAAATCTTGGCCAAATTCTTCTAGTAAAATCCTCTAAAATTATTATATTTAATGCCTAGTATCAAATAACATAAGGTTCATTAAAAAAAGAGGGTGCTTCATGTTTCACTGGAATAGAGTTTCTCTCTCTGAGTGGGAGAGAAAATAAAAGTTAGTTATTAATTTGGGAGGAAAAAAATAGTTAAAGGAAAAAAAAAGGAAAGAAATATTGCTTGTGGGGAGGAGCAAATAGAAGGTGCCAAACTATCCTATGGGCTCTTCACAGCCAAATTTCTAGAAAAAGCTGTCTGTATCTGTGGTCTCTACTTCTCCTCTCATTCACTTTTCAACCTTTTTGTGGTTTAGTTTCTGAACTTATAACTCACAGCTTTCTCTAAAGTTAAAAGTGATCTTTTAATTGTCAAATTCAATAGTCTTTTCTCAATCCCTGCTCTTCTCAAACTTTTTAGTTATTGAGAGACATTGTTGGCCACCTTTTCCTCTTTATCTCTTCATGACACTGCTCTCTCCTGGTTCTCCTTCTACCTGTCTGACCATTCCTTCTCAGTCTCCTTTGCTGGCTGGCCAACCATTATACACCCCTTAATGGTAGTAGTTCTGTAAGGTTCTGTCCTAGGCCTTCTTTTTTCTTCTCATCTTTGTAACCTTATCAGCTCCTGTGGGTTCCATCTCTCTAAAGGTAACTCACTTCTTCACATATCCATATCTGTAGCCCTCTTTCTCTACATCCAACCCAAGGCTTTTCTCCAAGTACAATCCTACATCACCAACTCTCAGTTTCTCTGATACATTTGACCATCCTTTCCTCCTGGGCACAGTCTCTTCTCTAAGATTTTTAAAGTACCAACTATATTCCCAGGTCTCCTGATTCTCAGTCCCTGGTTCTTCCAACAGACCATGCTGCCTCTCTGCACAGTCTGTTTCCACAGTCTCTCCCTATCTTACCCTCTCATTTTTGTCAAAAATAAGATACGACTCTGCTTAACTACTCAATTAGCGCAACTATATATCAGCCAAACAACTACTGAGAAACCAGAGGGAGATAAAAGTTAACTGCTTTCATTCTAAGTCCTCCTGCAGTCATTAAAATTAATCTAGAGCTAAAAAAAAAAAGGTTGGAAACACGTCTTTAGTTTTAAATGTGAAACATAAATCATCTCTCTTGCTCCTGAAGAGACTTCTAAATGGTAAATGCTTAACAACAGAAGCGAATAAAGAAAGCCCTTAAGCTCTTATAACAGCTGCAAAACTTCAAGAATTCAGCCTGTTTTTCTAAGGCAAAATGTTAGCTGATTTCCTCTCTTCCCTTCGTCCTGGAACTCCCTTCAGAACTTAAGTCTTGAGACTGAGATGGGAGCAATCTGATTGGAAGGAGAGCATTTGACTTCTCTGGCAGGGGCGCCGTTCTAAAAAACAATTTTCCTGCCGGGTATTTAAGTGGGAGAAAGCCCTAGATTTAGTGCTACAAGGCATGGTTTCAGATTCTGGCTCTGCTACTTATTTCAGTTTTCTCAGCTGTAAAATAAAGAGATCAGACTAGATTATGTCTAAGAACCCTGCTAGCTTTTATGATGTTATTAATAAATACACAATATATAAAACCTTAAAAGCATCTAATCCAATCACTTCTTTTTACAGATGAAGAAACTGAGATCCAAGGAATTTAAAGTGATTTACTCAACATCACACAGTAAATGGTGTATCTGGGATTGGAACCTAGGTCTTGATTCCAAATCCAGCTCTCGTTCTACTCTGTGTCTTGGAAAGAAAGAAAGTGGGGTAGGGAAAGGTAAGGAAAGGAGGTTAAGAATATATGAAAGGATCACCGGGTCATAGATGCAAAGCTGGAAGTGACCCCAGAAGCCATTTAGTCTAATCCTTTCATTTTACAGATGAGGAAACCGAGATCCAGGAAGCGACTGGCCCAAGGTCACACATATAGTAAGAGTCAGGGATGGAATTGGAAACTAGTTCCTGACTCCAAACTCAGCCTCCATGCTCCATGGAGATAAAGCAAGTGAAGCGGGGGTGAGTAGAGAAAGGACTTTAGGAAGATGGAAAAGGATGATATGGCAAATGTTCAGCAACAGAATTTGCTGTGTAGTTACTCACATAGAAAGCAAAAATCAACGATGGATGGCCTGCCTTTCCCTGGACTTAGCATGGTTTGTCTTTGTATATCTGGGTACACACCACCCCTATCCCCTCTATTTCCATTCACTTATTAGAGCTTCCAAAGGCTAGCACTATTGTCTTGTCAAATTATATTAAACTATATATCAGATACATTCATACTATAGCTAGAGACAGTATAAAATGGGTCCTGAAGGCAGAGCCAATACCCATGAAAACTGTGAAGTTGATGAAATCAATCTTTTGGCCTTCAGCCTCTTATGACCTTTCATCACCCCTCCTAACTTGGCAAGTCAGTTAATATCTTGCTTCTTTACTTCCCCCCCCACCAAAAAAAAAAAAAAGAATTGTTTGTTTTTTGTTCTCAAAGAGGACCATGACATCAGGGAGCACTATGTCAAGCAAGCAAATTGGATTCGAGTGAGAGAGGGCTTTGCAAAGTCACCAGCCTCACTTTTTCCTCCAGAGCCATCTGGGTCCAGTGGTCAGATATAGATCTGGACGACTGGAGATGGCCCCAAGATGCAGTGGGGGACCTTGACCTTTTCAAGGTAAGGTCTTCAACAGGTCTCAATGTGATTGAGGCAATGTGCATTCCGTGATTAAGGATTAATAAGAAATGAGGCATAAAGCTCCGGCCTTGGAGTCAAGAGGACCTGAGTTCAAATCAGGCCTCAGACTCTTGATACTTACTAGATGTGTGACCCTGGGCAAGTCACTTAACCCCGATTGCCTCACCAAAAAAAAAAAAAAATACATCTGGGAGGGGAAGACCCTGGCTAAAACAGAAACAATTGCTATCTACATTCATTCTGAGCCAGTCAGCGTCCAAAGAATAACCAAGTATGGCTTGGCCTGGAAAGCAGTATCCTCATTGGGAGTTTCTGGAACTAGTGAAATCAGAGGTCTGTACAAAAACAAAATAAAACAAAAAAAAGTAATAATAATAAAATAAACAAAATAAAATAAACAAAAAAAAAAGGTAGGCCTTGGGGATGCAAATGCAAAACAGTCCCTGTACTCACTAAGGTTGAATTCCGGGGATGGGAAGCGGGGTGGAGGGAAGAAGAGAAGAGATACATGTAAACAGATAAGTAAATAGAAGACAATTTAAGGAGGGAGATTCCAGGAAAGGGTTCCTGTACGAGGTAGCAGCAGAGCTGAGCCTTGAAGGAAATGATAATTTCGAATCCCATGATGAGCACAAGACAACATACGGGGAGACTTCTCATCCATTTTCTCTGCTTTCCAAATTGACTGCTTGGTTTCTTTAATGGTAACCCACATTGTACCCCTATCCCACTTGCTACCTAGCAAGTCCTGCTATCAGATCCTTAAATGACTGATAATAGGATTTGGCATCAGAGGACCGGAGTTCTAATCCTGACTTTGACACCATGCTGTATGATCTAGGGCACACTTAACCTCTCCGTGTCTGTTTTCTCATCTGTGACATTGGGGAGTGAGGTGGGGCTTGGACTTAATGGCCTTTAAGAACCCTTCAAGCTCTAAATATATGATTCTGTGACATCCTCCTAGGGAGATCTGCATTTTAATATTAACTAAAGCTTTAAGATAAAAGGAGAGAAAAGAACCAGTGGTAGAATTTCTGGTATCACCCTGAATTTTGGGAGAGGATTTTTTTGTTGTTGGGGGGAATATTCAGCCCACATTCATCTGAAATCATACCACATAGCTTAGCAAAGCTTTGGGCACATAGTAGGTAGGTAGTTAATAAATGTTTACTGACTGTCTGACATAGGCAAGCCTAACACTTAAGTACTACTAGGATTCCATCTCTTATTCCTTTCTTATTAGCACTGACCTTTGGCATTAGAATGTCTGTAGATGCCTCTTCTAGGCATGGTAGAGTAATGGAAAAAGCAATGAATCTACAATCAGAAGATTAGAATAGATTGGATTAGATCAGAATCTTCCAATTCCACTCACCAGCTGTGTGACTGACAGCAATATCACTCACCTCTTTGGGTCTCAGTTTCTCCATCTGTAAAATGAGGGGTTTGAATTGAATGATCTCTAAAGGCCCCACCAGCTCTAATATTCTATGAAAGTAGGATCTAGCCAGAGGCAGCTAGGTGGTGCAGTGCATAAAGCACTGGCCCTGAAGTCAGGAGGACCTGAGTTCAAATTCGACCTAAGACCAAACACTTGACACTTACTAGCTGTGTGACCCTGGGCAAGTCACTTAACCCCAATTGCCTTAAAAAAAAAAAAAAGAAACCAGGATCTGGTTTTCTAGAACACCTAATACCATGTCTGTAGGAGGAGGCAGGGTGCTAAATGAATTCATAGGATCACAGATTTAGAGGTGGGAGGACCTTTAGATAGGGGCCATCAAGTTTAACTACTTCTTTTTAGAAATGTGGAAACTGAGGCACAGAGAGTATAAATGAATGACCAAAGTAGTAAGTGGCAAAGCTGGGCATCTGACTCTAAAACCACACAAGCTACACTTCCTCAAACTAATGTGGGCAAATGAGGAAGGCCATCCTTCCCAGGCTATTATAAACTTACAAATCATTTGTAGACATTATTAGGATTCAGGAACCTAACAGGCTATTCTCATGCTTCACCCCAATCTTCCCATCCTCAGCCAGGCATGTAGAAGACATCCTGCCAACCTTTGGAATTTCATTTAAAAAATTATGTGGGAGAACTCAGAGTGAGATCCCTCAGTACAACAGGCATGTTTCACAGGAAACCTAAGGTTTCCTTTTAGGCTGCAGACTCCAAGTGTCTGTCAGAGGCTCAAGGAGGCAGCTGCCTTCCAAGGACTTGTCGTCTCTTTTTTTTGTGAGCTTGCAGACATCTCTTTGCTCTCAGACAAAATCAAAACCACTCTCCAGTTAATGGGCCTTAGTTTGGCAGCAGCTAGATGGAGTTGGACACGAGATGAGTTCTTTTCACTATGTCTTTGTAACCAGCTCAAATTAATCTTTCTTGATACTTGGTCAGAGCTCACCCACACCTTGAAGATCTTTAGGTAGGAAGGACTGACCTTTTATTTAGGTGGAGTGGGCAGTCCCCTGAACATGATGGGGGCAGTTGGAAGCCACCCTTGTTCAAAGATACCTAGAATTCTTTGACCACAGACAAAGAGGTAGGGAGGTACAGTGGAAGGAGCGCTGGATTTGGAATCAGGATCTGGCTCTACTGCCATGTGACGTTGGGCAAATCAATTCCCCTTCTCTGACCTTCAGTGGCTTTATCTGTAAAATGAGGGAGCTGGACCTGTAAGATCTTTTGAATTATCATTCTAAAACTAAATTCTAAATTTTTTCATTTTGTGGTTGACGATAAAGAGGAAAATGCAAATCCTCCTGGGAGAGGGTAAAGACAGTAAACGACTATAATCAGATCCCTTCCTGAGAGCAAGTTTTGTTTTTGTTTTTGTTTTTTTTCTTGTTAGGCAATGGGGTTAAGTGACTTGCCCAGGGTCACACAACTAGTAAATATTATGTGTCTGAGGCCGGATTTGAACTCAGGTCCTCCTGAATCCAGAGCCGGTACTCTATCCACTGCACCACCTAGCTGCTCCCTGAGAGCAAGTTTTGAAAGAGGGATGAAAAAAAAAAGAAATTTATGTGATAACTTTATTATATATTTAAAAGGAATAGCAAGTTGTACATAATAGATTTGCAGTTTCATGTACAATCACTCTTTTTAAAATTCTACTATGTATGGAAATGCTTGTTTTATTTCATAAATTAAAAATAAAAGAAATATAAAAAAAGAAAAAAGAAAGAGGGAGGGTCATAGGATTATAGATTTGGAGCAAAAGAGACCATATAGGTCATTATATCCAATCAGCTCATTTTATAGATGAGGAAACTGAGACCAGAAGAGGTTAATTGAATTGCCCAGGGTCACACAGTGGTTAGAATTTGAACCTAGGTCTTCTGGATTCCAAGGCCAGCACTCTATCTACTATACCATGCTGCCTCTCCAGGAGAAAGCTGAAGGGCGAAGGGCATTGAGTGCATGAAAGGCTGAAGAAGGAATGCCACATAGTAGGGGGATGGAGGAGTCCTGGCGTTTCAAAGATACACTTTGCCAGATTCACAGTTATGTCTGAGGCCAGCCCCAATTGCTGGATTCAGACAATATATGAATCCTTGAAATTATTTTTTTAAGTGTAAGTAAGACACTCAGCATTCCGAGGTTCTCCCACCTCAAAATACCACGTATTAATGTAACAAGTTTCTGCTTAAAAGACAACATGGTGCGCCTGAAAAGACTTATGCAGCTACTTTGCAAAGGTTGTTGAAATTCTACTCCAGATTGAAGTCAATCCACAGAAATTAATTGTCAGACCATCAGCTGGGATATCCTAAAATAAGCTTGACAACAGATCTGCATCATTTGCACCAAGAGGGCTACCCTTTCCCGATAATAACTTCTAGCACTAAAAAGCAAGAAATTTCCTGGATAACAAAAACAATCAACTTGAAAGTCATGAATTTGGGCTAATGGGCAAGGGAGGCCATTCTACATAAGCGACCTGACTCGAATATAGAATATTTCTCAGAAAAAGGAAGCTTGATAATTTTCAAGTAAGAGTACACAAAGTATCTCAAACGCCTAATGAAGTCTTTCTTTAAGGAGGAAGGCGCACAGCTCCTTTGTAAGCAATACATATTGCTGGTGCATAGATTCTGCCAAAGCCTTCAGAAATAACAGTAACTTGGATGTGTGTGTTGCTTTACATACATTATCTTATTTGAGTATAACAGCAACCCTGTGAGATATATATATATATATATATATATATATATATATATATATATATATAGGTATTCCCATTTTACAGATGGGAAAACTGAACCAAAAAGAGGTTCAGTAAACTGCCAACCATGGGAGGCAAGATCAAAGGGTCATAGATTTAGAGATAGAAAGAACCTTAATAATAACCATAACAACAAAAACAACAATAATAAGTAGCTAGTATTTATATAGTACCTACTATGTGCCAAGGACTATGCTAAGTACTTTACAAATATCTCATTTTATCCTCACAACACCCCTGGGAGGTAGGTGCTATTATTATCATCCCTCACTTTACAGATGAGGAAACTGAGGCAGACAGAGATTAAATGACTTGCCCAGGGTGTGCTGGTACATTTGTTCATATTATTATTTCTCCTGCCCAGAATACCTTCCTCTTTCTCCTTCTTTTCTTTTTCTTTTTTTTTTATCTTTTTATTATTATTTTTTTAACATTTAATTTATTTATTTTTAGTTTTCAACATTTACTTCCACAAGATTTTGAGTTCCAAATTTTCACCCCATCTTGCCCCTCCCCCACCCCACGATGACATGCATTCTGAATACCCCTTCCCCTAGTCTGCCTTCCCTTCTATCTCTCCTCCCCTTCTCTTATCCCCTTCCCCTTCAATTTTCCTGTAGGGCAGGATGGATTTCTGTACCCCATTTCCTGTATTTCTTATTTCCCAGTTGCATGTGAAAAGTTTTTTTAAACATGTATTTTTAAAACTTTGGGTTCCAAATTTTCTCCCTTCCTCCCTCCCCACCCACCCTCATTGATAAGGCAAGCAACTAAATATGTTATATATGTGCAGTTATGCAAAACACTTCCATAGTGGACATGTGAAAAACTAACTCTATTTCCCTTAATCCTATCCTGCCCCCCCATTTGTTCTATTCTTTCTTTTGATCCTGTCCCTCCTCAGAAGTATTTGCTTCTGATTACCCCCTTTCCCAATCTGCCCTCCTCTCTATCATCCCCCTACTCTCTTGTCCCCTTCCCCCCCTATTTTCCTGTAGGGTAAGACAGATTTCCATACCCAATTGAGTGTGCATGTTATTCCCTCCTTATGTCAAATTCTATGAGAATAAGATTCACTCATTCCCTCTCACCTTTCCCCTTTTCCCCTCCACTGTAAGAGCCTTTTCTTTTTTTTTTTTGTGAGATAATTTACCCCGTTCTACCTTTTCCTTTCTCCTTCTCCTAGTATAATCCTCTCTCACCCATTCATTTTATTCTCCAGATATGACCCCTTCATCTTCAACTCACCCTGTGCTCTCTATCTATCTATCTATACATACATATAATTTTTTCCCTCCAACTCCCCTAATGCTGACAAAAGTCTCATGAGTTACAAATATCATCTTTCCATGCAGGAATGTAAGCAGTTCAACCTTAATATGATTTCTCTTTCCTGTTTACCTCTTCATGTTCCACTTGAGTCTTGTATTTGAAAGTCAAATTTTCTATTCAACTCTGGTCTGTTCATCAAGAATGCTTGAAAGTCCTCTATTTCACTGAATGACCATTTTTTTCCCCTGAAGGATTATACTCAATTTCGCTGGGTAGGTGATTCTTGGTTGTAATCTTATCTCCTTTGCCCTCCAGAATATTATATTCCATGCCCTGAGATCCCTTAATGTAGAAGCTGCTAAGTTTTATGTTATCCTGATTGTGTTTTCAAAATACTTGAATTGTTTCTGGCTGCTTGTAATATTTTCTCCTTGACCTGGGAACTCTGGAATTTGGCTACAATATTCCTAGGAGTTTTCCTTTGGGGATCTCTTTCAGGAGGAGATTGGTGGATCCTTTCAATTTCTATTTTGCCCTCTGGTTCTAAAATATCAGGGCAGTTTTCCTTGATAATTTCTTGAAAGATGATGTCTAGGCTCTTTTTTGATCATGGCTTTCAGATAGTCCAGTAATTTTTAAGTTCTCTCTCCTGGATCTATTTTCCAGGTCAGTTGTTTTTCCAGTGAGATATTTCACATTGTTTTCTAATTTTTCATTCTTTTGGATTTGTTTTACAGTGTCTTGATTTCTCATAAAGTTACTAGCTTCCAATTTCTCTATTCTAATTTTTAAGGAAGTATTTTCTTCAGTAATCTTTTGGACTTACTTTTCCATTTGGCCAATTTTGCTTTTTAGAGCATCCTTCTTCTCATTGGCTTTTTGGACCTCTTTTGCCATTTGGGTTAGGTTATTTTTTAAGGTATTATTTTCTTCAGTATTTTTCTGGGTCTCCTTTAGCAAGCTGTCAACTTGTTTTTCATGATTTTCTTGCGTCACTCTCATTTCTCTTTCCTGTTTTTCCTCTACTTCTCTTACTTGCTTCTCAAAATGCCTTTTGAGCTTTTCCAAGGCCTGGGACTGATTCATATTTTTCTTGGAGGCTTTGGATGTAGGAGCTTTGACTTTGCTGTCTTTTTCTGGTTGTATATTTTGATCTTCTTTGTCACCAAAGTAAGATAATATCAGTCTGACTCTTTTTGTGAGGTTTGCTCATGATTCCAGTCAATTACTTGAGTTTTAAACTCTTTGTTAAGGTAAGAGTCTGCTTTCAATGTGGAGAATGTACTGTCCCAAACTTTGGGGGTTTGTACAACTGTTTTCAGAGATACTTCTAGGAACCTGTAAATTTTCAGTTCTTCCAAGGTGGTATGATAAGGGGTGAGGTGTTTCCTCTCCAAGGTCACAACAAGCTCCACCAGGCCAGCACTCCTTTTTGCCCTAGGACCGCCCCGCAGAACTGTGATCCAGATGCAAGCATGGGCAAAGCAAGAGATCCCTGCAATCCCCCTCTGATCAGTCACTTGATTGCCCCTCAATCTGTGGGCCAGAAGCTCAGGAAGCAGCCACCGCCCCAGGGGTTGCGCTCGGGCTTGCAGCTGAGACCTAGCTTCTCTCTCTCACCGCAGTCACAGACTTTTCCCACTGACCTTCTAAGTTGTCTTTGGCATTCATGGGTTGAGAAATCTGGAAACCGCCACAGCTGCCTGTGATTCAGTCCTCTGAGGCCTGCTCCAGGCTCGCTGCAGCCTGCATGCCCACGTCAAACTGCACTCCTCTCCCAGCCCGGCATGATATACCTTTCTGATCAACCACTCAGGTTATCTTGGGCTGGAAATTTGTTTCACTCTGTCTTTTTGTGTGTTCTGCTGCTTTAGAATTTGTTTAGAGACATTTTTTTTACAGGTATTTGGAGGGGTTTGGGGGAGAGCTCAAGCAAGTCACTGTTTTCACTCCGCCCTTTCTCCTTCTTTTCAAACTCAACCTGAGTCACCCTGGTACGAAGGAAAAAACTTCACTGCCCTCTGAAGGCTTGAGTCCCAGCTCCAATATTTAGGAGCTATGTGACCTAGACCAAGCCATTTACTCTCTGAGCCCCAGTTTCCTCTTAAAAAGGCTGCAGTGGGGACTATATAGATGTGAACTATTGTCACTCATATTTCAAGGCCTAGCTCTAATTTCACCCTTTTTATGAAGCCCTTCCTGACTATTCTAGCCTACACTAAGAATTTTCCCCCTGTCTGAATTCCTATAACTCTTACACAGCCTGCAGAGGCTCTATCTAGCATTAGGTTCTATTCTGTTTTTTTATTGCAAACTTCTGTTTCACATGTGTTGTTAGTCTTATCTCCTCCAATAAAACTATAAGCGCTTTGAGGGCAAGGCTCCCATCTTCTCCATCTCTAATCTTCTCTCTAACCTCTAATCAGAGCAGGGGCAGCCATGTTGAATTGAGTTGAAGAAAGATCAACATTACTTCTTCTCCAAATATTCAGTATTCCATCTATTGGTATTATCATGAATTAGCCAGAAACAATCATTAGTATCCACAGAGCATTTGGAAGAGCAATCTTCCTTGTAGGGAAAGTTTATTGCTGTTAACCTTCAAAGGAGGTAATTCAGGAATACAGGTTTTCAGTCTAACATCCACAACTGTTACTAATAGCTGACATTTAAAAATTTTGAAGCATTTTATGTCAATTGTTTTACCACCTGTGAGGTGGTAGGTAGAGATAGAGAAGAGAACCGGGATTTCATTGGTATAGTGATTTCCCAGGTGAGGAAACTCCTTCCATCAATGCAAATTGGTGGCCTCTTGACAACTTATAGTCCCAAGAGAGTTGCCTGGAGCTCTAAGATATTAAATGACTTGCCTAGGGTCATACTGGCAATATGGATTTAAGCATGACATTAAACATGGATCTTGGATTTTCCTAGCCTGAAGGTCAGCTCTCTGTCCACTACACCTCGCTGCTTCTTGTCTTGTATTCCCATTTATTTTTGGAGGCAATCAGGGTTAAGTGACTTGCCCAGGGTCACATAGCTAGTAAGTATCAGAGTCTGGATTTGAACTCTGGAACTCCTGATTCCAGGGCTGGTACTCTATCCACTACACCATCTAGCTGTCCCTGTATACCCATTTTTATAGGTGATGACACTGAGCCTCAGAGAGGCTAAGTGATTTGTTCATGGTCATATAGCAAGTACTTATCAGAATTAGGATTACAACTCAGTGTTTCCTAATTTCAGCTCCAGCATACTATCTGTTTCCTCAAACTATTGGATAGACATTGGTTGCTCAGTTTGTATCTCTATGTAAAGTGCCTTGGTGGGGTGAAGAGATGGAAAAGACAAGGTCTCTGCAGTCCAGGAACTTACAGTCTAGATGGAGAAACCAGACTAATATGTGAAATGGATAATAAAAGGAAATAAATAACTCAGTGCCAAATGACTGGTTTAGAACATAAATGCTGAGAGTGGTGGTGATGGTGGTCAAGGAAGGCTTCATAGAGGAAACAGAACTAGAACTGAGCTCTGAAAGATGGATAGAATTGGACCTAAGATGACAGATTTAGACATGGCAGGGTTGTCAGACATCATTTAGTCCAACCTCTTCATCTTATAGATGAGGAAACTGAGGCCCAGAAGGTGGTGACTTATACATTGATTTTCAGGAATCCACAAAGGAAGAGAACTTCTAGGTGGAGAAAGCTAAGTTGAGAATAATGAAGACACATGCAAGGTATTCAGGCAGCTAGATGATGCAGTGGATAGAGTGCTGGGTCTGAAGTCAGTTCAAATCTGGCCTCAGACATGTATTAGCTGTGTGACCCTGGGCAAGTTACTTAACCCTGTTTGCCTCAGTTTCCTCATTTGCAAATGAGCTGGAGAAGGAAATGGCGAACCACTTCAGTATCTTTGCCAAGAAAACCTCAAATGGGGTCACCAAGAGTTGAACATGATTGTAAATAGCTGGACTACAACAACATGCTAAGTATAGTGAGGAGATCAGCCCTTATGAGCCCCAGTAGAAACATAAGAAGCCCTCTTCATTCTCAAAAATCAAGTTGGGCCATACCCAACCTCGGCTTAAGATTACCTCAGAGAAAATAAAACTCTTCATCTGTTACCTCCTCTAATTTCCTTTTTGCTACAAAACCTGCACATTAGTGTCAGAGGGCATGGACTATGTCCTGATATGCTGTAGGACTTCAGAAACTATTTTTGGGTAATAACTAATTCTTCTGATTGAGTCCTATCCATCCTTAAAGGCTTATATCATATTGTACTTCCTTCACCTTCCTAGTCTAGTGATTCTTTCTCCTTCGTTTAATCTTCAAGAGCACCTATTGTCTTCACCGAGCACTTGCTATCTTATCAATTATCTTTTCATGTCTGAATATCATAGCCAGGAGTGGCACCCTTTGGTGCTGGGGTGGGGAACCTGTGGCCTTCTAAATCCTTAAGTGCAAACTTTTGATTGAATCCAAATTTTACGGAACAAAGATATAAAACCTGGATTCAGTTAAAAAGCAGTACTTAAGGATTTAGAAGGTCACAGGTTCCCCACCCTTGCTTTAGTGGATAAGGGGGTGGTGGTCTTAGAGGCAGGAAGACCAGACCTCAAGTCCTACTTCTGACACAAATGGGCTGTGTAACCCTGGGCAAGTCACGGATTGTTGTTGTCTTTCATTCTCCAAGAGGACCAATGACATCAGCAGGGTGATGTCTTCACTTGCAAGTGAATTGGATTTAAGTGAGGCAGAGCTGTGCAGAGTCATCAGCCTCACTGTCTCCTCCTCCAGAGTCCAGTGGCAAGACAAAGGTCAAGACGACTGAGATGGCCCTGGGTGTAGTGGGAGACCTTGGCCTTTTTAAGCTAAGGTCTTTCCCAGGTCCTCTCATTCCCTTAGACCAAAGTTGTAGACAAAGTGCCAACCTGCACTGATAGTGAAACCTCCTCACCTAAATAAATGAAATTCCTATGTCTGGTGAAAAAAAAAAAGGCATGACTCAAGTTTTCCTCCTATGATTCAAGCCTTTCTGTCACGTTAGATGGAGGTTTTCTATGATGTCATAGACTTCTACTTCTATACTTTATATACTTCTACTGTGAGCTATAGCTACAGATGTGAGGTGTTGAAAGGAGACAACACATTGTTACTTACTGCCCATGTAACCTCAGGGAAATCATTTAACCTCTCTGGACTTCAGGTTTTTTTTTTTTTAATCTGAAAAATAAGGGGGTGGGACTAGATGGTTTCTAAGGTCCCTTCAAGTTATAAATTCGATGATTCCCTGAATTCAGTCTCAGTATTTATATGAGAAAAGGGACACCATGTTGCAAACATGGATCCTCTATAGAAACAGATTCACAGGTTGCTAGAGCTGAAGTGGGGTGAGAAGGTGGGGAATGGAATAGATAATTTCTGAGGTCCCTTCTAATTTGAGGATCCTAGGGTCTATGTCCTTAGAGATCATCTTTTGATAGCTGAAGAGTCTGAATGAAAATAAATGCTTGTTATATTGAAGTGGAGGCTCCCATTCAATGAGCTACTAAGTACAATGCACTGTGCTCGGTACTAGTACAAGTACAAGTAATTTCCAAGGTTTCACTGTCAGGTAGGGACAAAGGTCTCCTGACTCCTAGCCCAGTGCTCCTTTGACTACATCACACTGTAAATACAGTTGAATGAATTATTTAGAGATCAAAAATCCAGTGTGGTAGCAGTAAGGTAGGTCATTGATGGGCTGCAGCCAGGTTGGTCAAGTTACTCAGCCGGACCTCAGTTTCTTCATCTGCAGAATAAAGAGATAGGACTAAATGACCCCTAAGGTCCCTTCCTACTCTAGATCATGATCCTATGATCCTTGAACTTGTGACTATTTCTCTCTATGCTGCTGCGTGATCTCAAGATGTCAAGACGATTTAAGGATTGTCTAACAGAAGAAGTAGCGTGTATGTATGGAAAGTATGGACGTATGGGGGAGAAGCAATGCTACTAAAAGACTAAAAAAGCTGGGTTCTTATCCTTTGGAGCTTCAGTTTCCCCATCTGTAAAATTGGAAAAATAATACTCTCCATTAAGTCATTGTAAGGATCAAAGGAGAAATCTATTGAAAAGAAAAAAGTTTCATTGATCCTGGAAGGGACTTGTAGGCTGACCAAGTGTGCTCCTGTTGGATGGCTGTAGCACCCACTCACCTTGGAAATGCTGGAGAGCCACAGTCTAAGTTTTTTTCCAAGTTCTCTTTTTTTTAATATTTCTATTTTTTCTGAGTCTAGTTTAGAAAAATGCCTAGCAGATGTCAAAAGTTCATCCCTGATTGCTTCAAGGAACAAATTTCTTTTAGCTCCTTGTAACTCCTGGATGTTTCTAGTTAAGTTTTCCAGTTTCTAGTTAAGGACTTACACACATACACACACACACCAGCAGTAATTATTTACTGTCCTGCTTATATGAAGATAACAGTCCTGTCTCACCAAACAGCATTAGAGTTTAGACATTCTTTTTCAGTTGTAGAAATGAACTGCTTGAAACCTATGCAACCTTTCATAACATCAGAATCTGAGACTATTAAGGTTGGATGGAACCTAGTCCCAATTCTCTCATTTTACAAGTGAGAAAATTGAGGTCTAGAGAGAAATTAAAAAGCCTGATGTAAAAACAAACAACAAACAAAAACTAGTTAGTGGCACATCATGGGCTAGAATTCCTGGCCTTTAGTCACTGGGGCCAAGAAGAAATATTCTGAGATAAGAAATGAACTGAATGGTTCCCAGCTTGCATCATCCCACCTCACTGAACCTGGATTAGCTAAACACTTACATATAATAAAGCACTTCACACGAGTTATTTCATTTGATCCTCAAAACAACCCTGTGAGGTAGGTGCTCTTATTATCCCCATTTCACAGATCAGGAAACCAAGGCTGAAAGAGGTCAAGTGATTTGCCCAGGGCCACACATCTAGCAAGTGTCTGAGCCTGGATTTGAATTCAGATCTTCTTGACTGCAAGTACAACACCATTCACCTAGCTCTCTCTGGATTAATAAGACTAGCTTCCCGGTAAGGAAACTTTCATCCAAGGCAGATCAACAACTTAAAAGACTTGGAGAGTCGTCCTGGGCATTGAGGGGTTAATCATGTATGGTGAGTTGACTAAAATTAAAATGCTATATTATTAAATTCAACAAAAATTTATTCAGTGCTTAACGTGTGCTCAGCCCTGTGCTGTGAGGAGGAATGAATACAGTCCCTGTTCTCAGGAAACTTATCTAAATATAAAAGCTAGAACAAAAGTATATAAATGAAAAGTTAAGTAGTTGTATAAAACAACAGGGCAAGAGATGTCACAGATAGTAGAATGTCTAGTAAGTCACTGTCATTTCCATTAGCATTAAGAGTTTAGAGGGAGAGGTTTCTATGCACTAGAAAAGGCAGGAAGGCCTCAATGAGGAGGCAAGACTTGAGCTACCACTGAAGGATGGGTACAGTCATTATACAAATAATAACTACTATAATTATTAGAGGGTGGTTCATGAGTGCCAAAATGCCTTGGGTTTCTTATTTCACTTACTTAACCACTGATTCATTTTGGCATCATCAAAGCAGAGAGAGGGAATTTTGCTTTCTGAATTATTCATTTGGACATCCCTGAGGTCCCTTCTCTGTTTCCAAAGGGGTTGGACTTTTCATGAAACTAGCTTTATTGATGTACCTTTTTGCTCTATGAAAGGCGGGGTATACATTATTGATTGCTGCCAGCCAGCTTTTGGTGGAAATCGATGAAGCCTGGCTTCCCTGGGGTTTGGCGGAAGCATTAGTGATCTGAGGTCTATTTTATGAACATAGGCTATAAATAGATATGTCATTTTGGTTGTCTTTTCTATTTCCCAAGCAGAAGCCAATCTTCATAAAACTTATTTTTTTAAAAAGGCAAAAGCAATTGTGCAATGTTTTAAGCCACATTTAGATTCCTTCCTCTGAGTGACCCAGACAGAAAAGGGTCCTTAGAGTGTAACCAATCCTAGCCTCAGTCATTTGTAGCTTTATTTCTTTCCTTTAAAAAAACTAAGTGAATAAAATCTATTTTCTCTAGGTTCCACCTCCCTCAGTTGGGGGAAGAAATGAAAAACAAAACCCTTTGACAGATATGAATAGTCAAGCAAAACAAATTCCTGCATTGGTAGTGTTCAAAAAAATAAATGACTTTGCACCCAGAATCTATCACTTTTCTGTCAAGAGGTGGATATTGTGGATCCTCTGCCTAGCTTTGTTTCTACAAACTTGAAATATTTTCAGATCTTAAGAGACAACAGCTGATACCCCATATTATATCCTGGGAAGTTTAGCCATGATGAATGATGGGGTCTTCTAGTAAAGCATTTCTATAATGTAGGGGCTCATTACCCTTTTTATGTCATGGAGCCCTTTGGCAGTCTGGTGAAGCCTTTGATCCTCTTCCCAGAGTAATGTTTTTAGATGTATAACAGAAAATACATAGGATTACAAAAGAAACCAATTACATGATTAATAATGCAAAATGTTTTCCATATGCTATCTTATTTGATATGATCTTTACAACAATCCTATGAGATAAGTACTATTATTATTCCCATTTTACAGATGAAGAAATTGATGCTGGATCACATTGCTAGCAATTGTCTGAGGCTGGATTTGAACTCACATTGCCCTGATTCCAAGTTTAACCCTAACTACTGAGCAACCTAGTCACCTATGGTGACAGCTACCTGGTTATTCTTCCCTCCCTCCTTACTTTCCCCATATTTTGAACTTTCACATCTTTTGAGACATTTGTGGAAGATAGGACCAATGGGCAATCCAATAGCTATTTTATAGTGGAGTTTGTGAGTCTGGGGATTAGCTTTCTGAAAGGGGCTACAAGGCAACGTGGATCAGAGAGGGGATCAGGGTCCTAGAAGGAAAACAGTCACTGTTGTAATACAGGAAGGACAAAGCAGATATGATACAATAAACGAGAAGTAAATAAGCTTTGATAAAGTAGTACCTTTCATAATTTATAACTCCCATTGGCCAGAGTATAGTATGGGGCATGTAATCAATCAGTACTTTAATACTAAGTAATGAAAAAGTAGATGTTGAAGATGATGATAACCTTTATGGCAATAATGAACTCGATGGAGACAGTGGTAGTGAGTGAAAATTAAGATTCATGTGAAGAAGAAAAGGCTCTGAAAGGTAAAGGGGTATAGAGATTAGGGCACTGAACTTGGAGTCTGTAAGACCTAGGTTCAAATTCTTCCTTAGATAATTATAGGTGTATGATCTTGACTGAATTAAGTCACTGAACCCTCCTCAGACTTCCATCTCCTCATTTGTAAAATGAAGGTGATAGACTCAATGGCCTTTAAAGTACCTCTTAGCTATAAACCTATGACCCTATAAACATCTTGATTCGTGAGCCAAGAATAGTCCAGAGCATGACTACAGAATAATGTGACTTATTTTTCAAAACAAAACAAAAACCCAGAATTTTTCCTTCAAATGAGCATTGTTTTCTTCAATATAGGCTAAGCTGTACATTTATTCCTAAGGATGCTATTTTTTGGACACTATATTTGACGAATGCCTCCTCAAGTATGACCTTCAGAGCCTGTGCCATATTCTGTCAAATATCCCCAGGGGTGACAAATGTTTGTCCTACAGGAGCTAGTCTGACTTTGAAAATAGCCAAAAAAAAAATGTTCCAAATCTAGGAGGGGGAGGATCATGCTGTGCAATCCCATCTCTGCTTGCATTTTTAAATGAAGGGACAACATATAACTTGACATAATGTATGCTGCTTGTTTAAGAATTACAGCTAGGTGCCCATTAGTATGAATAATGAATCCTTTAAAGTGATCACATATATTCAAAGTTATAATTATGTAAAATATGGCAATTGGTTCCAGCCTAATGGAACTATGGAGTGGGAATTTGAATAATGCGATCACTTGAGGGGATTCATTATTTGCACTAATCTGAACCAAGCTGCAGTCACTTTATTTTGCAATTACCTTTTATATAATGTGGCTAGGTATATGATCCCATGCTTTAGGTGGAAAAGAAATCTAATCAAACTGAAGAGAAATCAGAAAGCTGACTGGGCTATGTAAATAATACTTTCTTTATTACTACATAATGCAGGGAAATGTATCTAAGTCCCATGAGGAGAGAGCAAGTTGCAACATTTGAGCATACAGGTGTTCTGGTATCTACCATTTATCCCTAGGGGAATAATCACATACTAAGAGGCAGAAAAGGAGAGAAAAGCAAAGAAATAAGACAGTTTAATTAAACTGTGAGATGATGGAAGTCTCTCATAAGATGAAGTAATTGTGCGCGCACCAATTTATATAGGAGGCAAGATGAGACAGAAAAAGAACTGGCTTTAGATTCAGAGGATGTGAGTTTAAACCCTGCCTTGGATGCTCATTTTGTATGTGACCTTGGGCAAGTTGCTTAATCCCCATAAGCCTCAACTTCCTCATCTATAAAATAATTAATAATAATAATAATATTTATACAGAGCTTAACCATGTGCAAGGCACTGTGTTAGACCCTTTATAAGTCTTATTTCATTTGATGTTCATAATAACCCTAGAGGTAGATACTATAATTGTCTCAGTTTTACAGATGAGGAAACTGAGGCAAAAGAGACTGAATTAGCTAGGGTCACACAGCTAGTAAGTGCCTGAGGCCATATTTGAACTCAGATCTTCCTGACTCAAGAGCTCTATCCCCTGAGCCATTTAACTGTTTCCACATCTGTATAAGATTTAAAATTTTCAAGGCACTAACATATACCCCCTCTCATTTGATCCTGATACCATGCTGGTGAAGAAGACAGAAGAAATAGTGTTATCCCTATATGACAGATGGAAAAGTTAAGGCATAGAGTACCTGCAATCTATTCTTGACTATAATAACTAACATTTATATAGTATTTTAAGGTTTACAAAGCACTTTACCCATATTATGTCATTTGATCGTCACAAGAACCTTGTGAGGTCTTTATTATTATTATTCTCAACTCCATTTTTTTCCAGTTGAGGAAACTGAGGCTGAGGGAGGTTAAGTGACTTTCCCAAAGTCACAAATATCATAGAGCTAGTAAGTTTCAGGTGGATCTTTAACTCATGCCTTCCTTACTCCAACTCTAGTGCTTTATCCATTACACCACTAAGAATATCACATATTCCTTGCAACAGTATGGCGAAAGTGCCAGATTCAAGGTCAAGTAGAAAGCCACATGCCTCCAGGGATGAATTCAGAAAAAAGGTAGTCAGGTGTAGTAGATAGAGTGTAGGGTTCGGAGTCATGAAGATCTTCCTTTAAGACCCACTTCTAATACTGATTAGCTACCTGACTTTTGTGACCTTGAGCAAATCACTTACTCTCCTTGGGCCTATGTTTTCTCATCTCTGAGGGACTTGGATTAGATGTTATTTGGGAAACCTTAGGCAACTTCTAGGAAGCACCTACTATTTGCTATGATGACACATGGAGTTTCCCTGCTAAAGAAACCACATATTCTGGTATTTAAGCTTTCCAAAGTTAATTTCGACAAGGTCATGCTACATGATGCAGCCAGTTAAGCATTTACTTACTAGGTACCAGACATTGTGCTAAGTGCTGGAGATACAAAGAAAGGCAAAAAGAGGGTCTCTGCTTTCAAGGAGCTAACATTCTAAAGGGGGAGATGACCTTCAAACAGCTGTATAGGTAGAAGACATATACAGAATACATAGAAGGTAATTTCAGAGGGAAAGTACTAGCTGCAGGAGCATCAGAAAAAAACCTCCTGCAGAAGGGAGAATTTAAGGTAAGTCTTTTTTTTTTTTTTAAGGCAATTGGGATTAAGTGACTTGCCCAGGGTCACACAGCTAGTACGTGTCAAGTGTTTGGTCTGAGGCTGGATTTGAACTCAGGTCCTCCTGACTTCAGGGTCGATGCTGTATCCACTGCGCCACCTAGCTGCCCCAGATAAGTCTTAAAGGGCATAAAGTCAGGAAGTGGAGCAAGAAGGACAGTGTCTCTATAGCAGAGAGTATATGAAAGAAGCACAGTTATCCCTTCCATATCTTGGTAGTTAGGGGTGTGGTGCCCCCACGATCTGGAAAATCTGAGTAAAATTTTTTGGCCCTCCCATCATACCAGAGAAGAAGTCTGAAATACTATGGTATTAAAAGATGAAATATGTTGATATTATACAATATTATACACATATTTTATGCATTTCTGAGTTTCTAAACTTCTGTGTCATCTGCTGGCCTTCGAGTGTTGTCTGCTTCCACAAAACTTGCCAAAAATTCCCATTTAATTTCTAATGGTGACCTGTGACATATTGAAACCTTGATGGGGAAAGTCGAGATGTGGAAGGGATAAATGTAAGGCTCAAGAAGACTGGAAAGGTAGGAAGGGGCCAGGCTGCAAAGAACAAATCTGTTAGCCCAGTATGAAATACCATCTATAAGGGATAGCATGTATGTTTTAAATACTTTATATAGATCTAATCCTATATTATTACAACATGACATAACTGAAAAGAACATTGGACTATGAGTCATGCAATTAATTATAGAATTTTGGAACAGGAGTGAACCCTAGAGATAGATCATCTAGTTCAACCCAACCTTGTCTCACAGATGGAATTGTCTTGTCCAAGGTTACACGGCTAGTTAGTGTCAGACCTGGGACAGGAATTTACATCTCCTGACTCCTGGTCCAGAATGCCTTCCATTTTAAAAAATTGCTTCTCAGGAAGTCTGGATTTTAGTTTTAACCCTATCATCAATTTGTTGCATGTTACTAGGCCTGCCTCACAGGGCTGTTGTTAGAATCAAATGAGATGCGGCATGATACAAATACAAGGCATTGTTAGGAATACAGACAATTTTTGTTTTATATAAGTGCACTATTGGCAGCCCTCTATGTAAAGCAATTTTTACCTACTGCAAATTTGTCCATGGACATGGGAAAAGGAGGGAAGTAGAAAGGGGGCTGTGACAGGCTCAGGGTTCAAGGACACATGAGGGTTGGGGATAGAGAAGCAACTGCAGGAGGAGGAATATGTGGGGCTGGGCTAGGAGGAAGTTTCTGTGTGTGTGTATGAATATGTGGGGGCTGGACACTGCCACAGACAAGAGGACAGGCAACATGGGTGGGGACAGACATATGATACTGAGGAGCAGATGGATGGAGGAGAAGACAGGTTGGGGCTTGGACACATGGGCAGCACTGAGGTCCCCTTCTGCGGTGGCCACCCCAATGGGAATCTCTCCAAGATTCCCTTCATGAGTTCATTTTTCTGCTTTTACTTGGTAGGTTTCTTTTTAGGGCTTTTTTGGTGGGTGGAGGAAAGAGGAGGCCTGGAACACCAAGCCAAGAGGCAGGAACACAGAGACCCCAATAAAGAGTACCATAAAGTTAACATAGGGGTTTTTTGGAATGTGGCTTTCTTTCAGAATTCTTTGTGTAAAGGTGAATTTGAGTAACGTGAATTTATGTGAAGTGAAAGCTGTCTGTACTGGCTAGGAATATTAATATACTGGAGCAGGTAGACATCTGAAGCAGCTGATATAAAGCCTTAAAGGTAATATGTGAGTATGTGTGAGGGTGTGTACTTTGGCACAGGAGGATTCCCCTATAAGGAACTCAAAACAGTAAATAGAAACCCAAATTCACTAAATATAAACCAAAGGATGAGAGTTCATATTTTAAAGGGATTCCTTGCACTAAAAATGGATCTACCAGGATTACTCTACATAGTGAGCTCCCGAAATTATTTTAAACTATTCAGCTTAAAATTGAATATTATGATTTTGATTTTTATTATAATTATATGCTTATATTATACTTCACAATTATTCCATCTTCCTTTTTGTCATCTTTCCCACCTTCTCTGGATATGCAGGTGATCTATTTTCTGGTTAGTAGTTGGACAATCCCAAACTTATTTTCATCACCAGCAGTTTTCAGTCAACCAGGGAAGGTTTGAAAACAACAACAAACACATGCCATCTCCCAAGATGCTGTTATTTTTCTTGTTGATACCAAAGACTGAAGACTCCCCGGCATCTGAATGGGTAAGAGGAGCTTCTACTTAGCAAGCTTAGGGGGGCTGAGAGTGCCGATAAGATTTAGTGTCAGGATTAAAAAAATATATATATATATTATATATATATATACACACATATGCATATATATATTTTCCAATTACATGTAAAAACTTTTTAACATTTTGGTTTTTAAAAAATTTTTGAGTTCCAAATTCTCTCCTTTTCTCCCCCCCCATTGAGAAGACAAGCAATTTGATATAGGTTATACAAGTGCAGTTATGCAAAACATATTTCCATATTAGTCATGTTGTGAAAAAAAAAAACAAGAAAAATAAATAAAGTTTAAAAAAATATACTTCAATCTGCACTCAGACTCCGTCAGTTCTTTCTCTGGAGGTGAATAGCATTTTTTATAATGAGTCCTTTGGAACTGTCTTAGATCTCTGTGTTGATTAGAGTAGCCAAGTCATTCACAGTTGATCATTGTACAATATTGCTCTTACAATGTTCTCCTGGTTCTGCTCACTTCACTTTGCATCAGTTCATGTAAGTCCAGTTTTTTCTGAAAGCATTAGTGTCAGGATTTTAAAGCTAAAAGAGACCTTAGTGATCATCTAGTTCAATTTCTTTTTACAAATGAGTAAATTAAGGTTTACTTTGGACTATACCACTATGACTCTACTTCCTCCTCACTCCACTTTTTTTTTTCTTAGCAAATGGGATTAAGTGACTTGCCCAGGGTCACACAGCTAGTAAGTGTCAAGCATTTGGTCTGAGGCTGGATTTGAACTCAGGTCCTCCTGACTTCAGGGCCAGTGCTCTATCTACTGCACCACCTAGCTGCCCCTTCACTCCATTCTTTACAAGGTTTTTTCTATTGGTGACTTCTTCCAGGAATTTCCTTTTTTTGGGGAAGGGTCCAGACCAGCCATCTCTTATTCTCTAGACTAAGCTGGCAGCCTACCCCCCCCTTTGGGTAATTTCTTCCTTCCCAACACCAACCCTTTTCAGTTCCCCTTTTATGTAAGCTTATGTTAGAATGTAAGCTCCTGGAGGGCAGACATTGTCTTTCTTTTTGCTTGAATTTGTATCTCCAGAGTCTAGTACATAAAAAGCATTTAATAAAAACTTGCTGACTGACTGACTATGTTTTAAGAGGGGTAGTAATTTCCCAGTAATGCTAAGGGCAGGCTCTGGAGCTTAACTTCCAATATATCTTTCACTGATATCTGGTGGTAGCAATCCAAACAGAAACAGAAGGGCAGCTAGGTGGCACAGTGGATAGAGCGTTGGCTCTGGAGTCAGGAGGACCTGAGTTCAAATATGACCTCAGACCCTTGATACTTACTAGCTGTGTGACCCTGGGCAAGTCACTTAACCCCCTTACCTAGCCAAAAAAACCCCAAACAGAAACAGATCCCAGTCAGCTGAATATTGACTTAGAAAACCACAAATTAAACATTATCTATGTTGTAGTATATTTAAGTTTATTTTTATTTATTTTGTTAGACATTTCTCAATTACATTTTAATCTGATTCTGCCACACTAACCACCTGGCCACAAGTGGCTGGCTGGTTTGACACCTCTGAATTACAAACACAACTAAGAATCTGATATCATACAAACAACTCTATTGACTGAAAACAAGGTGCAGGATGATATTCAAGCAACAAAAACAACAACAACAACAACAGGAGGGCGTAGGCACTAAATGTCTTTAAATCTAGTGATTTAAATTAACTGTTAATACATTTCATTTCTCCAGCAGCAATGCTTAAGGAGGAACAAAGAATAGAGATAGACAAAGTCAGTATTCATTTTGTCCTCACATTTTTCTGTGAATGAAGGGGAGAGTTTTTGTATAGCTAGAGGGTTGGCCTTCTGGTTGCCAGGCTATGAAACTTGCTCTTAGCATCTTCCAAGTCAGAAGACCATGTTTGTACAATGCTTGAGTGTTCAGGGATAGAAAAGAGAGGAAGAACAAGGACTCCAGCTCCATCTTACACATTCTAAGAACATCCTCGCTGACCTCTCCCTTTCCTTTCAGCTGATTCAAATGCTACCCTTTAAATTCCACCTCAATTCTCACCATATCCATGAAGCCTTTTAGTCCACTTCAAACCATAGTGATCTCTCTCTCCTCTGAACTAGGTAAACCTTACTACCTCTTCATTTCATCGGGTACTGACTTGTCTTATTAGCTAACTTTTCACTTTGTCTAGGTCCTGTCTCCCTGGCTAAGCTCCCTGTAGACAGAATGGAACCATAAGTAGCAATCTGGAATCCAGGGCAAGAAGAACATACAAAAGGTACTTGATGCAAATAGGTGCCCTCCAATAAACTTTTCAAGACATTTGTTTGGATGGAAAGAAGAGACCTCAGGAAAAGGACTTGGGACACAAGATTTCCTAAGGGGAGAGATTGTAAGACGCCAGCTTGTGGGGAAATTACAGTGACTGGAACATCTCAAAGACACTGATGGGGAAACAGCAGTAGGTGAGGTAGCAAACTGGGGCTAAGCTGGGGAGCTTACTTGAAATGTAAGAGAGAGAGAGAGAGGGAGAGAGAGGGAGAGAGAGAGAGAGAGTGTAGACGGTGTTATGAAGCATACTATTTGATATTTTCCTATTTCAACTAATTTCGCTAACTAGGTGCTAAGTTCAGTTATTTTTTTTTAATCTGCTCCAAGAATCCCCAGTAAATTCCATGCTGTGGGCCAAAAACCTGGACACTCAGCCCTAGTTCTGGTTCTAGGGCAGAGATTCAGTGTTATGTTTCTTTGCATGATCCTTGCAAATAGGAGAGCTCAGTAAAAATTAATTAAAAGAGGACGATAACTGATGAGCACCATTCTATAGTAATCTCATTTATCCCACCTGCTGACTTCTAGGTATAGTCTTTAAAGGACATGCAGCCTGTCTTCTTTTGTCATTTCAATGTATTGCCATGCATGTGTCTGCAGCTTACTTTTTACTTCAGGGTTTCTTCACACACCATTAAGGATGACAAAATGTCCTCTTCCCAGCCTGGCTGACGTGCTGCTGAATTATTACTCCCACTAGAATGCCGCCATCAAACTGTTGCCATAAGCCTGTCTTTCCTGGACAAATTTCCTCTGAATAGTAATAGAGGAACTCTAAACACTATGAAAGTTGTTTTTTGAAGTCATCATTGAATGAGACCCTAGTCATATCCATACAGCAAAATGGTGAAGAAGTTTGTTTTCATTCACCTCACTTCACTTTCTCTTAGTTTAGCATCCAAACTTGGGCTTACAGCACTCTCAGGCTGGCCCCCCCCTCCCCATCCTGTAATGCCCTTACACCTCTCCTAGGAGATTAATCACTCCAGAGTATGACTAAACATGTTATTCTTCAAAGGGGAATTTGCATTAAAAAAAAAATCTACGGAGGTTTCCTATGCTTTAACCAAAAGGAATGAATCTTTCAGAGTGGAATTTCAGACACTTAAGCATCTGGAAGGAGGAGGCTTTTGAGGGGGGTGGGTAGAAGGACTTGCCAGGACTTCTCAAACCATACCAAGTAGGTGACTGCCTGCTTTTTCAGAGCCAGTCATGCCAAGACATGAGGACATAAACATTTCAGACTCTGAAAACTCCAGATTCAGTGCTGAAGCCATAGCAGGGAAAAATATTAATCTATGGTGTTAAATATGTTCAAATGACCTAGGTTCAAATCCTGGCTCTGACACTAATAATATTAGTTCTGGGACCCTGGGCAACTTACCCCCTTTTCCCCCTTCTCTGTGCTTCACTTCGCTCATCTGACTCTCTTATGATCCTGTGATTCCACTCTTCTTGGGAGAAAAACCAAGCCACAAAACTGATTGCTAGCTAGCCTATGTGGAGAGATTGAAAATAGGTCATAAAAATACAAGGCATCTAGAATTCCTTAAAATTGCAGCTGAAGCTCAGAAACAAAGTAGAGGGGGCGGGGGAGAGGAAGCCACAGGAGGGTCTAGGGATAAAGAGAATGTCAGTCACAAAACTCTTTGAAGAGTCCCCAGAGCAGGTGGCTAACTCTTGATTTGACCTGAGGGATTGGGAAGGTCCCTTATCCCCCAAATCTGTCTCAGTGCTTGAAATTTCACTTCAAGTGATTCATTCTGTTGGATTAACCATAGCCCTAGCCAGTCTCTTTGGCCATGGAACAATATAGGTCTCTAAGGGGTTTTGAGAGAAGCAGAGAAGGTTCAAGGTTGTCCTTGGACCTTGGAAATATGCAGTGTAAATTCAGCTAGTGCTCCTAGCTGATGCAGCAGGAAGCATCTATCCTATGATACCTGAAATTCCTTTAGCAGGAGAGACTATCAATCCATAACCAGATACAAGGTTGATAGCTCTGGGAGAAGGAGAACAAACTTAAATGAAAATGACTTTCTAGAGAGGTTTTATTTGTTTTTAAATTAAATTTTATTTTTCTTAATTAACAAAAATCAATTCTCTCTCTCTCTTTCTCAAGCAAAACCTTAACAAAGAAACACAATCAAGCAAAACAAGTCCCAACTTGGCCATGTCCCCAAAAATGTACATCTCATTCTGCACCCTGAGCCTATCACTTCTATTTTAGGAGGTTGGTAGGATGCTTCTTTATGGGTCCTGAGAAGAGGTTTTAATGGGAGTTTGGTAGGAATTAGCCTGGGTGCAATGAGTCTTGTTGATCTGGTGGGAGTTTAAAGGTACAAAGTTAAAGATAGACTTTATCAACTTTGGCAATTTGATACAGGTCAGACCCCTTATCTATTTCTGGAGAATCAAAGCAACACATATTGAGTGCCCCTGATGTATATGGCACTGCACTTAGCCCTAGGGATGCAAAGATGCCAAAAGAAATAGATTATCCCCTTAAGGAAGTTAGAATCTATTGGAGGCTGGGAAAGACATTCACTGCAATACAAATCTGATACAAAGCAGATTGCAAAAGAGAAGTCCAGAGAAGGTGTTAGAATTTTAAAGAGGAATTCACTTGGAAAGATCTGGGAAGAAAGACTTTGTTTATGCAAGGATGGGGTCTGAGTTGGCTCTTGGGGGAAGGAAGGCAAAACAAAGGGAGAAAGACAAGGAAAGAGTCCATTCTACACATGGGAAATATAAAGCAATAGATTTGGAGCTGGAAGAGACCATGTAAACCATGCAGTTTAATCCCTTCATTTTATAGATGAGGAAGCTGAGGCCATGAAGTTAAGTAATTTGCCCAGGGTCACAAGGGTAGTAAGTAGAGATGGAATTTGAATTCAGGCTCTCTGACTCAAGTTTAGGGGTTCTTAATTTGGGGTCCATGGATAGATTTCAAGGAGGTCTGCCATTTTGGATGGCAAAAAAATACATCTTTATTTTCACTAACTTCTGCTAATATTTTATTTAAAATTTCTGCATCTATATTCATTAGGGAAATTGGTCTATAATTTTCTTTCTCTGTTTTGACTCTTCCTGGTTTAGGTATCAGCACCATATTTGTATCATAAAAAGAATTTGGTAAGACTCCTTCTTCACCTATTTTCCCAAATAGTCCATATAGTATTGGAATTAATTGTTCTTTAAATGTTTGATAGAATTCGCTTGTAAATCCATCTGGCTCTGGAGATTTTTTCCTAGGGAGTTCAATTTCTTTATCTGAGATGGGGTTATTTAAGTATTTTACTTCCTCTTCTGTTAATCTGGGCAATTGATATTTTTGTAAATATATTCATCCATTTCACTAATATTGTCAAATTTATTGACATACAGTTGGGTAAAATAGTTCCTAATTATTATTTTAATTACTTTCACTAACTTCTAACTGAAACTTAGCATTTCTATTATGAATGTAAGCAACAAATCAGAGTTACATTAGAAATATCAATGACTTTGCCACAAATAAAAATTATAGATATTTTCATATCACATTCCTTTTAGATCTCAAAATATTACATTCTTCATTACTTCAAAATTACTGTAGTTATTAGACTTGCTGCCTGATCACACAAGAGTACTTCCTGTCTACTATATTTCAATAAAATTGGTTTTCTTCATAATTCTATGTATTTTATTGTATGAGTTTAAGAACATCATTCTGTAAAGGGATCCACTGGCTAGACCACACTGCCGGAGTCCAGGGCACAAAAAAGGGGTAAATACCCCTTCTCTACAGCCAGAGTGCTCTTTCCACCTTAGCACGAGTATTTTGGTACGTTCCTAGTCTAGGTCAATGGAATTCTCACCTGTGTACAACAAGCTTAAAGCCTTGGAATCATCTTTGCCTTCACTCTGGCTCTCTCTCTTACCCCACAGATCACCAAGCGATTTCTTTTTGCAACATTTCTCATTGTCTGTCTCTTCCTTTTTATTTCTGCTGTTGCTACTATAATCCAAGTCCTCATCTCCTTATAGCTGAATCATGCAAGTGCCGTGCCTTATCTCCTTGACTTACAATCTACTGTACTTCTAGGCCTACCCTGCATGCCACTGACAAGTGAAACTTTTTTCTACAATGCTTTCATGCTTCTCCCTGATTAACAACAAACAAAAAAGCCTTTGATGGTTCCCCTGTCTTGTTTCTTAACTATTTGACCTATGTTAGTCAATGCATTTCAAACTTCTTGAGGGAAGGGACTATATTCCATACACTTTTTTAATCCTCCAGAACACTGGTGAAAAATTCAAATAGAACCAGGGGCCACTAAATGATATTACAAGGATGTCTGAGGCCACATATTGACTTAGAAGATCACGTTAACATTATCTATATTTTATTGTGGTCAGCTAGATGGCACAGTGGATAGAGTGCTGGGCCTGGAGTCAGGAATACTCAGTTCAAATTTCACCTCATACACTTACTAGCTATGTGACCCTGGGCAAATCACTTAATCCTGTTTGCCTCAGTTTCCTCATCTATAAGATGAACTGGAGAAGGAAATGGCAAACCACTCTAGTATCTTTGCCAAGAAAACTCCAAAAGAGTTCACAAAGAGAGACATAACTGAAAAAAAAAAGACTGAACAATTCTTTTGTTTATTTATTTTATTTTGTTAAATATATTCAATTATGTTTTGATCTGGTTCTGGGCATATAAGCCCATGTATTTGACACTTCTAATCCAGAGCATCTAGTAGAGCTAAGTCATTATTTGTTGTTCAAACACTGAGCTAATTAGAAAACTAGACTTTATGGAAAGGAAGACAGTCAATAGAAAACTAGTGACTTCCCAAAATGAATGCAATTTCAGCCCAAACAGGAAACAAGAAGAAAAAATACTCCTTTCATGCTGTCCAATGTTTCTTGCTAAACAGAACGCTCCAGGTAGGTCTCTAAAGACTAACAAAATTAGTAATGTCCTGCACCACTTTCTCAGTCAACTTGAGAAAGACATTTCTGATTCAGCTGAAAATTTCCCAGAAAATCTCAGTGTTTTCAACTTGGACTCTTTCTCAAGAGAGTTAAGGGATACAGACATATCACAGAAGACTACATTCTTATATGAGAATAGTATCTGGTCACGTAATCAATTAACTCTTGGTTGGCTACACTTTAAAAGATATGTTTTTTATGTTCCATGAACAGAGATTCAGGGAAGGAATATGGATCAGAGAATAGGCAGCCCCCAAAACAGGCTGTCTCTCCTACTCTCCCAAGCTATTGTTGTCCTTCTCTGGGGATGTGCCATTTTTCCATTACTGATGCCAAGTTAACCAATTTTGCTAAAGTCCTAGAACATATAGGATCATAGGTCTAAAGCTAGAAAGTATCACCGAGTTCTTCTAGTCTAACTTCGTTGCCGCATTTTATAAAGAAACTGAGACCCTGAGATTAAATGACCTGCCCAAAGTCACACAAGTAATAAGTGGGGTGTTCAGACTTTGTATTTTGGTCTTCTGGCTCCAAATCCAGTGTTCTTTCTACTAAATTCTATGGTTTCTGCACTGGTGAGCAGAAGTGGTTGTTTCAAAAGCAGCAATGACAATAGAGGAATGCAGGGTGACAGGACAGGCTATCTACGTCCTAGGATAACTAACACCCATGGCAAATGTGCTCTGCTGCTGTCAGGTTTTCAAAATCTTGAGGCTCATTCTTGGATCCACGGTGAAAGACTCAGAGATAATAAGGATATCAGAGCAAGTTTATCACCTAGTGCCTAGCCAAAGTTTCATGAAACACAGTGAGAGAGAAACAGTTGCAGTTCTCTAGGCTTTCTAGCCTCATATACACTCACATTATTTTATTCCAATCTTGCTCTTTTCAAATAAGCAATCCTGGTAGGGCAAACCCATTATTCAAGCTCCTTGGGCAACTGTTGCCAATGGATCTTTTGAGTTCAGGAGTTCTGAGCCACAGTGAACTATCTTTGCCAACTGAGTGCCCATGATAAATCCAGCACCAGTATGGAGTGGGGCAGATTGCCTAAGGAGATGCTAATTGGCCTAGGCTGCAAATACAGTAGGTCAAAACTCTCATGATGATGAGTAGTAAGGTCAGCCATGCTAGGAGACCCAGTCTTTAAAAAAGAGAAAAAGAAAGGGCGAGTCCCTCTTCTTAGTCACTATTTGCTAAGAAAACACATGATAAAAGTATTTCTTAAATACTTTAAAAGAAAACACAAGGTAAAAAACCTTGTCCAAGCAACAAACTTCCTGAAAATGAGAATGGACCAAATAGAAGTTAATGATTTGACAAAAATATTAAAACAAAGACTAAAGAATGAAAAAAAATAGAGGAAAATATAAGGTATCTGAGAGCTAAAATAACTGACCTGGAAAGAGTCATTGAATTACTTGAAAACCATAACAAAAAAAAAAAAGGCCTAGATATCATATTTCAAGAAATCAAAATAAAAAACAAAAACAAAAACAAACAAACAAACAAAAAAAAAACCTGCCAAAATCTCTTAGAACCATAGAGCTTAGTAGAAATAGAAAGAATCCATTGGTCACCTCCTAAAAGAGGCCTTCCTAGGAGAAAACTCCTAGGAACATTACAGTCAAAATCCAGGGCTTCTAGGTCACAGAAAAAATTTTGATGAGTAGCCAGAAAGAAATAATTCAAATACTGAGGCATCACCATGAGAATCACACATGATCTAGCAACTACCATCATAAAGGAACAGAGAGATTGGAATATGATATTTCAGAAGGTAAAGGATACAAATTTACAGCCAAGAATAACTTAACGAGAAAAACTGAGTATAATCCTACAATGGACCTTCCAAGCATTCCTGATTAAAAGACCAGAGCTGTGTAGAAACTTTTAAGTGTAAACACAGGAATCAGGAGAAACACAAAAAAGTTAAATATGAACAAGCAATCATAAGGGACTAAGCAAGGATAAACTGATTAAATTCTAATATTGTGAATGAAACGTGTTCCCCCTGAACCTTCTTATTATCATCTGGGTCACAGAAAGAGTCTAATTAGACAAAGGGTCTAGTAATAGTTCTATTATGTTTGATGATCTAGGGAGGGGAAGGATAGAAGGGAAGGAATAAGCATTTATATAGCACCTACTGTGTGCTATATAAATGAAGGATTCTGCTAAGCACTTTTTTTCTTTTAAACAAATTATCTCATTTGATCTTCACAATAAACCTTGGAGGTAGGTGATATTATTATCTCCATTTCACAGCTGAGGAAACAGAAGCAAAAAAAGGTTAAATGACTTGCCTAGAGTCACACAGTTAGTAAGTGTATGAATCAGAATTTGAACTCAGGTCTTCCTGACTCCAGACTCAACAGACTATGCACTGTACCACCAGCTGCCATCTTAAAAGAAGAATGGAAAAGGAGGGGAAGAGGAATACCCAAAGAAGTGAAAATAGAGAGGAAAGATGAGAAAAATTATAATAAACATTTTTTTTTTTAAAAATCAGGGTACACAAGTAGAAGTCTATATAAACAAGTACATGGTGGGGACAGCGATTAATTAATTAATTAATTCTTGAGCTTCATTCTCATCTGAACTAGTCAAAGGAGGGAAAAATAGAAACACATAGTCCAGTAAAGAAATATATTTTACTCAATAGGGAAATAGGAGGAAAAGGGAAGGTTAGAGGAAGGGTACATTAAGAAAGAGATTAGTCCTAAGCAAAAAGCTGCTAATTACAAAAATATTTATAATAGCTCTTTTTGGGGGTGACAAACAATTACAAACTCAGTGAGTAACCAACCAACAATTGTGAATGGCTGAACAAGTTATGGTATGTAAATGTGATGGAATACTATTGTATTGTAAGAAATAAAGAAAGGGATGATTTCAGAGAAACCTTGGAAGACTTGTAGGAATTGATACATAGTGAGGTGAACAAAACCAAGAAAACAATTTATATGAGAATAATATTACACAGACAAACAATTTTGAAAAATTTAGGAAATCTGATCAAAGGAATGACTGGCCACAATTCCGTGGGACTCAAGATGAAACATGCTACCCAGTGAAAGTGGGGTGGCGGGGGAAGATAATGAACTCAGAGCTTAACTGAGAGACTTTTTTGGGGGGACATAGTCAATACGGGAATTTGTTTTGGTTGACCATATGTCTTTATAACAGGATTTTTTTTCTTTTTTCTTTCTCAGTTAGTGGGGGAGTAGGAAGAAAATAAGGCAATTTTTCATTCAAAAAATGTAACTAAAAAACAAAAATCATCAATTGTGAGCAATCCCTACCAGTCATTTCCTTAAAATCTTGCCAACCCCAAACAGAGAACTAGGTTGATGACAACATAGCTTTTAAGAGAATCTCAGGGTTTGTTTGTCTGAAAGTGTTACTAATGTCTTTGCTAATAGAGAAACAGCTATACCCTTGCATTACCCGTCATCTACTATTAAGTTTGAGATTTCTGAGAATCAAGACTACTTACAGCAAAGGTGAGAGCTGAAATAATGAGAACCTCATTTAGGTTGTTGATGATCTTATCCAAAATCATTTTTCCCCCCTTTGATTCCTTTATCAGCTAGTGAATTGTCAAGGAAGCATTTTTTTTTTGGTGGGTCTTAATACTGTAGCTTACAAAATAGAGAATTTTTTAGTGAGTAATCATTTTTTAGTGAGTAATCGGGATTAGGCAAGCTTCCTTCCACTTGGAAAATGTATGACTTTAGCCTCTAACTATACAGCACAGGCCCCCAGGGTTTAATATTAAAGTTTTTTAATAGATTTATTGTGTTTATCTGACCTCTCTAAGCAGGAGCTCAGGAACAAACTAGAAGAAGAGGGTGGGAACTTGCTTTTCCTACATAAAGCAAAACAGGAGAATAAATAAATTGATGGAATTATTTCAGTGTTCCTGTCCAACTTGTCCCTTTATTTCGAGTATTCTATTAAGACTAAAAGGGACATATGTTTAAAGAAGGAATATAAGAAAAGAAAAGCATGCTCACTTAGAGGCAGGAAATCGTGAGGTCCACAAATATATTTTGCAGATGCAGAGGAAGAAGAAAAATAAGCAATTAGTGTATTAAACTTCTACTTGAGTTCATAATTTTTTAAAATAAACTTTTGGGGTCAAGAATCATTATTAGTTTTAAGCAAGAGTTCCAGTCTTAATTAGTAGTAGTCATGAGTGAATAAAAGTTTGCTTGTGTTTCACAAGTATGTTCAAATGTCATGTCTTACATCATTTCACTCCAGGGACTCAAATGTATCCTCAATACTTTTGTGTAATTGGCCAAAGCATAAGGTCTCACTTAAACTAATAAATGTTTAAAAATCCTTGACAAAACAAGTGTAAACAGAATCCTGATTCATGAATATGCTAATCATTCTTCTCTGCTGTGGACATCAATCAGTCAGCTCTATGCCTCTGGCCAAGCTCTACACAAAATACCAGAAAGACCTCATTATAACACCAGTACACATGACCTGGCAGCCTGGATCCTGCAGATGATATGACTGATAGTGATCCCAATAAATGATGGTGACACTAAAGGCATAGGAGTCAAAGAGTTCCATTCCTTCCTCATCTGATTTTCCTCATAGCAAATCAGGGTCAGAATCAAAGTCAGGCCAAGAAGCCTGGTGAATGTAATGAACAGAGGACTCAAGGTCAAAAGAGCTGGCTTCAAGTCCTAGCTTTGACATCGTGTTATCTTGGGCCAATCACTTCTCCTCAATCGGTCTCGGTTTCTTCATCTATGAAATACAAGGTATTGACCTAGAAGTTCTCTAAAGTACTTTCCAGTTCTAAGGTTCTGTGACTCCCTTTTTTTACTGAAGGGGTGGGGGACTCTGAGTGTGGACTATTACATACTATAGTTGCTGTGGCAACTGCTTTTGTGCGCTTTCTCCTCACCCCCTCTCTTTCTCTTCCTTTCTTCCTTTCTTTCTGGGGTAGAGATGGCAAAAGTTAAGGAGACTGTGTAGATAATTTACTGTGTGCCCAGAACTTGTGCTAAGTGATGTGGAAGATGTAGTCCATGCTCTCAAGGAGCTTCCACTATAGGTGGGAAGACGAGACAAAGATATTTGAAACATTTAAAGGATAAGTTATCACTTAGGGACACACATTGACAAGGTACAATGGTAATGTGAAATGGTGGAAGGAAAGAAACTGGCATTTATTAAGTGTCTTCCATAAGCACTTTGCAAATATTATGTCATTTGAACTTTACAACAAGGGAATGGAGGGGAGGTGTTATTATCCCTTCTTTATGATTGAGGAAACTGAGGCGACAAACTTGCCCCTGAGTCACACAGCTAGTTAAGTGTTTGAGACTTCCTGATTCCAGGCCCAGTCCTGTACCCGCTGTGCCACCTTGATGCCTCTAAAAAGGCTAGAGGAAAGATTTGGTGACAGAGAACTTGGGTTCAAATCCCAACTTCACAGCAATCTGCTATTTCTATGGCTTTAGACAAATCACTTAACCTCTGTGGGCCTCAGGTTCATTATCCATAAAATGATTAGACTAAATGGACCTTTTAGCACTAAGTCTCTGATCTCGAGGAGATATTTAGGAAGCCATCTCCTTGGAATGGATAGAATATGTCCTGAGACCAGGACATAGCTAAGAAATTTTGTCTTTTATTGAATAAATGCCTACTATTTCTCCCTTTGGGGCAGCTAGGTGGTGCATTAGATAGACCACAGGTCTGGAATCAGGAAGACCTAAGTTCAAATATGGCCTCAAACATTTACTAGCTGTGTGACCCTGGGCAAGTCATTTAATCCTGTTTGCCTCAATTTCATTATCTGTAAAATGAGCTGGAGAAAGAAATGGCTAATGCCTCCAGTATCTTTGCCAACAAAACTCCAAAAGGGGTCACAAAAAGTCAGACATGATTGAAAAACTACTAAACAATTTTTCCCTTTCCCTTTCTTATGAAAGACAGGCATAACCACAAAGGTCCAGGGTAGTAACTAAGGCAGACTAAGTGGCAATGTGGATAGAGCAACAATCCTGGACTCAGGAAGACCTGAGTTCAAATGTGGCCTCAGATTTACTAGTAGTGTGATTCTGGGCAAGTCACTTAATCCTGTTTGCCTCAGTTTCCTCATCTGTAAAATGAGCTGGAGAATGAAATGGCAAATCAAACCCCAAATGGGATCATGAATGACTGAACAACAACAACCACAACAAGGCAGGCTAATTTTGCTTACAAAGAGTAAAAAAATGTGACAAGTCCTGCTTTACCTAACACGTATTTAGACTCTCCCTAACTCAGAATTATCATCTTTCAGGGCAGTTGTGGGGTTGCTACAGATGACCTGTTATCTCATCCTTTAAAAACTTCATTAATGAATACAGCCTTTAGTGTGTTAATTCAACTGCAGCAGTTGTTTCCAGGTGGTAAGAGAAGGATTAAGTGACTTGCCCAGGGTCACAAAGCTAGCAAGTGTCAGAGGATGGATTTGAACTCAGATCTTCCTGATTCCAGGCCCAACGCTAAATCCACTGTGCCACCTAGTTGCCGATAGCATACATTTTAAATAGAAGCCAAGTAAAAAATATTTATCAGTTACTTATACCTACTTAGCACTGTGCTAGAGTGTTTAAGAGGAAAGACACAGTTTGTTTTTCTCAAGAAGTTTATCCTCTAGATGGGGAGACAATATGTCAGCCCATGGAGGAAAAAAAGCACCTGTAGGAAGACAAAAGATAGCATTATAATAAAATGTTAAACTACTTTGAATATTTGGAGATATGCTTGGATATACAGGATAACGTCAACTTAAGAGCCCTTAAATACAAAGCTGAGGAGTCTGGAATCAACTCCAAGGGTAATGAGGAGCCACTGTTGCTTCTGGAGCAGGATAATAACATGATGAAAGCAATATTTTAGGCAACATGGAATTTAAAGCTTAGTCTGGCTGGATTATATAAAATTTAGTGAGGCAGAGATTGGAGTCAGGGATACCAATCTGGAGGCTACTGAAGTAGTTCAGGTCTGACATGAGTGTTTCTGCTTGATGAATATTCCTGGAGTCATTACAAAATGGGAGAGAACTTGGGCTCATAGATAGAGAGTTGGAAGAGCTCCTAGAGGTCATCTAGGCCAAACATCTTATTATATAGGTGATCTGAAATTCAGAGGGGTTATGTAATAATAATAATAATAATAATAATAACAATAATAAAATAGCTAACAGTTACATAGCACTTACTATGTACCAGGCACTGTGCTAAATACTTTGCAATCACATCTCACTTGATCCTCACAACAACCCTGGGAAGTAGGTGCTATTATTATTCCCATTTAACAGACAAGGAAACTGAGGCAAAATAGAGATTATGTGACTTCCCCAGGGTTACACATATAGCAAGTACAGGAGGCCACATTTGAGCTCAGGTCTTCTTGACTCCAATTCCAGCGCTCTATCCACTGCACCACCTAGCTGCCTCAGGATCATAGAACTAAAGCTAGCAGGGTACTAAGAGGTTATCTAATCCATATTTATCATTTTACAGATGAAGAAACTAAGCTGCAGCCACAAAGGTTATGTGACTTGTCCAAGGTCACACAGGGAATATTCATCAGAGGCAGGATTTGTGGAAGCCAGCTCCTCTGAATCTAGAACCAGTATTCTTCCTATTGTAATATATTGCCTCCCAAATTCACACATATCCTGAGCAGCTAAGCTGCAGTGAGAGCCTGTATTCTTTGACTACAAATCCAGCCCTCTTTCCACTGTACCAGGAGATCATAACCTTATGCACAGTAGAGTTGAGAAAGAGAACCTTGCCTACATCTTCTTACCATCCCTGCCTTGAAACTAAAGAGGAAGTTTTAGCTTTCTAAATGCCCAGAGAACCTCGGATGCTTCCAAAGTCAGCTACCGAAGTGAGATCAGAAATGCTGAATGATGGAAGAACCTTGCAGCTCAACTCCCTAAGGAGGAATCTGAATGCCTGATTACCTAGTCTCTGTCAGGTGAAGGGATAGGAGGGCAAGTTGATAGGTCAGAGCCAGAATTACTTTAAAGATTCAGGTTTGTAAAACGGCTACTTACATCAGGAAAGGTTTAAAAGCTAGGCGGTCTGCTAATAGCCCACTAAACCCAAAGAACAGCATTTCACCCTCAAGGGAGTTAAAATGATGATATGATTACAGTTACCCGAGTTCAAATAAAGAAAAAAAAAATTACAAGGCCAAGGGGAAAACTCCTGTGATGGAAATATGCAGCCAGAGGACATGCATCAGATCTCATTTGGCAACAACAATTAAAGTGCTATAAATAGCGCCCAAGATAGACTGGAAGACCATAAAACATGTTTCCCGGTACGGTTCACATCTTACAGTCTTCCTTGCTTAATTGGGTCTCAAAATAAAGTACTTGGAAGTATGCTTCCTGCGCATTTTGAAGGCCCCCCTGTTGCCGTAGTAATGAAGTTTGGCTCTGGAAAAGAGACTTGTCAAAGTCTTACTCTGAACAGACCCCGCCCCTTGTTTGGTCCTTTGACATTACCTGTTAGGATCATAGACTCAGAGCTGGAAGGGGCTGCATTTCATAAACAAGGGAACCAAGACCCAGAGAACTTTAATGGCTTGCCCAAGGTCACATGAATAATGAGTAGCGAAGCCAGTCTTCCAACCCCCCAGATTCTTGATGAAGTCCTCTCTTCTAGGTACCATACTGCTTAACCAAGCACTTCTTTCTGTCGAGGCTGTTTTGATCCCTTATGGATAACTCAGAAGAACTGGGCATGGAATCTTTGAAACAACGATGTTTTGCTAAGATCAATTTTGAGTAATGTAACCAAACCAAAGCCACCCTCTAGCTTAGAAAGGTTAAGTTAGGATGTTAATGATCTGGAAAACCCAGGATGGTGAGGAAATTTGAGACCCTGCCAAACAGGGACACATTAGTTGAAAGAACCATATGTTTAGCCTGGAGAAGGGAAGACAGGGAGGGGACACAACAGTCATTGTCTTTAAATAATCGAACAGTTGTCATGGGGAAAAAGGATTAGACTTGTCCTGGTTGATCCTGGTTAATAGAACTAGGACTAATGGGCAAAAGTTTAGGAGCAGCAAATTTCTGCTTAAAAAACAAAAAACAAAAAACAAAAAAAAAAACCAACTCAAAACAGAAACTCCAAACACACACAGACACACACACACACAGACACACACACGCACTGTAGCTCAATACAAAGTAGAATTTCCTAATAATCAGGACTATTGTTAATCATCATCATCATGATGTACAGGTTGAATGATCACTTTTTGTGGATATTGTAGAGGGATTTCATAATTCTGATAGGGGATAGACCAAATGACCTCTCAAGTTCCTTTTAATTCTAAGACTGAACAATTTGGATTCTATGGTTCTCTTTGGTATCTGAGTACACGGTACATCTTCAATCATACATTTAGAATGGTGGTGGGTAATTAATTTTCAGTATGTCATGCATCCCTTTAGCAATCTGGTGAAGCTTAAGGACTCCTTTTAAAAAGGACGTTTTTAAATGCATAAAATAGAATACATAATATTGCAAAGGAAATCAATTATATGGAAATACAGTCATCACAACATTACAAAAAATCCTACCAATCCCAAGGAAAGAATCCTATGGGTCCACACAATGGCAGCCATAACTACCTGCCAACTGTCTAGGATAAGACTGTCATTGGTCATGAAGGGAAGAAAGTAAGAAGGCATAGATGGATATGTTCATCCTTGCCATTGAAAAATAAATTAAAGCACATGTCCTACAAAAAGCTAGTCAGGGCCCAGGGATTATATGAACACAATTACAAAATACTTTTCATGCAAATAAAGATAGATCTAAACAATTAAAGAAATATTAATTGCTCATGGGTAGGCTGAGCCAATAAAATAAAAATTACAACACTACTTGTGAATTTACATATTCAGTGCCATGCCAATCAAACTGCCAAAGAAATATTTTACAGAACTAGAAAAAATAGTAACAAAAGGTCAAGAATATTAAAGGAATCAATGAAAAAAAAAAAGGTTAAGGCAGATGGCTTACCAGTTCCAGAATTGAAACCATATTACAAAGTGGTAATAATCAAAACAATATGGTACTGGCTAGGAAATAAGAGTGGTGGATCAGTGGAGTAGATTAGGTACACAGTACACAGTAGTAAATGCATAGTAATCTAGAGTTTAATAAACCCAAAGGCAAAATTTTGGAGTAAAAACTCACCACATAACAAAAACTGCTAGGAAAACTGGAAAGCAATTTGGCAAAAAGTAGGCACAGACCAGTATCTTATACCGTATACCAAGATAAGCTCAAAAATGGATAAATAATTCATACATAAAGGGTGATATCATAAGCAAATTGGGGGAGCATGGAAAAATGGACCTGCTCTATGGATAAGGGAAGAATTCATAACCAAACAAGAGTTAGAGAGATTATAGGAAGCACAATAGATAATTTTGATTACATGAAATTAAAAAGGTTTTTGCACAAAGAAAATTAATGCTACCAAAATTAGAAAGAAAACAGGAAACTGGGAAAAAATTTTATATCAAGTTTCTCTGGTAAAGGCCTAATTTCACAAATATATAGGGAACTGAGTCAAATTTATAAAAAATAAGACCATTCTCCAATTGATAAATGGTCAAGAGATATGGACAAGTAGTTTTCAGAAAAAGAAATCACAGCTATCAATAGTTATGTGAAAAAAATACTCTAAATCACTACTGATAAGAGAAATGCAAATTAAAATAACTCTGAGATACCACCTCACACTTATTAGGTTGGCTAACAAGACACAAAAGGAAACTAATAAATGCTGGAGGGGATGTAGAAAAAATGGGACTTTAATTCACTGTTAGTGGAGTTGTGAACTAGTTCAACCATTCTGGAGAACAATTTGAAACTAAGCCCAAAGGGCTACAAAACTGTGTATACCCTTTGACCTAGCAATACCACTACTAGGTCTATATCCCAAAGAGATCAAAGAAAAGGGAAAAGGACCTATTTGTACAAAAATATAAATAGCAGCTCTTTTTGTGGTGGCAAAGAATTGGAAATTGAGGGAATTCCCAACAATTGGGGAAAGGCTAAATAAGTTGTGATACATGATTATGATAGAATACTATTGTGTTATTAAGAAATGATGAGCAGGATGATTTCAGAAAAACCTGGGGAGACTTATATGAACTGATGCAAAGTGAAATGAACAGAACCAGGAGAACACTGTACATAGTAATAGCAATACTGTAAGGATGATCAACTAAGAGACTTAGCTACTCTGATCAATACAATAATCCAGGACCATTCCAAAGGACCCATGATGAAAGATGCTAAACTACCTCCAGGGAAAGAACTGATGAACCCTGAATGCAGAGTGAAGCATACTTTTAAAAACTTTCTTTTTATTGTTTTATTTTGTGTTTTCTTTTGCAACATGGCTAATATAGAAATGTTTTACATGACTTCACACATATAATTGATATTGAATTGCTTGCCTTCTCAAAGAGTGGGGAGGTGCAGGAGGGAGAGAGAGAATTTGGAACTCAAAATTTTTGAAAATTGCTGTTAAAATTTTTTTTTCCATGTAATTGGGAAATATTTAATGAAATAAATAAAAATTAAAAAAAAAAAGAAAAGAAAACTGGTCAGGGGCTTTATCTTCCATGTCTGAGCTCTGTAGCCAGTTTGTTCTTAATGATTCAAGTGACAATTATCTTCACTGTGTTAAGTCCCAATTCAGCTCCCTTGAGCTGTTCCCTTGTCTGCTTAAACGAGTTTATGCTCAGCGAAAGCTAATTTTTAATATTGACCCGAGTGAGCAAAATGCAATTAGGAATGAAAATCTACCGTAAGAAATAATCACATTAAATGAATTCCAAAGCAAAAAATAAATAAATAAATAAAACAATTTGGAATTATATGCTGTTTTCAATAATTTGCTCCACTGCTCCCTCCCTTAGTACAGATAATTGATTCTGTGAGTTATTCACAGCAAACATGCATTCCCAGTCTGACTTCCCCTTCCTCCTTAGCCCATACCTGAACTGCCTTCCTTGACTGCTGATCAGTGTGTGCCAAAGAATTGCAGACTAATGGTTGTGTGACATTGGGCAAATCACTTTAGGTCTTGGCCTCAGTTTCCTAATTTGTATAATGACGGGGTCAGATCACATATCTCTCAGGTCTCTTCCAGCTCCAGAATTTCATGACTATAACTTTAACGTTAGCCCAAGAAAAATTCAGTGAAATGAACCTACTGGAAAAAATAAAAAGCAAAAATCACAATGTAATTCACAAGGAAAATGAGGTTTGAATTGTCATCTTTTGGGTCATCTTTGCTGCTACTTCTGTCAGTTAGGATGATTAAGTGTTCATAAGCTGTTAGGATGAGTAACCTACATCTGTCTCAGAGAGTATAGTGGGATAGGAAATAGCATTATTATTGTCATCATCATTATTATTAGCTCACATTTACAAAGCACCTGAATTTAACAAAGTGCTTTCTTTTTAACAGCCCTGTAAGATCAGTAATGCAAGTATTCTTGCCTCCATTTTACAGATACAATAACTGAGGCTCAAAGTGGTGTGCCCATAAGAGGAGGCAGTTAGAATTAGCAAATGCTGTGCTATAAATATAGGGGAGGGTCAAGAGGATGAAATACTGAATAAATTAAAGGATAAGCACAATCCAACAAGGCAGAAACAAAGATTTTGAGTCTTAATACTTATGTCCTCTTAGGTAAAACACTTTAGCTTTTGGGGCCTCTGTTTCCTAATCTTATAAATGAAGGATTGGACTGGATGATCTCCAAGGTCCCAATGATCCTGTGTATCAGACGATAAACACAACAATGTCTCTTCTATTTTTAATCTTTCTCCCCTACAATATGCGTTCCCTACCACCAGGTGGTGGTATGGAGTTATAGTAATCATCTGAAACCGATCCAAACTTCTAGTCATGGTTTGGTGGGTTGGCTTCTCTTATAAAAATCTGTTTAAATCATTTAAAATTCAACAAGCAAAACAATTGCAGTTAAAAATAACTTTCAAAGTAAATGACTAGAAAACAAAACCTGACCCCTAACTTCTGATTCATGTGTATTATTTCTAGCAGGACAGAAATTAATTATAAAAATTGTTAATTACATAGGTTTAATAGATAAACATAAAGGTATATACTTTGAGTTTATTCCCATTCTCCTTATGGATGCTATATGTATTGGTAGTAGTGTCCACCCCAAGTTTATGGGGAGGAAATGTTTTGTAATTACTATGTTACAAGCAAATGCCTTTCTTTAAGAAAGGGGCTCACTCTTCCAATGAATTGATCCTGGAGGTACCCTAGTTCAACCCACATCTGGGGAACTGCCAAATGGAACTGGGAAAATTCAGGGGATGCAACATGAGGTTTCTTCTCCTTTCTTCCCTTCTCTGCCCCATAGACCTGAAATTATACCATGTTGAAATGACAATTACAATATGATTACCTTCACGGTACACCTTTATTCCTTCCTCCCAAACATGGTTCTTAACCTTCCCCATTGCTAACTTCCCTGTGTCAGCTTGCTGGGACTTTTACTTGGCCACTCAGTACTCATGTAATCTTGGCTTAAGTCCCACCACCTCTTTTCAGGACTCACTTTCTTCTTCTTTCAAATGGAGGTGATCTGAAGTCCCTTCTAGCTCTAAATCTTATTATCCTGGTAAACTTTGTCTCTGGATCGCATCCTAAAGGCCTGTAATTATCAGGGATGGAGTGGAGTGGTTTGGAAGGCAGGTGTGGTTGGGAAAGGTGGCAGCTCTCATAAGCACTAGCAGGGATTCTTACTGGCTGTGGGTATTTCTCCCTCACTCTTATGAGTACTTAGCTTGCAAGTGAATGAAGCAGTTTCTGTACATTTGGGGGGATCCTCCTTTAAGCCTCTTCTGAACTGTGCTCAGAGCAATACATCAGCATCCCTCAGGGACAGTCTTGTTACACTGCCAGTTGCCAGTACAGGTGTCTACGCTGTTCTACACAGTTGGTATGTATTCCAAAGGCTCCCATAAATGGAAAAATTCCCAGGTTCAACTATACAGGCACACTTCATTTTGTTGCACTTTACTTTATTATGCTTCACAGATATTGTGGTTTTTTTACAAATTAAAGGTTTGTGGCAACCCTGTGTTGAGCAAGTCTATTAGCGCCATTTTTCCAACAGTATGTGCTCACATTGTGTCTGTGTCACATTTTGGTAATTCTCGCAATATTTCAAACTTTTTCCATTATCATTCTATCAGTTATGGTGATCTGTGATCAGCGATCTTTGATGTTACTCTTGTAATTGTTTTGGGGCAGCACAACTCACACCCACACAAGACAGTGAAGTTAATCAATAAATGTTGTGTGTGTTCTGACTGCTTCACTGATTAGTCATTCCCCCATCTCTCTCCTTTTCTGTGGGCCTCTCTATTCCCTGAGACATGACAATATTGAAGAATATTACATAAACTTAGTTGACAAAGCACCAGCAGGGTTTGAGAGGACTGACTACAATTTTGAAAAAATTTCTGGGGGTAAAATGCAATCAAATAGCATCACATGCTACAGGGAAATCTTTCATGAAAGGAAGAATCAATCAATGTGGCAAACTTTAATGTTATCTTATGTTAAGAAATTGCCATAGCCCCCTCAGCCTTCAGCAACCACCCTGATCAGTCTGCAGCCATTAACATCAAGGCAATATCAGCAAAAAAATACCAACAAAAAGATTATGACTTGATGAAGGCTCAGCTGATGGTTAGCATTTTTTTAGCAATAAAGTATCTTTTAATCTATGTATATACATTGTTTTAAGACATAGTACTATTGCATACTTAACAGACTACAGTATAGTGTAAACATAACTTCTATATGCACTGGGAAACCAAAAAGTTCATGTGACTCATTTTATTGCAATATTCGCTTTATTGCAGTAGTCTGGAACCAAACCCACAATATCTCTGAGGTATGCTTGTATTTTAAATGGTGTCAAAGAGCTCAATTAAAAAAAATCTCTTCATGAATTATTTCATAAAGCAAAGACTTTTCTTGCAAGGCAAAATCATTTCTAATTTATCTGATTTCTAAATCTAGATTTTCCCGTGTCAAGGTGTCTCAAAAGTGCACAGATGTGTCTACCCAAACAGCAAAGTATGAACATAATTCCCTGTGAATTCAGACTGGGAAGATTAATAATGGTTGGTTTCTTTAAAGTCATTAAGTCTAGCTTTTTCCCTTCATGACAGTATTTGTCCAGTAGAGTTAAAAAAAAAAAAACAACCCTTGTCTAGGAGCTAGGAACATGAATTGGCCTGATGTTGGACCTAACTCACTGTGTCACCTTGTACATGTGACTTTGTCTCTGTCAAACAATAATAACTGTTCTGCTGACCTCACAGGTTTGTGACAAAGTTAATAAATATGTATGCAAGTATAGTGGAATTAGTATTATTGATAAAGGTCTACTTCAAAAGATGGAGAAAAAGAGAGAGATAGTAATCAGAACTGTGAATGTGAATGGAATGAACTTTCCCATAAAATGGAAGCAGATAGCAGAATGGATTAAAAAACCATAATCCTACAATATGTTGTTTACAAGAAACACATTTGAAAAAGAGCAACACACACAGGATAAAGTAAAAGGCAGAATGTATTATGCTTCAGCTGAAGTAAAAAAAAGCAGAGATAGCAATCCTGATCTCAGACAAAGCAAAAGCAAAAATAGATCTTATCAAAAGAGATAAGGAAGGAAATTATATCCCACTAAAAGGCACCATAGACAATGAAGTAATATCATTACTAAACATATATGCACCAAAGGGTATAGCAGTCAAATTCTTAGGAGGAGAGGTTCAGGGCATTACAGGAAGAAATAGACAGCAAAACTATACTAGTGGGGGACCTCAACCTCCCCCTCTCTGAGCTAGATAAATCTAACAACAAAATAAACAAGAAAGAAGTTAAGGAGGTGAATAGAACATTAGAAAAGTTAGGTATGATAGACCTGTGGAGAAAACTGAATAGGGATAGAAAGGAATATACTTTTTTCTTGGCGGTACATGGCACATACACAAAAATTGACCATGTACTAGGGCATAAAAACCTCACAATCCAATGCAGAAAGGCAGAAATATTAAATGCATGCTTTTCAGATCATGATGCAATAAAAATTATATGTAATAAAGTAAAAGTCTACTTCAACTCTGTTTTTGTACATACTGTATCTCCTGCCTCCATACTTATGCAGAGGTTTCCCCAGATCCCTGGCCTAAGATGGTGTCCGTCCTGACTACCGTCTGTTGGAATCCTAAGCTTATTTCAAAACAGCTCAGGTGTCTTTCCCTATTGCCCAGTTGCTAGTACTCCTGCCCAAATTATTTGCTATATATTTTGTATTATATCTATCTATCTATCTATCTATCTATCTATCTATCTACCTATCTATCTATATATGGTTTGTTCCCAACTCCCCTTCAAGATTGTAAGCCCCTGAAGACAGGCACAGGGTTTTTTTTTTGGTCTTTGTATTTCTAGGACATAGCACAAAAGAGAACCTTCTATTTTCCTTTGCCTGTAAAAAGAGCAGCTATATAAAGCAGTGTTATGCCAAGGAATTCCTACCCTTACACAAGGGCCCTTGCTTGGGCTCCCACTGATACTATACATTCTTAGAAGGTATTTTCATTTACTTCAAACTCCCACAAATATAATGGGGCAAATTATGTGACAATTTTTTTAAACTTGAATCAGCATAACTAGCACCTCATAAAATGACATTGAAAATATTTGGCTCGTTTCATAAAAGCAAAGACACAAAGACACATTTGTGAAAATATTTCTCTAGCAGAGGCATTTTCCAGCTCCCGCCTCTCACACATGCTGGACTTGCAGACAGTCGGTCCGGGGGCAGCTATTGAAAGTTGCAGGCATCACTGCCCCACTGATTCCTAACACTATCAATTTGTTTGGAGGGAGCCCGAGAGCTGGCAGCCTTTCAAGCCATTAGGAAGAATTTTGGTCACAGGCACATATTATAAACTTCATATATCTTCCTAAGCAGACTTCCCCAGAAACAACCAGGGACTTCCAAGAGCTGAGTGGTCAAAAATAAATCTACAGTCATTTGTGAATCTAAAAAGTGCTCAGGTAGGAGGACAAACCATAGGTAAGTTAGAGCTCATTTTGGAGGATGTGTGCATATGGTATTCTCACAATTTCATAACCTGCTTGCTTTATTTCTCATCCTTCTCCCACAAATCTTTTGTTCCAGCCAGAATGGTATGTTCCATACACACCTTGTTTTTTAAGAAAAAAAATTAAATAAATGCTTTATTGATGCCTTTGGGCACTATCATTTCCTAAGAATTATCTCCCCTGCAGAACCCTCTCTTGTGATAAAGAAACAAAGAGACAAACAAATACACTGGCCATGTCTGACAAAAATAAGGCAACAGCTACCTCATTCTACCAGTTCTACCATATTTTATCAATTCTTTACCAAGAGAAAGGAGGCATTCTTCACTGTTATTGTTCAGTCGTTTCAGTTGTGTCCAACTCTTTGTGACCCCATTTGGGGTTTTCTTGGCAATGATACTGGAGTAGTTTGCCATTTCCTTCCCCAGCTCATTTTACAGATGAGGAAACTGAGGCAAACAAGGTTAAGTGACTTGTCCAGGGTCACACACAGCTAGTAAGTGTCTGAGGTCAGATTTGAATTCAAGTCTTCCTGACTTCTATCCACTGTGCCACCTAGCTTCCTCAAACATGCTTCAGTAACAGACCTCTAAAGTCAAGATTATGCCTTGTCCCTGCTTCTATCTTTTTGCTCACAATTTCTCCTCATAGATTGCCTCCATCTATCCCCTCCAGGAAGCTATTTCAGATCCGGACCAAGGGATCTCTTCCTCCTCAGAATCACAAGCACAAAGCATCTATGCTATTGATTTAGCAATTAATAATACTCTTCTTTGTCTTGACTTTTCTAAATTTTCCTTTAGCATTGGCATTGCTCTGGTAGCATATACTGTTTTGCTAGTTTGTAGTCTGAAGTTAGCTTTTCAGATAGGCCATAACGTCTTTCCCCCCTTCAATCACTACGTTACAGAAGCCTTTCTAAATTGTATTTATATATTTCCTTGTCATCTTAAGGTATGAAGATAATTCAGCCTTTACTTGATGACTTGTCATCACTATGAATATCAATGTACTATCCTATATAGGCTGTTAAGTGATATTATAGGGGCTCTTATTGGAGTATACCATTGTAGTGATCACATTAAGCCAAAGAATATTATAGAGCTTTCTACATGAATGAGATACACAAATACTCAAAAGAATCCAGTTTAAGTAGTATCCACACCGGAAAAACCAAGCAGATGAAAAATGCCTATTGCCTGGACCATGTTACATGGTTGAATGGATAACACACAGAGATTGTCTGTCATAAAACGGATAATATATAAAGATAGTCTAATTCAGTCTCATAGATTCAGAGCTAGAAGGGACCTTAGAAGTCACTGAATCCAACCCCCTCATTTTATAGAGAAGGAAATTAAGGTACAGATAAGGTAAGTGACATGCTTAGGATCATACAACTAGTGTTTGAGATTTGAATCCAGATTTGACTGTTAGTATATGTATATGTATGTATATATATATACACATATACACACATACATGCATATATACATACATACACACATATGTACAAATACACATACATGTATATATCTTGGACAGACTCTACAAATATGTAATGAGCTGGGCCCAAAATTGAAAAGGGAGGGGGAGAGAAGCAGGTTGGAAATGGGGCAGTGCTTTTAATGTTTTGTTTTATTTTGTTTTGGAGGCAATCCAGAACCCTAAGCTTCTCTCAGAAACTAAGTTTCCATATTTTTAACATTAATATACTTTGGTGATTTGGCATGGATTTGAGCCTTCAAAGTCTTCAAAGAAATAAAGTTGGGGAACACCCAAAGGATCATGGGGAGGCGCGTGATAAGTATGACTGGGCTATTTCACATCAACAATGAAGAATTGTAAAGGAGAGAATACCTAAAAGATGTCACCAGAGATATACATGATTGGAAAAAGGTAGACTGGTTACCTCATGAGAATGAAGAAAACCACAGGATGTAGTCACTAGTCTCTCCACACAGTGTCAAGAGATAACGAGGAAAGTCCTCCCTTCCCACACAGGTGGGATGGACTCTCTCTGGAAGATTTATGGGAGGACACGGACAAGGGTTCCACAGGACCTAGGCTGCAGTGTAGACATACAGAGGCAGTACCCACATTGAAGAGATCACAGATCCATGAAGTAGGGAAGTAGTTTATCCTACCCTGAATGCCACCACACTCTTGAATTCTTGTCTGTCTGCCTTTGACAGTTTGTGTCTTCTCACTGGCATGCTGCCAGCTGTCACTTCTTTCTGGCATCTGTATCCCCCTAGCAGCCTCATCTTCCCTTCTATTTGGATCCTTCTAGTCTGCCTTGACACAGGCTGTCCCTCGCACATGACATTCCATCTCCTGATGCTGAGCATTTTCCCTGGCTGTCCCCCCAACCCCCACCTGCCTCCTGGCTCCCCTGATGGCCTTAAAAAGTCCCATCTTCTGCAAGAAGCATTTGCCAATGCTCCTTAATTGTGGAACCATCCGTCTTAGATTATACCCAGTTTATCTTGTTTCATCTCATTTGTACATAGCTGTTTGCTTGTTCTCTCACCCTTTAGAATATGAGCTCCTTGGGAATAGGGACTGTTGGTGCCTTTGTTTGCACCCCTAGCACTTAAGCACAGTGCTTGGAACATAGTAAAACTGATTTTTGTTGCTTCAAGGACATACAGAAGAAGCCTTTCTATTTATTTCAGGTTTGGGGCTAAGTTCTGTATAGCCAAGGTTGTTGGACATTTGGATAAATGAGGCCTCATTGCATTTAACTCTGTGCATTTATTTTTTCCTCTCTTCAACTAAATGTCAAGTTTATGCCAAGTTCCTTGAGTATGGGGCTGTTTTATACTTCTTTGAATAGGAGATGTACAGCAAATGTTTTAACTTGATTTGATTTCTGACGGAGAATACACATTCTGTGAAAACTCAACAAGATGTATTAGCAGCAAAAATGATCTCATTTTCAAGACAGTCTTACTTAATTGGTATCCTATTCACTTCAAATCCCACCATTACTTTCCATTATTTTTCAATTAGCTAAAACTCAAAGCATCTAGCACTATACTAATCACTAAAGACTGGCTCTTCATCTTCCCTCTGGACTGGAAAGTTGACAGGAAAACATCTGTGGTAGATGGTGGCCTAAATGAAGTGTGTTTTGGAACTGAATCAAGATAAACAAAAATTTCTAATTAGTTATCACATCAAGTCTTCTGAGTAGACTGAGCAACCTTGTTTAGGATTAAGAAATTGCTCACTTTGGGGCAGCTAGGTGGCACAGTGGATAGTGCACCAGCCTTGAAGTCAGGAGCACCTGAGTTCAACTCTGGCCTCAGACCAAACACTTGACACTTACTAGCTGTGTGACCCTGGGCAAGTCACTTAACCCCAACAGCCTAAAAAAAAAAAAAGAAATTGCTCACTTTGTACATGATGTGCATATACACAGTGATATCACTATGAGTAGATTTTGAAATGACCACAGGAGTCATCTAGTTCAAACCTTACCTTAACGGAATCCTCTCTATTACAGCCTTTGTCTTTTATCTTTCTTTGTATCCCCAGTGCTTAGTACAGTGTCTGGCACATAGTAAGTGCTTAATAAATGTTTATTATACAGTCAACTGGGGCGGGTAGGTGGTGCCCCGAATGAAGTCAAGAAGACTCATCTTCCTGAGTTCAAATCTGACCTCAGAAACTTACTAGCTGTGTGACCCTGGGCAACTCACTTAACCCTGTTTGCCTCAGTTTCCTCATCTATAAGTTGAGCTAGAGAAGGAAATGGCAAACCACCCCAGTATCTTTGCCAAGAAAACCCCAAACAGGATCACGAAGAGTCGGACATGACTGAAAACTACTGATCAACAACAAAAAGTAGTCAACTAGTCTTCACATAGTGATCTTCAATGTTCAGGAAACCTATTCCATTTTTGACAACCATCATTGTTAGTATTAGAATGTTAATTTTTTCTAAGTTATGCCTTCTATAGAGGCAAAATCTGCCTCTCCATCTTCTACCTGTTGTTTCTAATTCTCCCTTTTGCAGCCAAGTAGAATAAATCAAAATCTCTTTCAGATAATGGCCCTTCTTCTGTTCCCCAGGCTAAAAATCCTCAGTTCAACCAATCCTTACATATAGCGTGATTTCAAGTTCCCTTACTATTCTGGTTGCACTTTTCTGAATCTGTTCTAATTTGTTAATTTTTCCCCTAAAATGTGACACCCAAAGTTGAATACAAAGCCTGAGACACCATCTGACCAAAGTAAAGGATGGTGGGAGTAGAGTATTAAAATGATTCATTGTTGACTAGTAAGACTACTCCAATATTTTAAAAATGACAGAACTGTTACAGTTAGAATGTAAAGGAACAAGTAATTTTCCAGGGAGGGTCATAGGATCATAGATCTAGATGGGACCTCTAGCCCAACTTTTTCCTTTTACAAATGAAGAAACTGAGGCCCAGACAAATTAAGTGACTTACCCAGTGTTACACAGAGTTACTGGCAGGGCAAGATTCGAACACAGGTCTCCCTGTGACTCCAAATGAGTGCTCTTTCTACTGTATTACTGATATCCAGTTTCTGTTATTTGAAAAATAAACAGATCAAATACAGGGGCTACTAAGGTATTATTCACTCCTATGATGAGAGAAACAGAAGGTAGCTATCAGGGAAATCCAGCTGTTTCCCTGGATCTGACTCTTGCTACCACTCCATGGCTGCTGCCAGAGCACTGTGAGGAAGTAGCTCTGAACAAGCTGAATAAATTTAAAGGGTTTAGCTGAAGTGAGTGATGTGTGTCAATGCTGTTTGATGGCTCTTTTCAGGCCCTAGAAAAAGCTCTTGGTTAACTAGGAAACTTTTAAAAAAAAATAACTTGTTAGCTATTCTCTTGGGCCCCTCAAGGTGTGGGATAAAGATAGGTTAGAGGGGTGGGGAACCTCTGATAACTCAAGCTTTATAGAAACATCTGGGGCAGTAACTCTACTGACAAAGGCATCATTCACCAATTTTTATCCATTGAAATCTTATTTAGGATCCATCACAGCCACCCTTATGTCAGGAAATAAATGGACTAAAAGGTATTGGGAAATTAATAACTTTATTAATATAAAATACACATTAATATAAATATAAGATATAAATTAATCTATACCATATAACATGGATCCCCTATCTGACCAGCCATTCAAGCAAAAGAAAGCCTTAAATGGTTTGTTGATTATAAGGCAAAGGCTACTGATCGTTTTGGAGGCAATCACTGAACAAAGTTATTTATTGTGTTCACTCAACAAAAATTTCCTCAACATCTGTTTTGGGCTTATCAGCATCTGCCCTGTCTCTTTGTGCCTGCATCCCCCTTCTCAGGCTTATGAGCTCGCCTTGAAGCAAGCCCCCTAAAAGAAGACTCAGTGGAGAAATCCCATGAATTCCCAGTCCTGCCCCACCTCTTCCCCATGCTTTCCCTCTGCCTCCTCAAAAAGGTAGAGGATGAAATCAACTCATGCCTGTCTTTCTCTTTCATTCCATTTAACAAGTCTTTACTAAACACTTTTATGCCTAGCCTTGTGGCAGGCATTGTTAGGGAAATAAGTGAGCAAATCGCAAATCAATTCATGTCTCTGGGCCTCAGTTTTTTTTTTCTGGGAAATGAGAATCTGTAGTTTCTGGAGCAGTTGAGACCAGGAGATATTGCAGTACCCCGTGGCATCTTGGTGAGAATATGTGAGCACTTAGTACATGAAGTAAAATTATGATGTTTCTTTAGGTTTTTGGCTGTAAAAGACATACTTTAGATTGATTGTATTTTTGTGTTGAAACCAGGAAGGTCCATCGACATTCCACTGTCATTATCAACAAGTATTTACCAAATGCTTACTGGGCATAAGTAGGACAGTGTTAGATGGTGGAGATACTGACAGATTAGATCAGTCCTTGTCTTTCTGCTTTCCACAAATTGGTCATAGATATCCAGGTCTCCCTATTTCTGCCTGCATTGTCTTCTGCCTGGGAAGAATTCAGGGGTCATTTACCCAGATTCAAGAGGTGAATGGGAAAGTGAAATGCCATCTTTCCCCAATCCCCACCAACTCTTATCTCCTCTCTAATCCATAAAAACGTTCTCTGTGATCCAGAGAGAATGAGCCTCCACTCACTGCAACATTGTCTTTGTCCCATACCCACATCAATAGGAATTTTAATTCTTTCCCCAGTGTTCTTCTACAGCAAGGTTTGCCCGATCCTCCCAACTTCTAGTGCCCGTAACACAACTCACCAAGATTATTTTGTACTTAATCATGTGTCCATGTTAATTCTCCTGATAAAATCTAAGTTTCTTGAAGCCATGGTTTATTTTGACTGTTCATTTACAGATAAAGAAACAGAGAACCATAAAGGACTTGGCCAAGATTCCAAATGCCTTCATTCTTCTATACCTTTATGTTCCTCTGTTTCATTATCTGTAAATGAACAGTCAATCAGTAAGTATCAAGTGCCTACCATGTGCTAGGCCCCAAGTATCCAAAAATAAAATAATCTTAGATAGGATGATCTCTGAAGTCCCTTCAAGCCTAGCATTCTATAAGCCAGTCAGGACTATGAAAGGGCACTAAGCCCAGAGGGGGAAAACAAAACATGTTTTGATTCTCATTTTCTCTGAAGTCTGGCTCCTTGTGTAGATAGTGGGGGAAGAAGAGCCCTCATATTCTGAGACACTCAGGCCCACGTGTCAAGAAATAACCTTTTGAATTGCAAGGTTTGCCTTCTGCATATTGGTACTAACAAATTTTTAAGAGAAACAGGAAGATCTCTAGTATGTTGGGTAAACCTATAATGGACAAGAATTGCAAAGGATGGATTCATTATAAGATCATAGATTTAGAGCTGGGAGGGACCCTAGAGGTCATCTAGTACAGGGCTTCTTAAACTTTTTCCACTTGGCTGAGATTGTTTGGCATTGCATGCATGATGATCTGAGTTCAGAACCAAGGCTGCAATAAAGTTGTGCGATGCAACAAGAAGCACTCATCTAGTATAACCCTCTCATTTTACAAAAGACTGAAGCTCATGGAGGTAAGTAACACAATAATAACAATAATCATAATAACCATAGTTAATATTTATATAATGCTTTACTATGTGCCAGGCACGGGATGCTAAGCGCTTTACAATTATGATCTCATTTGATTCTCACAACAACCCTGGGAGGTAAGTGTGATTATCATCCCCATTTTAGAGATGAAGAGACTGAGGCAAATATAAATTCAGTGACTTGTCTGTCACACAGCTGGTTTCTGAGGACTGATTTAAACCCAAGACTTCTGGACTCCAGGCCTGGTACTTTGTCCACTGCGCCACCTAACCAAAGTCACCCACTCAATCAACAAGCTTTTATTAAGCACTACTATATGTACTGCTAAGCAATGTGCTAAGTGATGGAGATACAAATACAAAAATGAGACAGTTCCTGTCCTCATAGAGCTTACATTCTATTTGTGATGAAAACAATATGCACATCAATGAGTAAATATAGGATATATACAAAAAACACAATGATTAAGAATAATACTGACAAGGGGCAGCTAGGTGGCACCATGGATAGAGCACTGATCCTGGAGTCAGGAGGACCTGAGCTCAAATCCGGTCTCAGATCAGACATTTGACACTTACTAGCTGTGTGACCCTGGGCAAGTCACTTAACCCCAATTGCCTCACAAAAAAAAAAAAAAGGATAGTGCTGTACTGATCTGCTGGGAGAATCAGGAAAAGACTTTTGGGATTCTCAGAGGCAAAGGAAAGGAGGAAAAGTATTCTAAGGAATGGGGGACATGTACAAAGGCACAAAATAGAAAGTTTTTTACTTGTAGCTCCAGTGCCTACCTGGGGGCAGATAGGCGGTACAGTCGATAAAGTGCCCAGCCTAGAGTCAGGAAGACTGATTTTCCTGAGTTCCAATCCAGCCTCAGATATTTTCTAGCTGTGTGACCCTAGGCAAGTCACTTAACCCCATTTGTCTCAGTTTCCTTATCTGTAAAATGAGCTGGAGAAGGAAATGGCAAACCACTCCAGTATCTCTGCCAAGAAAACCCCAAATGGGGTCACAAAGATTTGAACAACACTTTATCCAATGACTGAACCACCACTGCCTAGCATGATGCTAAACACATGGAGCTTAATAAATGCTTTTTAATAGAATCAGAGATTGAGAGTTGAGAGAGACTTTAGAGGAAGGTGGCAGAGTATAAATCTCTCTCTATAGCCTCTCTCCTTTAGAGGGAAGGATGGGCAAAGAGGAGGGAGGAAGAGAGTGGTCAGTTACAGCAACCACAGCATCCTTTTAGTAAAGACCTGACATCCTTGCCCTGATGGGATTTATTGCTAAGTAAGTTTCTTTTGACTTTAATTCCCCCTCCCACCACCACACTGAGCTAATTATTTATTGTGTGTGTTCACTTTGTAAACACTGGGACACATTCATAAATTATCAGAGGACAAAGAGTTCTTCCCATCCTAGTGTGTACCCTGTGGCAAAGGAACATAAGAGCCAGCCAGAATGAAATAATGTGAGGTGTTCAGATATGCCCCCTCTGATACTGGCTGATATTTGATACTCTGATGCTACCACACCCACTCAGAAATACACATTCCTATTCCGAGGAGGAAAACTGACCTAAGGGCTGTTGTAAAATTGCCACAAAGAATCTTTTCATTCTTAGAACTTCATTGAGATAATGTCTCAAACAATACCACATCCTCACAAGGGCTGGTGGTGGCTAGTATTCTAATGTAATTGAGCCCAGCTCAACTCCTACTTTCTCTAAGAAGTCCTGCCTGATTATTTTAGCCAACGAGCCTTCAGGTTATTGATGCCTCCCAGGGATGGGGGTTCCTGGTGAACTACCTTAAATCAAGAAAATCTGCTGACAGTTACCAGGGAAGTTTAAACAATCTTGAGTTTTTTGTTTTTGTTTTGGAGGCAATTGGGGTTAACTTAAGCCCAGGATCACATAGCTAATAAGTGTCTGAGGCTGGATTTGAATGCAGGTCTTTCTAATTTGGGGTTCAGTGCTCTATCCACTTAGCTGCCTTGAAATTATGTTGAATTGGTTAAAATACTGAATGGGACAGGGCCAAACACAGATCCCCGGGGGCACTATACTGGAGACCTCCTTCCAAGTCGACTTGGAATCACTAATTACTATTTAAATCCAGTCACTCAACCAGTTTTGCAACCTTCTAATTGCATTTTAGTCCTCACCTCTCCATCTTTTCCACAAGAATAACATGAGTTACTTTATCAAAGTAGGCAGCTAGGTGGTACAGTAGATAGAGTGCAGGGACTGGATTCTGAAGACCTGTGTTCATACCCAGCCTCAGACACTTACTAGTTGTGTGACCTATTAACAGGATTTTTACTGGCACAAAGCCAACTGGCTTTGTGCGGCTCCAAACATTCTCAGGTTGGAGACTGGGCAAGTCACTTAATTCTGTTTGCCTCAGTTTCCTTATCTATAAAATGAGCTGGAAGAGGAAATGGCAAATCACTCCAGTATCTTTGCCAAGAAGATCTCAAATGGGGTCACAAAGAGTTAGACACAACTGAAACGACTGAACAACACTTTATCCAATGCTTAGCTCAGATCTAGACAGATTATATCTACAGATTCCCTTGATCTACTAGCTTATTTATCCTGTCAAAAAAGGAAATATGGCTAATAGTCGGGCATGACCTGTTCTTGACGAAACCAGACTTTTTGTAATCACCATTTCCTTTTCACCATGTTTACTCACCATTTTTTTCAATAATTAATTCTAGAACATTCCAAGACAGAACTCTTCTTTTTCTTAACAACTGATATTTACAGAGAGCTTTACATGTTATCTCCTTTGATGCTCATAACTTTATGCGGCACTAGTTACCATTACTTTCATTTAACAGATGAGGAGACTGAAAATGAATGAGTTAAGTGACTTGTACAGCCAGTACATGGCTAGTACAGGTCTTCCTAATTCAAGGCCAAGCTTAAGTTCTGTTTCCTCAATGAAATCTTCCTTGATTACTCCAATCTCGAATTATTTCTGTTAATATTGGATGGGAAAGATTATATTTATCTCACTATAACTGATTTCCTTTGTAGTTCTGTGTGTTTTATTTTATATTCATTATTCTGAAATGCACCCATAGTGAGGCCCATATTTTTCAATTATATTAATAACCAATTATTAAATTAAGATTAAAGCTTTCCTTCTTTTTTTGGCAAGGCAATCAGGGTTAAATGACTTGCTCATAGTCACACAGCTAGTGAGTGTTATGTATCTGAGGCCAGATTTGAACTTAGGTCCTCCTGACTCCAGGGTCGGTGCTCTATCCACTGCACCACCCAACTGCCCCTCTTTATTTCCTCATTCAGGGATCAGTGACGTGGAGGTCACTCTTTGAAGGATAAGGCTGATAGATGAAATTGGCCTAATCCTTGGGGTATATGCTCTGAGATCTTGGGCAGGACTCTACCCAACTAGGAGACTTCTAATCTAGGTGAATTCCATCCCCAAAGCATCAGTTCTATGCCCTTGCACCTCTCCATTAGAGTTTTGGGTGACCTAGTTCATGAAGGAGAAAACTAACCAGAGTGGTCTAGGTAGAGATGGATTCCTTTGTCCAGATTGCTGGAGGTGGCTGAGTCTCACCATCAAGCCACTTACTCAGCAGGAAGAGCTAAAGACTTTTAGCCTACCTTCTCATTAATATGCACCTCCCCCCCTTTATTAATTGTTCACCAATCAGAGTTGATTTCTCCTGCTGGGGCATTTCCTTTCAAAAAATATTTAAAGTATTCAGTGTCCCCATTACATGTTTTTGGTTACTGAGACAAACCACTGACCATCAATTTATTGATTATCAGCTACCCTAATTAATAAGTTTATTTATTACCCAGAAACTGTCTCTCGGGCTTTTCATTCATCTCAATAGCCTTCATCAGATTGCCAAAGGGATGCATGGCTCCTGCTTTAAACCACAATTTAATTATATACAAAGACATTGTTAACAATGAAGACAAGGACCTGTCACACACTTCTGCCATCACATATCATATTACTGAGCTCATGGCAGGAGACTGATAAATACTTGTTGACTGATTGCCTCTCTCACATAGCCACCAGATAAGTCTTCCTAAAATGCTGTTTCTTCATGCTTTTCCCCTGCTTAGAAACTTTCAGTAAGTACTCATTGCCCACAGGGTAAAGGCTAACTGTTCATTGAAATCCTGTCCACCCTTCAAGGCCCAGGTCTTACCCTTAATGATCTCAGCCTAGCTAGAGAGGAAGAGAGAGGGAGGGAGGGAGGGAGGGAGGGAGGGAGAGGGAGAGGGAGAGGGATAGAGAGGGATGGAGAGAGAGAGAGAGAGAGAGAGAGAGAGAGAGAGAGAGAGAGAGATTAATCTGTACTTAGGAGCCAATTATAGGGAACACTTTGCATTTGTAAATTCAGAATCGAATACTTTAAATATTTGCAGTATACTTTGTTAATAATCCATGCTGGGTTCAACTGGACCCAGTTCTAGTGATGCTGGCCCAGTACAAATGATGCTGTCTATCTTTGCATTGTCCCAAATCTCTTGCTTAGTGATTCTGATTATAGACAGCCTAAACTGGGAGCAGTCTCTTACACAGGGCAAATTGGTTAGATGGGGCGGGGAGAGGAGGGAGAGGGTGCAACAACAGGGAGGGGTAAAGGGGAATGTTCTGTCTCTGCTGATCTCAGGCATCTTGCCAAGTGATGCTAGGTACTAGGTGTCTAGTCGGGTGTGAGCTGGTGGGAGAAGATGGGCCCCTGGAAGATGGGTCTGCCAACGATGAACATTCAGGGCTACTAAAAGGAAGAGATGGGGGTGGGGAAGGAATGCATACTTAGTCCTACATTAACCTGGTTCAACTGCCATGGCAAGAAATTGCCCTTGACTTATGTCAACATCCTGGGACAAAGCTCAAGTTACCTGATGTTGGTCTATGAACAAGATAAAGGTTTTAAAGAGAGATTATTACCTAGTTGATGCAATCTACATGTAGTTAAGAGAAATAAAAAATCATAAGAGAGGGAGAGCTTTGGAAAAGAAAAACAACTATAGGCAGTACTTTGTGTCAGAAACAACTCCCTTTCTGGACATCATTCTATTGTTAGTACAATTCGATATTTGTTAGTACAGTTCAATATTTGTGGATTTTTCACAGAAACAGAAAAGTCATCAGAGGTCATCTATCTCACCCTAATAGAACTGCAACTAGAATATTATGTTCAGTTCTGGATACACATTTTTGGAGGAACTCTGACAAATTGAAACATTTCTGAAGAATAGTGACTAGGGTTAGAGGATTTGAAAGTATATTGTAGAAGAATCAGCTAGAGAACTAGGAATATTTAGAGTGGAAAAGAAGAGACTTAGTGGAGGAGAAATGTGACCACTATCTTTATATATTTGAAAGGTTGTCATATGGAAGAAGTGTGGGTTTACTGTGCTTGTTCTTGAAGGGCAGAACTAGGAGAGGCAGATTTTTTTGACTATAAGAATGAAACTTCCTAACAAATAGAATTGTACAAAAATGGAACTGTAGTTTGGGGAGCTGGTCCGTTTCTCCTTGAATGGAGGCTGGATGTCCACTTGTCAAGGATAAGGTTTATCAGAGAGGTTGCATTAGACATAGTCCTCCGTGTAACAGCCTTGAAGGGAGCTTAATTCCAAAAGGTAGAAATAAAAAGGGAGAGCATTCCAGATATGGCAGACAGCCTATGCAAAAGCATGAAAACAGCATTTCTTTCTTGGTAGGTAGATTCTGGAGAAGCTGGAGAAACTATGGGTGTTTGAGGGGCAGTGAGGAAACTCCTGAGTAGAGGGAAAGGTTTCTTCTGGGGTGGGTTGGGGGCCATTTATAAAGGATCTTAAGAGTCAGGAAGTGAAATATGAATTTGATAGAATAGGAGGCAGAGAGCCATGGAAAGCTTAGGACAAGGGATTTCCTAAATAATAAAACAAGGGATGGAGGTAGACTAAGATACTCTCTAAAGTTTCCTCCAGTTCTTATGACTATGAGTGACATGATGAAAATGGTATTAAAAGGGAAATTGGCCTGAAAACTGTATACCAGGTAAAATGGAAGGGATAGAGATTAAGGATGAGAAAGTCTCCTAGAAGGCTGGTTTAATACATTAGGAGTGAGTCAATGAGAACCTAGATTAAAGTGGTGGCGCTTTACTACTACTTTACCTCTACTACTACTACTCCTGGTGGCAGTAGGAATAGTTAGGAAAGGATTAAAGCTTTAGCAAGCTGCTTCACTTCACAATGATTTCTCTCATTTTTTAATTTCTACAATTCAGAAAACCGATGTTGATGAATATTACCCACCTCCTGACAGAAAGGTGATGACTCAACATGCAGAATGAATTCTCCCCCTTCTCCCTCATCTCTACCTTCTGGCAGTCCTGACTTCCTTCAAGCTAAAAATTCCACCTATTTCAGGAACACTTTGCCCATCCCCCTTATTGCTAGTGCCTTCCTTCAGAAAATATCTTCAATTTATTCTCTCTCTCAATATCTCTCTTTCTGGAGCAGCTAGGTGGCGCAGTGGATAGATCACCGGCCCTGAAGTCAGGAGGACCTGAGTTCAAATCCAGCCTCAGACCAAAAACTTGACACTTACTAGCTGTGTGACCCTGGGCAAGTCACTTAACCTCAATTGCCTAAAAAAATAAAATCATCAATATCTCTCTTTTTCTCTTTCAACACACACACACACACACACACACACACACACACACACACACACACACA